>NW_027397071.1:50498355-50556502 GCF_003265705.2 Callorhinus ursinus | reverse complement strand
TGGTTCCCAAATGTCTTTGCGGGAGGCGGAATTGCCCCGTCCTTGTCGGTCCGGGCTAAACAATCTGCTCGGGTTTGCTCTCAGGAGCTTTTGTTCCTTGCAAGCTCTCGGTACAGCTTTGGAGGATCAGAGTGAAAATGGTGGCCTCCCAATCTCCACCCGGAGGAGCTGAGAACTCAGGGCCCTGCTCCTCAGTGCGCCCCCAGAGAAAAGCAGTCACTCCCTTGTCCCCGGTCTCCGGCCGCACTCCGTGCTCACCCGGCCTGTGACTGAGTGTTTGTATCTCTGGCACCCGACCCCGTATGGAGTCTCCAAACCCAGCAGATCCCTGCGGTGCGCTCCCGCGCCGCTCCTCCCGGGGGAGGAAGGGGAGTCTCCCCAGCTCTGCCGCTTGTTGGGTCCCTGCTGGAGGAGCAGTGGCCCGACTGGGCCGTGGATCACAGTTTATGGCAACCCCGAGCTGAGAGCCCGCGCCTCGGCTCTGTCTCTGCAGCCGGCTTCCCCGCTCCGATACCTGGGAGCTCTGCTGCACTCAGGCACCCCCGGTTTTTCTGTGACCCCCGAGGGTCCTGAGACCACACTGTCCCGCGAGGGTTCCACCCCCTGCTTAGCCACTGGAGCGACGTCCCTCAGTGGAGCCGACTTCTAAAAGTTCCGATTTTGTGCTCCGCGGCTCTATCATTTGCCAGAAGCGGTCGTCGGAGGCCCCCTCCCCCACCATCTATCCTCCCGAATATCGCCTGGGATTCACTTCTCCACACGTCCTACCTTCCAGAAAGTGGTTGCTTCTCTGTTCAGAGAGTTGTTGCTATTCTTCTCTTTGATCTCCTGTTGAGTTCGTAGGTGTTCAGAATGGTTTGATCCCTATTCAGCTGAATTCCTGAGACCAGACGAAATCCAGGTCTCCTACTTCTCCGCCATCTTGCTCCCCCCCCACCTCTCTTCTTTTTTAATGGCTGTATTATTTCTTCTCTCCAAGGAAATTAATTCTAGTAATTTTGAAATTTTCTTCTGCTTCTTTTGCTGTTTCTGTTTCCTTCTGGATCCTTTTTGGTTTTTGCTTTAGTCTTCCAGTTCTCCTTTGGATGCTTTCCCTCAAATAACTGGTGATCTTCTGTGTCTGTTTATACTTAAGAATGAGGCACTAAAGAGGTGAGTAGAAGTTCTGTGTGTTTGAGCATGGCTTTTTAGCTGGTGATTTTCAATATTAGGATGATCAGGTGATGAATATGCCTTTTCATTGGTGAAAAGTGTTAGTAAGTGATAATCTTTTCTCGGGAGTTGTCCCATTTTTCAGAGAGGAGTTCTGCCATCTCCCTGTGAAATGTATGTTGCTTGCTGGTGCTCTAGGACCAAGAAGTGAAGGATGCTGAAAGGCCCTCCAGTTTAATATTTTTAGAGTCTCACTTAAATCTTTAGCTTTTGTAGCCATCACTGTGCCTGGTGTACTAAAGGCCGTATCTTTATTCAGTTTTTCCAAAGAATACATCTTATTTTTCTGTCTGTAGGATGTCTAGTGTGGAGCAAAGAAGGGTTTTGGTTGCGAGGAGGGACCTGGGAATTGAGTCTGTATGTTTGGCTTTCAGTGAGTTTCCTTGTTTTTAGTTTTGTGTCTCACCTCTGTTTTTGTGCTTTTGTATACTCTTCCTCTCCAAGTTCTGCAGGGTGAACTTGCTCATTTTTCATAAGTATCCTGCCAACACATCTCTTTCCCAATCCCTGAACTTAGATTATATCTCCTCTGCTCTGCCGTCTTGTAAAAAGGCCTGATGTAGGTTATTGTTATCTTATCTCACATCCTCTATTCCTCCTTTTTTTCCACTTCTTCTCAGCCTAAAGATAATTATAAGATAAAATACCATTTTTTAATGATAAACTTAACTACCTAATAGTACTGATGTTTGAGACCAGAAAATCTCAAATAAAAATGTGAGTATTAGGAAATTGTTTGATTATGGATGTCCACACAGGAAAAAATATTTACAAGTAGCCAGCTGTCCTCTAGCTATATAACAAAATTTATATATATTTTTTAAAAAAGATTTTATTTATTTGTTTGACACAGAGAGAGAGAGAGAGAGAGCATAAGCAGGAGGAGTGGCAGGCAGAGGCAGAGGGAGAAGCAGGCTCCCCACAGAGCAGGGGGAGCCCAATGTGGGACTTGATCCCAGGACCCCGGGATCATGACCTGAGCTGAAGGCAGTTGCTTAACCAACTGAGCCACCCAAGCACCCAGAACAAAATTTATATTACAGCCATTGAGTCCTAGTATCTAGAAGATCTTAGAGGTTATCCAATCCAAAGCTAACATTTGTGGAGTCCTTACCATATGTTTGATATTGTGCTACACACTTGATATACATTTTCATTTAATTTACACAAACCTTCTGAGGTAGGTACTGCTATCCCCTTGTACACATGAGGAATCTTGTACTTACAGAGGTTCAGTTACCTTCATAAAGGTCACAAATAAATGATAGTGCTGAGATTCAAAACTCAGACAGTTTAACTTTGAGAATATGTGCTCATAAGCACTATTCTCTACAGTCTCCTATTTATCCATCAATCCACGTGGTCCAGACAGTTGACTATCTAGTCTTCATTTCAGGTAGTGATGAGCTAAGTATTTTCCTTGGAAGTCTTTTCAATTTTTGGACAGACCCTTATTGTTAAAAAAGCATTTCTTATATTGAGTTGGAATCATTCTCTATGTAACTTTTACTCCTTCATCTCACAAAGCAGGAGAATAAGTTTGCTTCTTCTTCTAGAACATACATTCCCATTTTCTCCAATGGTACGCAATTTCTCATACCCATTGCTATTTTGGTAAATGTCTTTTTGTAAACACCTTAGTGTGTCAGGTTTATGTTCATGATTATATTTCCCCTCCTAGTTCTATATTCTCCAAGTGAAATCTGAGAGATATTTTTCTTTCATAGGTCTTCTTTACTTCTGGGATTTAATGATAAGAACTCTGATTCTTTTAAAATCTTCAGGGACTTATTGTTTAGTTGGGAAGACATGAAATGGATATTAAAGTTAAATGACTGTAAAAATATATTTAGTAAATACTGACATTGTGATAATAATGGCAGCAATAATAGCCAACATATTAGAGGCCAGGAAATCTTCTGAGTACTTTACATATATTAATTGATTTAATCCTCACAACTGTGTGGCATAGATGCTATCAATACTGACATTTTACAGCCTAAGGAAAATGAGACCATCTAGTTAAGTAACTTGCCCAGGGTCATATAGTTTGTAGGTATTAGCCAGGTTTTGAGCAGAGACTAAGTTCCATAGTCCATGTTTGTAATCCTTATGCTACATTAGACAACCTGTATGACTTTGGAGAAAGTTATAAGCACTTCAGAATGAGGTACTTGGCAGTGGGCTGGAGCTTTGAGGACTAACTGAGTTTGTATGATCAGAAAGGGAGTATGAAGGGCAGCTAGATGATAGGACCATCACGAGCAGAAACATTACAGTAGAATGTTAAGGAATGTTTATGGTTGAATGTTATGAAGTAGAATGTTTAATGTGGCTAACAAGGGCCTGGATGATCTGGCTCTTATGTACCAACGATTCTTCCTTTTTTCCTCTACCCTTGAGCCACACTAGCCTTTTTTTCTGTTCTTTGAACATGCTAAGTGTACTGGCATCCTAGGCCTTTGTACTAGCTGATTTTCCTACCTGGAGTGCCCTTCTCCTAGAACTCTAATGTGTGATTGCTTATTGTCATTTGGGTCTCAGCTTGGCCTTTTCTGACCACAGAACCTACAGAAGCCTTCCCATCCTTCCTTACCACATTACCCTGTTTTATTTTTATCATGGTTCTCTCTGAATCGTGTGCAAGCACCATTAGTAACCTGTTCAATAGCCACCTCTTTTTTGTTATTTTGCTAAGAGAATTCTGCTTTTGTTTGGGGGGACAGTGTACCTAAATATTCATTTTTCTTGGTCTCCCTTGTATTTAAGCACAATTTGGCCAGTGAAATATAAGTGGATGTGTGCTGGAAGTATCTGGGAAAAATTTTGCTCTTCTGATAAAATGGTAGATTTAGATGTGGTTCTGTCAGTCCCCTTATATCTATCTGCCCCTGCCTTGAATGTGAACTCAACACCAGGGGTTTCAGTAGTACTTTGTGATCATGAGGGAAAGGCCAAGAGAATTGTAGGAACTGTCTGACATCAATTAACAAAGCCAGCAATGTCGGGCTTTTTGTTATGTGATAACAATTCCTGGTACCTAAAGCCGTTGTTGTATTTTATCTTACTTTTTGTCAGTTGGCACAAAAATCATTCCTAATTAATAAAGATGATGTTATCAATGATAGAAACCTGGAGAATTCTGGAAGGGAGCTAATTTTGGGAGGCAGAAATGATCATCAGTTTGAGTAGTTACTGCAGCATGCCTCTACTTACTGTAGGAGGCGGTATAGTTTAGTGGTGTAACAGAACCAGACTGCTTAAGTTTAAATCCTGGCTCTGTGAGTTACTAGCTGTGTGAACTTGCACAAGTCACCTAACCCCTCAACTGTAAATTATGTATAATAACAAAGCCTAACAGAGGAATGGCTGAAACTGAGAGTAGATAATACTAAAAGATTTTATTTATTTATTTGAGAGAGAGAGCACACAAGCAGTGGGAGTGGCAGGCTCTGCTGAGCAGGGAGCCCAATGTGGGACTTGATCCCAGGATCCTGCGATCCTGACCTGAGCCGAAGGCAGATGCTTAACGACTGAGCCATCCAGGTGCCCCAGATAATATTTTTGAGAATATAGAATATATAAAGAAGATAAAGGATCAATAAATTGATTAATACCTGCATTTTGGGATGTAGGAATAAGTGGAGTCAATGAAGGAGATAGAGAAGAAATAGTTCAAAAATAGGAGGAGAAACAGGAAAGCAAAATTACAGAAATCAAAGGAAGTGAATATTTTAAGAAAGTAATGCTTAGCAGTATTGATTGCTGGAAAAATATCAAGAGAATAGGAACTAATAAAAGCCTTTTTTATTTCAGGACCAGAAGAAAGTATTTTCAGTACAGCGAGGGGTAAAAGTTGGGTTACAGTAATTGAGCAGAGAGAAGACAGGAATGAGTATCACATGTACCTTTAACTTACTTCAGTTCAACTACATGAGCTCTTGCAATAAAACAGGAATGTATTTAACCATGTGTGCTCTTTATTACATACTCTAATATAGACTGTAGTGTGTTGTACATTTATACATGTTACAGAATAGGGTTGTACACACAAGACTATACATAACCCCTTTAAACAATTTAAAGGCCTTTTGAAGATAATTTTGACTATACTGATTTTGATTGTATTTGATTTTCACATTATGGGCTGACTTTAGAACCTAATCACTACATAAAAAGTAGCTCCACTGTGGACATAATGTTGACGATAGACCACATAGATCTAGACTGCTCTGTACTGGGTATAATTTTACATGTGTGGAGGCGGAGGCTAGAGGTAAAGGTTTTGACCTGGGGAGAAGAGGTCATCACCTGGTTCTATTTCTGTTCTTCCTTACACCTATGAGCATTAAGAAGGAAGAAATTGTTTAACTTCTGTCCTCCAGCTTTTTCCTTTGTAGATTTTGAAACCTGTCAACGTAGCACATAGGAAAAATGTGATAAATTATTTGGCCTCCTGAAAAATGATTTGCCTTTTAGATAATAAAGCTGCTTTAGTGTATCTTTGATTATGTTATTAAAATACAACAGAGGACTTGCCTATTCTAAAATTATTGTTGAGCAAACCACCGAATCACCTTTTGATAAGCAACTATGAAATAGTAAAACAGTTATCTTAAATTTTTTTAAAAAATTGTTTTCTCCTAACTATCAAGATATACATGTTAGAAAGTTTGGAAATTAGAAGTATAACAAAAAAATCACCACTAAGTCTTTCATTCATAGATAACTTAATATTTTATTGTGTATCTTTCTAGTCTTTTGAAAATACTTATTTAAAATGATTTTAACATAATTGAGATTAAATTTTAGATATAGCTTTATATCTTGTTTTTTCCTTTAACATTATATAATAAATATCCCGTTACTAAATTACTTTTATCTCTTATTTTGTATAGTATTTCAATTGGTAATACCCTATGTCATATAGATAACCTAGTTTAGAATTTTTTTTTTCATGTAGATTTTATGTTATCCATCATGGAGGGACTTTAAGCTTAGTTTTGACTTGTAATATAAGAAAGGAAAACTAAAGTTTTCACTTTTGACAAAAGTTTTTAGAATCAAATTTTCAAATCAATGGTTATTCTTAAAAAAAAAAAGTCTGAAAAAACATTCTTGATAGGGTACTTATGAGCTAGGAAAAGTGTTTAAAAGGCATGTTGATAAGTGATTGAGGCCTAATAACCCAAATAATTCCTTATTAGTTTATCTCTTTTTATTGTTGCTGCTGCTGTTAAGTCATCTTGGGAAAGTAATTTAAATACTTTGGGGCTCAATTTTCCCATTTATAAAATGTGAGTAAGCTCAATAATTTCTAAAGTTTCCTTTGGCATTCCATATTTCTTTGTTCTAAAATTATTTCTTCCCTGCCATATCATATTTATGTACTGATAGGTTATTACTTACCTTACTGCCCAACTCACTTGTCCTTTAATATATATATATAATAGGCTTTATTTTTTAGAGCAGTTAAAATTTCATAGCAAAATTGAGTGAAAAATACCGAAAGTTTCCATATATTACCTTCCCCATCAGCATCCCCCACTAGACATCCCCCCAGTATGTATTATGACTGATGAACCTACATTGGACACATCATTATTATCACCCAAAGTCTATAGTTTACATTACGGTTCACTCTTGGTATTATATATTCTGTGATTTTGGAAAGATGTATAATGATATGTAGCCAACATTATGGTAACATACAGAATAGTTTTCCTGCCCTAAAAATTTTTTGTATTCCACCTATTTATCTCTCCCTTCCTATTAATCCCTGGTAACCACTGGTCTTTTTACTATCTCCATAATTTTGTCTTTTCCCGAACATCATATTGTTGGAATCTTACAGTTTGTAGCCTTTTCAAATTGTCTTCTTTCACTTAGTGATATGTACTTAAGGTTCCTCCATGTTTTTTATGGCTTGATAGCTCATTTCTTTTTAGTGCTGAGTAATATTCCATTGTCTGGATGTACCAATTTATTTATACACTCACCTACTGAAGGACATCTTTGTTGCTTCCAAGTTTTGGCAATTTTGAATAAAACAAGTTTTTGTGTGGACATAAGTTTCAGTTCATTTGCGTAAACCTTTAATATATTTTTCATTTGATAATCTTTAAAATATTTTAAATAAATCAAGAAAAGTTAGAAAAACTGTAATTCTCAAAGCCTAAATCAATAAATACACATAAGGGGGCCTTACACTATGAGTGAGTTTGCAAAAAGTAGGTACATTTTGTAATTAAAGAACAGAGGGCCCCTTTCTGACATTTTGCCCTGGGTCACAGATTTGAATCTTAGTTGATGACCCACTAATAAACCTAAATGACTTCTTTATTGATCTTGAAAGAAAGGATGAAGAGATGAAAATATTAGATTTGTTGTGCTGATTTGAAAATGATACAATGCCCATTAGATACTGGACTTTAACAAGTGACATTAAATGAACATAAAATGACAACAATTTTCAACTGTATTCCAGCCATTGGCTGGAGGTGAAAGAGGCTTGATCACATTATTTTTATTTTCTGCACTTTTCCTTCTTTCTTCCCTTTTTTATTTTATAGAGTGTAAATAAAATAAATTTGAGCAATGTATACTTTAGGAGAGTAATATGAATTATAGGTCATGATTTTCATTACATCTAATTTTTCTAAGTACTTGTTTTTAAATGGTTCATTCCCATTCAATTTAAAAAATGTATTTCATATTAACTGTCTCATTGAAATATTTTAAGTTTAACACTGTATCTGTATGCTAGGGCTACATATTTATTTTAGCCACATTTTAAGAGAATCTATAAATGCAATATATAAGAATTTGATGATCCTTCAGTTGAATATTGACATTTGGGAGAATTTAGTTTTTACCCCTGAAATTATCCTTTAGAAACAAATTATAATTAATTGATCATGATTAATAATGTGTAAATATTGTTGATATTTTTTCAGCATTCTCTGTAATTCACATAAACTTTTCAGAATCCTTATAGGTCCTTGTTATCTGTAGACAAGTTTGTTTCTATCAAAATGTCATTCAAAAATTTTATTCATTTTTAATGAAAATTCTTTTAATTTTTTAATAGAATTTATTTAACAGAAAGATTTAAAGTGGTTTAGAATGGGTTGTTGGATTGTTAACGAATCTGAAATTGATAGAGGTTATAAAGGTTGTTGGTCTCCCCACAAAATTCCAGGTACTACTTTTTTCACTTCTGAATTATGTAGCTTTAAGAAGGTAATAGGTAAGGTATGGATTATTACTATGTATAAGAACACTGTTTTTCATGTTTACCAAATTACTGCAGAAATATTTTTTCAAATACATGACTCTGAAAAGACTAAATTTTTAAAAATAACTTTTTATTATTGTTTTTGGTCAATTTAACAATCCTCTGAGGTAAGGAGTTGGGTATCTCTTGCTGCATTTTGTAGATGATAGGTAGAGTAATTTTGTCCAAGGTCTCATCAAGGTAAGTTGTAGAATTGAGATTAGAATGAACCTTCTGACTCAGTTTAATGGTTTTTCTTCTGTGTAATGGTACCAGTCTTTCACAATATTTTACTATAGTCAGTGATACCATTTTGTTTTATTGTCTATTACTACCAAAAGAAGATAAGTCTTCGTTCTTTAGTAAGCCTTTAAATCAGAAGGTGATTAGAAGACTTACTTTGAGGGAGGTAGGATGGGAATGATAATGTACTTAATTTTTGATGGTCTACTCTTAATGGAGAAGCAAGTATTTAGCTATAAGTAAACTCTACAATGCTGATGAACTTTTTGTCTTTTAGCCAGAACAGTGAAACAGTCATACTGGATAAATGTAAATGAGAGAAACTAACAAGAGAGATTCAGGACTAAAACATTAGATTTCATCATGTGGCCCTACTGTGCACTCTTGCATCCAGTAAGGGATTTTTCTGTACTTTCTGTTACAGATGCTGAAAATTTCTTCTAAAGAGAAATATCCCTTATTTACTTTTGTAAATGGGCATTCCAGAGACTATGATTTTACATCTCCTACAACCAATGAAGAAGACCTTTTCGCAGAGGATGAAAAGAAAAGATTAAAAAGATTTAGCACAGAAGAATTTGTCTTGCTCTAAAGACTAGTACATTTGTGCTTGTTGAGAAGAACACTTCTGCAGGGGGAACAATGAAGAGAAACAAGTTTACTTGAAACCGGCTTATTTTCACAAATATCTTAATTTTATATGTTCTTTAAAAAAAGAACATTTGGAAATATACAAGTTTTAAAGATATTTTTCTGAAGGAGAAATGATTTAATGAATCTTTATTTCTAATAAATATCAAGTGATTCTGGCTGCATTCCTATTTCCCTAAGATCTGCTAACGATAACTCTAACTTAACTGTAAGCCTTCCAGTCTTCAAATTCTTCCACCTGAGGCCACTAGTCTCCTGAAGGTTTTTGATATAGGCCCCAAAATTGGGATCACCAAATAGATTCAAAAGCTTCTATTTATACTAACAACCAGAAGACCAGAGAATGAAATCTTGAGTGCTGCATAGCCTCCTGTTATTAATGCAGCCAGAGGATACTTATGGATGTATCTGGATATATTAAATAGCAGTTGTTAGCTGTGATATGCATACAATTATATAAGTAGAATTGTGAGTTAATGTAATACTTAGCAATATGATTTTATAATGGCTCCTCATTTTGCTTGCTATCAAGCCTTCTCTGAGGAGTGAATATAAAGTATTGGTTTTCCCCAGAAATTGAAAGGTTATGTTATTAATATTAACTTCATCCAATCAAATCAGATAAAGGCGATTTTGAGATAGTAGCAGTTGTTTGTTTCCTGTCTAAAAAATGGAATTTTATGGGAATTCTGCTTACTATGGAGTTTTTAAATCTAAAGATAAGTACTAAGAAGGATATCAGTAGATGCTCCTCTGTGTGATTTTTGCTATTTGTATAAATCAGTGTAGTGGTGTTTAGAAGTTGAGTCTATCTATAAGGTAAATCTGCCTTAAGTGTATTATGTGTTACTGAAAGGCAAATTTGTGATATAAAAATATGAGTTATTATTCAGCCAGGATTTTGTACTTTAATAAAGATGTGAGAACATAAAATACCTTTGTTTGGTTTTAATAGGATTATTTTAGTTCTTTAATTTGAAAAAAATCATTGTCTCATATGAAGTCTATTTACTTATAATGAAGGCAGGTAATATTGTTTTTCTGAAAGCAAAATATTAACTTATTTTATGGAGCTTTCATGTTTCAGTGTGGAGAGGTGACTTATAAAGACATAAAAATTGTGTATCATTTAAAGTCACTGATCTCTTCCATCAGAAAGCCTATTTGTTAGGTTTAGAGTTGCATGCAAAACTGAAACAGAGGGGGCAGATTGCTTTAGTATGCCTGATGAGAGAAATCAGGTTTGGCATTTCCCTGTGAAGACAGTTTATTGAATTGGTATAAATGGCCTGAAATCTAAAATTTTCCTTTATGCCTGATAAAATCTAGACAAATTAAGTCCAGTACTAATTTTCCTAGAATGTCAAAACAGTTATAGGAATAAGAAACCAGTAGTATGCCCGATTTTATGCACTGCAGTTGTCTTGTCTAAATTATTGCAGTTTGTTCTTTATATACGCCTGCAGTATTCACAGGATTTTACAACAAACACATCAACTGAGAGTACCCACACCTTCAAATGAATCAGAACTGATTGTAAGTATCCTCTTACAAGAACTATATAAAAGTTTAGACTTATACTATTGCATTCTGTTATTTTCTCACCATCTTTGGGGATCATTTTAAGTAGGTTATAATTAGACCTGAATAAAGTTGAGGTGAGAGGAGGCAGAAACTTCCTTTACGTTGAATTACATTGAAAATACTCAGAATACTGTACAGACAAAACAAACCAATCTTGAATACAGTTATCCCCATGACTGAGAATAAATGTGTAGAATTGGAAATGATCAGCATAATATGCACATAAAAAGTATTCAATAATGTGTATGAATGAATGCATGCATTCATGAAAATCGAGATAGGCTGATTGGTTTATCTTGCCTGTTTATTCAACTTCAGCTGAGGACCAGTCAAAAGTTGTGCTACTCTTTTATTGGAAGGGCAGCAACAAAACTACATTATTAGATTTAGAATAGAGGTACTGTATATTCTGGTTTCAGACTTTGTTTTGAACACAGATTTCATTTCAACCTCTGACAGCCAATAAACTCGGTCAATAAAGCTTATGGATGATCTCTTTCAGCCTGGAATAAAGGAAAGTAAAAAAAAAAAAAGACAAGGTACTAAGATGGGTGTTCTGTTAGGATTATTATAGGAGGATCTTGCATTTGGACATCAATATTAAGGTACTAGTTTTACCATTAACATTTCAGAAATGAATTTTTAAAATTCTTAATGTGACTTTTTGATGGTGAAGGTTTCTTTTCTCTCTTCCTCATAAGATTTGACACTTTGAATCCCCTTTTGTCAATATATTAACCACCAGCAGACAATGTTGAGAGTCATTTGCTGGATGAGTGAATGAAAAGATCCTTTACAGTACAAGTATGTCCAAAAGGATTTCCCCGAGGTACTCATTTTTCTGTTTTTATATTAAACTAACCCCATTAAATCTGTATTATTGAGAAGACAACTTTATAGGATTAAAAATTTAGGTCACTTTTGTGTTCTGTTAACCTTAGCATTGTCCAAGGGCAAGCATATCTGAAAGTATATATGTTAATTCCATCTTGTTTTTAGAAGAATTAAAGGAATAAAAGAGCAAAAATGACTTAACTACATAATATATCCAGTGTTAGGTCAGAAATCTTAATTTTTTAGAGATCTCTAGTTACTTTCTCTCATTGCATGCTGGAAAGCACTGTATTTCTGGTCAAATCATATGGTCTAGCTTCCCCCCCTTTTCTCTGCTAATTATTTTGGAACTGGGAAAGTTTTATTTTCATGCTTTATCACAGATCACCTTCAATGGCTTGCATTGTATACCTAAGTCTTTTTGACTATATATTCAAATATAACTAAAAAAAGCACACTCTAAGAATTTTCCAGAAGTAGGAAATAAGAGAAAGAACAGATAATGAGAAAACACTTTGAAAATATTAAATAACTGTATGAATTTCTACTGAAATAGACATAAGGAGGAAACTAGAATTTTTAGTTAAAATATCCAAAATATATTGATAGAGGCAATTTCTTGGAAAGGGATTACTATTTTCAATAAAAAGAAGAGTAAATTTCTTTAAAAAATTTTAGGAGAATAAATATTGTATATTATTTATTATAGCCTCAATACTGCCAATCACCACAATTTTGTGTATTATATTCAGCTGAGCATTTAGACCGAATATTTTGAGATACTGAATTGAAAAAGTGAAACATTAGACCAGAAAAAATTAGAAACATCTCATCCTATTCCAAAATATAAATTTTATATCATTTTATAGTTTGAATCTTAACTCAGTTTAGAAATCTTAAGCATTTTTGTGCGGTTTTCATCGTTAGATAAAGACTTTCTCCTTACCTATAAGCTTTGAACAATATTTAGAGTCAGTATTGCAGACACATTTTTGAATTAGCATTTTCTTCTCTTTCATTTTTATAGTCCTCCTCAACATTATTGGTGGCAAGCAATGGCCCAAAACATTCACAACTAGTTATAAAATTTCACTTATTCTCTCATATAAGAAAAATATATTAAAAGTGAAGAATACATGTATGTTATTAGGCAGGCAAATTACTATGCTACTCTGTAACCAATTCCTCCAGAAATTTAGAAACTCAATCTTCCCTTATTTATTTATATATTGAAGTATAGTTGACGTACAATATTATATTAGTTTCAGGTGCAAAACATAGTGATTCAACATTTATATACATTATGAAATGATCACCATGATAAAAGTGTAGTTACCATCTGTCATCAAAGTTATTACAATATTGTTGACTACATGCCCTATGTTGTACTTTACATTCCCATGACTTGTGTTATAACTGGAAGTTTGTACCTCTTAATGCTCTTCACCTATTTTGCCACTTGCCCCGTCCCCCCTTTGCTCCAGCAACCACCTGTTTGTTCTCTGTATTTATGAATATGTTTCTGTTTTGTTCATTTATTTTGTTTTTTAGATTCCACATATAAGTGAGATCATATGTTATTTGTCTTTCTCTGATATATATACACACATATGTATGTATCACATCTTTATCCATTCATCTATTGATGGATACTTCTATATTTTGCTATTCTTTTTGGATTAGTGTTTTTGTTTTCTTTGGATAAATACCCAGAAGTGGAATTGCTAAGTGGTATGGTATTTCTATTTTATAATTTTTTGAAGAATTTTCATAGTGGCTGCACCAATTTACAGTGTAGGAGGGTTCCCTTTTCTCCATGTCTTCTCCAACACTTGTTATTTCTTGTCTTGTTGATACTATCCATTCTGGCAGGTGTGAAGTAATAATCTGTGTCTTTTATTTGCATTGCCCTGATGATTAGTGATATTGGCACCTTTTCATATGCCTGTTGGCCACCTATATGTCTTGGAAAAATGTCTATTCAGGTCCCCTGCCCATTTTTTAATTGTACTGTTTTATTTTTGATGTTGAGTTGTATGAATTCTTTATAAATTTTGGATATTAACCCTTTATCAAATATATTATTTGCAAATATTTCCTTCTATTCAGTAGGTTCCCTATTTATTTTGTGCAGTTTCCTTCATTGTGCAAAAGCTTTTTAATTTGATATAGTCCCAATTATTTATTTTTGCATTTGTTCTCATTGCCTGAGGAGACAGAGCCAAAAATAAATATTTCTAGGACCAATGTTCAAGAGTTTACTGTCTATGTTTTCTTTGAGGCGTTTTATGACTTCAGTTCATACATTTAGGTCTTTAACCCATTTTGAGTTTATTTTTGTATATAGTGTAAAAAAACTGGTCTAGTTTCATTCTTTTGCATGTAGCTGTTTGGTTTTCCCAGCACCATTTGTTGAAGAGACCGTCTTTTCCCCATTGTATATACTTGTCTCTTTTATCATAGATTAACTGACCATGTAAGTGTGGGTTTATTTCTGGGCTCTCTATTCTGTTCCATTGTTCTACGTGTCTGGTTTTGTCCCAGTACCATACAGTTTTGATTACTAAGGCTTTGTAGTATAGTTTGAAATCTGAGAGTGTGATACTTCCTGCTTTGTTTTTTCTCGATTGCTTTGGCTAGGGGGGGGTATTCTGTGGTTTCATACAAGTTTTAGGATTATTTGTTCTAGTTATGTGAAAAATGCTACTGATAAGGATTGCATTGAATCTGTAGATTGCTTTGGGTAGTATGGACAATGTTAATTCTCCCAGTCCATGAGTATGGTATGTGCTTCCATTTATTTGTGTGATCTTCTGTTTCTTTAATCAATGTCTTATAGTTTTCAGAGTACAGGTCTTTCACCTCTGTGGTTAGATTTATTCCTAGGCATTTTATTCTTTTTGATGCAATTATAAATAGGATTGTTTTCTTAATTTCTCTTTATGATAGTTTGTTGTTAGCATATAGAAACATAACATATTTCTGCATATTAGTTTTGTATCCTGCAACTTTGCTCAATTCATTAGTATTTTTGGTGAAGTCTTCAGGGTTTTCCATATACAGTATCATGTCATCTGCAAATAGTGACAGTTTTACTTTTTCCTTACCACTTGGATGCCTTTTATTTCTTTTTCCTGTCTGAATGCTGTGTCTGAGACTCCCAGTACTATGTTGAATGAAAGTGGCAAGAGTGGGCAGTCTTGTCTAGTTCCTGATCTTAGGAAAAGCTTTCAGCTTTTCACCACTGAGTATGATGTTAGCTGTGGGTTTGTCACATATAGCCTTTATTTATGTTGAGGTATGTTCCCTCTCTACCAACTTTGTTGAGAGTTTTTATCATAAGTGGATGTTGGATTTTGTCAAATGCTTTTTCTGCATCTATTGAGATGATCATATGATTTTTATCCTTCATTTTGTTAATGTGGTGCATCACATTGATTTACAGATATTAAACCATCCTTGCATTCCTGGAATAATCTCACTTAATCATGGCGTATGATACTTTTAAAGTATTATTGAGGGACACCTGGGTGGGTCAGTCAGTTAACTGTCTGCCTTCAGCTCAGGTCATGATCCCAGGGTCCTGGGATGAGTCCCACACTGGGCTCCTTGCTCAGCAGGGAGCCTGCTTCTCCCTTTGCCTGCTGCTCCCTCCCCCTGCTTGTGCTCTCTCTCTCCCCCTCTTTCTCTCTCTGAAAAATAAATAAAAAATCTTAAAAAAAAAGTATTGTTGAATTTGGTTTGCTAATATTTTGTTGAGGATTTTTGCATCTATATTCATGAAGGATGTTGGCCTGGAATGTATGTGTGTGTGTGTCTGTGTCTGTGTGTGTTTTTGGCTTTAGTATCAGGGTAATGCTGGTCTTACAGAATGAATTTGGAAGTGTTCCTTGCTCTTCAATTTTTTTTTGAATAGTTGGAGAAAGGTATTAATTCTTCTTTAAATGTTTGGTAGAGGGGCACCTGGGTGGCTCAGTCGGTTAAGCATCTGATTTGATTTCAGCTCAGGTCATGATCTTGGGGTCGTGGGATTGAGCCATGTATCGGGCTCCACACTCGGTGTGGAGTATCATGAGATTCTCTCCTTCTCCTTCTTGCCCCTCCTTCCCCACTCTCTCTCTTAAATAAAAATAAATAAATAAAATCTTTAAAAAAATGTTTGGTAGAATTCACCTGTGAGGCCATCTGGTCCTGGACTTCAGTTTGCTGGGAATTTGCTGATTATGAATTAAATTTCAGTACCAGTAATTGGTCTGTTCAGATTTTCTATTTCTTCCTAATTTAATATTGGAAGACTGTATGTTTCTAGGAATTTATCCATTTCTTGTAGGTTGTCCAGTTTATTGCCATATAGTTGTTTGTAATAGTTCCTTATAATCCTTTGTATTTCTGTGGTGTCATCTGTAGCTTTTTTGTTTCTGATTTTAAGTCCTCCCTTTTTTTCTGTTGATGAATCTGGCTAAGGTTTATCAATTTTATTTATCTTTTCAAAACTAGCTCTTAGTTTAGTTGATTTTCTTTTTCTTTTCCTTCTCTCCTTCCTTCCTACCCTCTTTCCTTCCTTCCTTCTTCCATCTCTATTTCCACTCTAATCTTTATTATTTCCTTCCCTCTGCTAACTTTGGGCTTTATTTTTTCTTCTTTTCTTCTTCCTTTAGTTGTATGGTTAGATTGTTTATCTCAGATTTTTCTTGTTTCTTGAGGTAGGCCTGTATCACTATGAACTTCCTTTTTAGAACTGCTTTTGCTGTGACCCATAAATTTTGGAACATTGTGTTTCCATGTTCATTTGTCTCCAAATATTTTTGATTTCCTCTTAGCTTTCTTTGTTGACTTATTGGTTGTTTCATAGCATGTTGTTTAGCCTCCATATGTTTATATTTTTTCCAGTTTTCTTGTAATTAATTTCTAATTTAATACCATTGTGGTTGGAAAAGATGCTTGATATGATTTCAATCTTAAATTTACTGAGACTGTTTTGTGGCCTAACATGATCTATCCTGGAGCATGTTCCACGGGCACTTGAAAAGAATGTGTATTCTGCTGTTTTTGGATGGAATATTCTGTATTTGGGAAGCCCATCTTATCTAATGTGTCAGAGTCACTGTTTCTTTATGGATTTTCTGCCAGTATCAGGGATGCAAATGGGGTCTTAAAGTCACCTACTATTATTGTATTACTCTGTTTCTCCCTTTTTGCCTTTTAATATTTGCTTTATATTTTTGGTGCTCCTAAGTTGGGTGCATAGGTATTTACAATTGTTATATCCTCTTGTTGGATTGATCCCTTTGTCATTATGTAATACCTTTCTTTGTCTCTTGTTACAGTTTTTCTTTTTTTAAAGATTTTATTTATTTATTTGACAGAGAGAGAGCACAAGTAGGCAGAGAGGCAGGCAGGGGGAGAGGGAGAAACAGGCTCTCTGCTGAGCAGGGAGCCCGATGCGGGACTCGATCCAGGACCCTGGGATCATGACCCGAGCTGAAGGCAGGTGCTTAACCGACTGAGCCACCCAGGCGCCCTCTCTTGTTACAGTCTTTGTTTTAAGGTCTGTTTTGTCTGAAAGAAGTGGTGCTACTCCAGCTTTTTAAATTTATTCATTTGCATAGAATATCTTTTGCCATCTTTTTATTTTTAGTCTGTATGTGTCTTTAGGTCTGAAGTGACTCTTGTAGGTAGCATATAGATAGGTCTTGTTTTTTTTACCCATTTAGTCACCCTATGTCTTTTGATTGGAGCATTTTATCCCTTTACATTTAAAGTAATTATTGATAAATATGTACTTATTTTAGTCCTTGTTTTTGTAGTTCTTCTCTGTTCCTTTTTTCTTGATCTCTTCCCTTATAATTTATGACTTTCTTTAGTGTTATGCTTGGATTCCTTTTTCTTTATTTTTCTGGATCTATTATAAGTCTTGGTTTGTGGTTACCATGAGATTCATATATAATATCTACTGTATACAACAATCTATTTTAAGTTGATGGTCATATCAGTTTGAACACATTCTATTTTTTAATATAAAAATCTCAGAATGTGTATTGAGTAAATACTGAATTAAGAAATTATAGAATAAACATATAAAATACAAGTTTTTTTTTCTCCAAATTTTATTTAAATTCCAGTTACTTAACATATAGTGTAATATTAGTTTCAGGTATAGAATTTAGTGATTTATCACTTACGTACAACACCAAGTGCTCATCGCAAGTGCCCTCCTTAATACCCATCACCCACGCAACCCATCTCCCTGCCCACATCCCATCCAGCAACCCTCAGTTTGTTCTCTATAGTTAAGAGTTTGTTTTATGGTTTGCCTGCCTCTCCCCGTCCACCCCATGTTCATCTGCTTTGTTTCTCAAATTCCACATATGAGTGAAATCACATGGTATTTGCCTCTCTGACTTATTTCACTTAGCATAACACTCTAGCTCCATCTACTTCATTGCAAATATAAGATTTCATTCTTTTTTATGGATGAGTACTATTCCATTATATATATATATATATACATATATATATATATATACCACATATATATATATATACCACATCTTTATCCATTCATTAGTTGATGGACTTTGGGCTCTTTCTATAATTTGGCTATTGTTGATATGCTGCTATAAACATTGGGGTGCATGTATCCCTTCGAATTTTTTTTAATACTTTTTTTTTAAAAAAAATTTATTTATTTTAGAGAGACAGAAGGCAAGAATGCATGCATGAGTGGGGGGAGGGGCAGAATGCATATTTTTCTATCCTTTGAGTAAATACCTAGTAGTGCAATTGCTGGACTGTAGGGTAGTTCTATTTTTAACTATTTGTGGATCTGCCATACTGTCAAACACATTCTAAAAGCACTACATTGTCACACCCCCTTCTACATTTTCTGTATGTCATATTTTATATCTTTTTATTGTGTGTATCCCTTAACTAATTATTGTAAATGTAATTGATTTGACTACTTTTGTCTTTTTTTTTTTTTTTGAAGATCTAATTGGCTTTATTGGATGATCCATGAATTGGGCAGCATCCCATCTAGCAAGTAGAAAGGTGCTACTCTTGTTTTCTAATCTTCATATTAACTTTACAAGTGGTTGATCCACTGCATTTACTATATGTTTGCTTTTACCAGTGAGATTTTCTTCTTTCATAATTTTCTTACTTCTAGTTATGGCCTTTTCCGCATTTCTTATAAATCTGGTTTAGAGTGATGAACTCCTTTAACTTTTGTTTGCCTGGGAAACTCTTTACTTCTCCTTCAATTCTGAATGATAATCATGCCAGGTAGAATATTCTTGGTTGTAAGTGTTTTTCTTTCAATACTTTGAATATATCATGCCACTTTTTTCTGGCCTGCAAATTTTCTGCTGAAAAATCAGCCAAGAAAAATCAGCCAATAGTCTTACAAGTATTCCCTTGCATAACTAGTTGCTTTTCTCTTGCTGCTTTTAAGATTCTTTAATTTTTTAAAAAAGATTTTACTTATTTTCAGAGAGAGAGAGAGCACACAAGCAGGGGGAGCAGCGGGCAGAGGGAGAACCAGGCTCCCTGCTAAGCAGGGAGAGAGAGGCAGGCTAAGCAGGGAGCCTGATGTGGGACTCGATCCCAGGACTCTGGGATCATGACCTGAGCCGAAGGCAGGTGCTTAACTGACTGAGCCACCTAGGCGTCCCAAGATTCTTTAATTTTTGACATTTTAATTATTATGTGTCTTGGTATGGACTTCTTTGGTACCTATTGTTTGGAGCTCTCTGTACTTCTTGGACCTGGATGTCTGTTTCCTTTCCCAGGTTAGGGAAATTTTCAGCTATTAATTCATCAAATAAGTTTTCTTTCCCTTTCACTCTCTGTTCTCCTTTTGGGACTCCTATAACATGCATGTTAGTTAGTATGGTTGGTGTTTTTCTAGAGGTCCCTTAAACTATCTTCATTTTTTAAAATTCTTTGCTTTTTAGCTTGGATAATTTCCACCACCCTGTCTTCCAGATCACTGATTCTTATGCATCTTCTAATCTGCTATTGATTCCCTCTAGTGTATTTTCCATTTCAGTTATTGTATTCTTCAGCTCTTTTTATTTTATTTTTTATTTTTATTTTTTAAAGATTTTATTTATTTGACAGAGAGAGACACAGCGAGAGAGGGAACATAAGCAGGGCGAGTGGGAGAGGGAGAAGCAGGCTTCCCGCTGAGCAGGGAGCCTGACGTGGGGCTCAATCCCAGGACCCTGGGATCATCATCTGAGCCGAAGGCAGATGCTTAACGACTGAGCCACCCAGGTGCCCCTCAGCTCTAACTTTTTAAAAAAATATATCTTCTTTCTCTGTTGAGGTTCTCACTGTGTTCATCCCTTCTTCTGCTGAATTTTGTGAGCATCTTTAGGACCATTACTTTGAACTCTTTATCAGGTAGTTTGCTTATCTCCACTTTTAGTTCTTTTTCTAAGGTTTTGTCTTGTTCTTTCATTTGGAACATATTCCTCTGTTTCTTCATTTATCCTTTCTATATATTAGGTAGATCAACAAATTTCCTGGTCTTGAGGGAGTGGCCTTATACAGAAGGTGTTCCTTGTGGCCTTGAAGTGCAATCCCTCCTAGTCATCAGAACCAGGCACTCTGAGGGTGTCCCCTGTCCCCTGTGTAGACTACACGCACTCTCGTCTGGCTGGCTGAGACTGAGATGGGTGCACTTGTGGGCAGGGCTAGACCCAATGTGGCTTCCTGCAAGGCCTGGCCACTACTCTTGTGGGCTTGCTGGTGGGCAGGGCTATCCCTATCCTATGGGACAGGAGCTGCTTTGGAGGGGTGCCAGCCAGGGTAGGCAGGTTGGGTGGGGTGGGTCTGCAGGGGAATGCCAGGGCAGGGTGAATGGTGCTAGCAACGTAGATGGAGAATGTCAGAATTGGTACCCACCAATGTTGGCCTAAGCAGGAGGGCAAGAAAACTGGTACCCACCAGTGCTTCTGTTCCCGGAGAAAGTTCCTACAGATCCTTGCCTCTCTAGCACTTGTCCTAAAATTAGTCAATAAATATTCATGTATAGCCCAGGCACTTTTCAAACTGCTGCCTCTGTACTGGGTCTTGGAGTTAGTTTGTGCATGGACTGTTTAAGAGCAGAGTCTTGATTTCCTATAGCTTTCTGGCTGTCCTGGAGTTAAGCCCCACTGATTTTCAAAGCTCCTGGAGTTAATCCCTGCTGATTTTCAAAGCCAGATGTTATGGAGGCTAGTCTCTCTGCTGCAGGTCCTCAGGGTGGGAGGTGCCTAATGTGGGGCTTGAACCCCTCACTCCCTCAGGGAGGACCTCTGCACCTGTGATATCCTTCTACTTGTGGGTTGCCACACTGGGGTTGTGGGTCCTGACCAGATGGCATCTCTGCCCCTACCACTCTTCTTGATGTGGTTTTTTTCTTTATGTCTTTAGCTGTGGAAAAGCTGTTCTTCCAATCTTCAGGCTGTTCTCAGAGAGAGTTGCTGTATATGTATGTGCAGCCCTGGTATGTCTGTGTGAGGAAGTGAGCTCAGGATTCTCCTCTTCCACCAACTTAAGTTATTCTTCCTACTAGCTCTTCCCTTATTTTAAGTCAACAAGTCCAGATACTGTCATTCAAGAGTAAAACATAAAATTCCACAGAGAATTCTCTTCCATTTAAATTACTGAAAATTAAATTAATAATTATGTTTTTGTATATCTTATACTAATAAGAGTTAACAAGAATTGGGAATTCATGGGTTTAAAAAGAAGTTATAAGTAGAAAAGGTAAACAAAATTAGAAATATAGGAAAATACAGTATAGCAAACTGATACAGATTTAAAAAATATGAATTAAAAAAGTGAATTAAAAAGGCTTGTAGGCTGGGATGATTTAAAATTTGATGTAGGCTTTGGAAGAAAGTAAATACTGACCAATCCCAGGAATTGGATATGGGCTGCCATGCTGCATAACTCCAAGGGACGCTATCTTTGGTATATGTTATGTGAATGGCACTACCTGGAGTTATGTAATGTGGCATCCCTATAACTAATATTTACATACTACTTGCTATTTACTCAACATAATTGTGATCAATTTACTTATATTAAATTATAATTAATAAATCTAAGATGGGGAATTAGATCTGGGATTAAGGTAACAATAAGAGTCCTGGGACTTGGATGATCACATAATGGAACAGGTCAAGAGAGTTTATGGTCAGGAGTCTAGTTAATAATCAGAGGGTTTTAATGG
Source organism: Callorhinus ursinus (assembly GCF_003265705.2). Lineage (NCBI taxonomy): Eukaryota > Metazoa > Chordata > Mammalia > Carnivora > Otariidae > Callorhinus > Callorhinus ursinus. Next base: position 50,534,477 of record NW_027397071.1, on the reverse strand, counting down.
AAAGATGCACATATATATTTAAATTATTTCCAAAATACTTTAAGTAGATATCCCAGAAAAAAAATTCACCTCACACTTCTGTTCTTTTAACATATACTTTCAGGTGCCTGGCTGGCTCAGTCAGTGGAGCATGTTGACTCTTGATCTTGGGGTTGTGGGTTCGAGCCCCACCCTGGGTGTAGTACTTGAAAATAAAATCTTAAAAAAATACATACATTACTTTCAATTGTCCATATTCCCTTCCGTTTTGTGTTCATGTTTAAACATTTAAGCATGTTTAATAGGTTGAATTTTGATTCTTATTTTTTAAATTGTGTTTGGGGGCATCTGGATGGCACAGTTGGTTAAGCATCTGCCTCTTGGTTTCAGCTCAGGTTTTGATCTCAGGGTTATGAGATTGAGCCCCACCCTGGGCTTTGTGCTCAGCATGGAGTCGGCTTAAGACTCTTCTCCCTCTCCCTGCCACGTGTGCTCTCTCTCTCAAACTAAGTAAATAAATCTTAAAAAAAAATTATGTTTGACGGAGAGAGCCACCACTTACCAGTCTTCTACATTTTGGTTTGTATACTAACATTGTCTGAAGCCTCTGATTTGCATGGTAGTCTTTTTGTGTGTCTTGTGACTGGTTCCTAAAACTGACCCATTGTGCTTGGCCAGTTTCATGCCTGTACTTAGAGAGACTCTTATTTTTGTATATTTGACCCTATAAATACTAAAATAGTTGAATCTCAAGGAATTGAACCATAGATGTTTCCAAACAATGTTTTAAGGAAGGTTCTAAAAGAGTTAAAAGCATTGTAAAATGATTTTTAATCATATAAGCTTGACATGATCTTGGATGATACAGTTACAGCATTTCATAGATGTCCTTTATTTTTATTCTTTTATAGTCAAACATATAGTTGACTGACAAAGTAAGCATTTCATTGAGGCTAAGAATTCTTTTAAAAAAATATTTATTTATTTAGAGAGTGCATGAGCAGGGGGAAGGGCAGTGAGAGAGGGAACGAGAGAATCCTCAAGCCAAATCCTAACAGCTGAGCCCGACATGGGGCTGGATCCCAAGAGCCTGAGATCATGACCTGAGCTGAAATCCAGAGTCGGCTACCTACCTGACTGAGCCAACCAGGCACCCTGAGGCTAATAATTATTTCTATCTTTATATTAATTATATCAAATTAAGGGGCAAGACCTACATTTCTTACCATGACTTTTAGTACTTTCATTTTTCTATTTTCCTGTCATGTTTACAAAATAAGGGGAAATGAAATATAAAATCCAATATTGTATAAGCTGCTACACAAAGATTGTGACGTTAGCTGGCAGGCAGCATCGTCTCAGAGCGCAACGTGCTTGTCAGCTGATGTTCAGAAGTCCGAATTTTATAATATTTAAGGTGATTTGGGGAATCAGATTACATATGAAAATCTAATGTTTTTTTGACTATTATCCTAGTGGGTGTGAAGTGGTGTCTCATGGATTTTTTTTTTTAAGTAACAGCTTTATTAAGATGTAATTCACCCATTTAAAGTATACAGTTCAGTGGTTTTTAATATATTCACTGAGTTGTGAATGATTACCACTATCAAAGTCCAGAATATTTTTGTTATTCTAAAAAGAAACCCTGTAACTATTAATTAATCTGCTTTCTGTTTGTATGGATTTGCCTATTCCAGACATTTCATATAAATGGACTCAAACAGAGATGTGGCCCTTGTATCTGACTCCTTTCACTTAAGCATGCTACTTTCAAAACTTGTTGCATATATCAGCACTTCCTTCTTTTTTGTGGTTGAATAATATTCCATTTGATGGATATACCACATTTTGTTTATTCATCAATTGATGGACAGTGGTTGTTCCTGCTTTCAGGCTATCATGTATAATGCTGCGAACATCTGTGTACACAATTTTGTGTGGACACTTGTTTTCATTTCATTTCTCCTGGGTATATGCCTAAGAGTGTAACTGCTGGTCATGTGGTAGCTCTGTGTTTAGCTATTTAAGGAACTACCAAACTGTTGTCCAATGTGCTATATCATTTTACAATCCCACCAGCACTGTATGAAGGAAGGTTCCAATTTTTCTACTTCTTCAACAATGCTTGTTACTGCCTGTCTTTTTCATTTTAGCCATCCAGTGTGTACAAAGTGGTACCTTACTGTGGTTTTGATTTGCATTTTCCTAGTGACTAATAATGTTGAACATCTTTTCATGTGCTTGTTGGCCATTTGTATATTTTCTTTGGAGAAGTATATATTCAAATTCTTTGCTCATTTTAAATTGGGTTATTTGTCTTTATATTATTGAGTTGGAAGAGTTCTTTGCATATTCTGGATACAAGTCCTTTATCAGATATATGACTTACAAACATTTCCTCCCATTCTGTTCACTTTCTTGATGGTGCCATTTGAAACACAAATGGTTTTAATTTTGATAAAGTCCAATTTATCTATTTTCTATTTTCTTTGGTTGCTTGTGTCATATTTAAGAAACCATTGCTTAATCCAAGGTTAAAAAGATTTACACTTATACTTCCCTCTGAGTGTTTTATAGTTTTAGTTCTTACATTTGGGTTTTTTTGTTTTTACTCATTTTGAGTTGATTTTTATATAAGATGTGAGATAAGTGTCCATATTCCTTTTTTTTGCATGTGGATATCCAGTTGTTCCAGCACTGTTTGTTGCAAAGACTATTCCTTCCCCATTGAATGGTCTTGGCATTCTTTTTTTTTTTTTAAAGATTTTATTTATTTATTTGACAGACAGACACAGTGAGAGAGGGAACACAAGCAGGGGGAGTGGGAGAGGGAGAAGCAGGCCCCCCGCCGAGCAGGGAGCCCGATGCGGGGCTTGATTCCAGGACCCTGGGATCATGACTTGAGCCGAAGGCAGACACTTAACGACTGAGCCACCAGGTGCCCCTGGTCTTGGCATTCTTGCTGAAAATCAACTGACCATAAATATAAGGTTTATTTCAGATTCCCAGTTCTATTCCATTTATCTTTATGTCTATCCTCATGCCAGTACAACACTATCTTAATTACTATAGCTTTGTAGTAAAATTTGAAATTCGGAAGTGTTAAGTCTTCCAACTTTCTTATTTTCAAGATAATCTTGGAAATTCTGAATTCCTTGTATTTTCATATGAATTTTAGGATCAGCTTAATTTCTGCAAAATTTTTGTTCATTTTTTCAGTTTCTGTTTTTCTAACATGAAGTGTTATGAATTTTTACATAGTATAAAATTGGCTCCAAACACCAAAGGTACATGTTTGGAAAGGAATGAACCATGTAAAACGCAAGTGGTGTGCCTGGGTGGCTCAGTTGGTTAAGTGTCTGACTTTGGCTCAGGTCATAATCTCAAGGTCCTAGGATTGAGGCCCGTATCGGGATCCTCGCTCAGCAGGGAGTCTGTTTGACCCCTTTCTCTCTCCCTCTGCCCCTCCCTCCACTTGTGTTCTCTCTTTCTTTCAGATAAATAAATAAAATCTTAAAACAAAAAAAATATGTAGGGTCACCTGGGTGGCTCAGATGGTTAAGCGTCTGCCTTTGGCTCAGGTCATGATCCCAGGGTCCTGGGATCGAGTCCCACATCAGGCTCCTTGCTCAGCAGGGAGCCTGCTTCTCCCTCTACCTGCTGCTCTCCCTGCTTGTGCTCTCTCACTTTCTCTCTCACAAATAAATAAATAAAATCTTTTTTTTTTTTAAAGATTTTGTTTATTTATTTGACAGAGAGACAGCGAAAGAGCACAAGTAGGCAGAGCGGCCGGCAGAGGGAGGGGGAGAAACAGGCTCTCACTGAGCAGGGAGCCCAATGCAGGGCTTGATCCCAGGACCCCGGGATCATGACTTAAGCTGAAGGCAGCCGCTTAACTGACTGAGCCACTCAAGAGGTGCCCCAAGAAATAAAATCTTAAACAAAAAAAAAATTAAAAAAACATGTAAAACGTAGGTCTTATAATTATGGTCACGTGTAAAATTATAGATTCTGTTATATCCAAGCAGTGGCCACAGCAAGTGCTTCAAAAGTAAGACTACCCATATTCACTTAAAACTACTAGTTTGGAGAAAATTATGAATCCTTGTATTTAGGAAAAAACAGATATTTAATTTCCCTGTCACGCTTCAGTGTTATACAGTGGAGATGGCATTAATAAACTGGTTAAACTGTAGAGTCAGACTGGCTCTGCTCAAATTGTGACTTTAGCACTTACTAGCTACATGGCCTTGAGCATGCTACTTAATTTCATCTATGAAATATGGATAATGGTAACTATTATACTGGGCTATTGGGAGGATTAAGCGAGGAAACATGCAAAAACACTTAGAAAAAATGCCTGGCCCATAGTGAATACTCAGTAAGTATTAGCCTTTAAAACTGTTGTCAAGATTTCATTCATGTCTGCCTTAAGATTTGAAAAGGCTTTAAGAGTATTTTTTTGTGTGTGAAATGGCATTGAAGGACAAAACTTAGAAAAAAAAAAGAAAACCCAAATCCCCTAAAACCTTTAATTCTATTCTAATAATTGAATGTCTGTAGGCTGTATAGAATTCATTGAGATAAAGTGACACTTTTGTCAGGGAACTTAGAAATTTACTTAAAGGTGGGGAAAATATACAAAAAACTCACACTTGGTAGGGGAAGAGAAGACTTAGAACTTATACAAAATAAAATTATATTTGGTTTCAAGAGAGCTTATATCTGGTTATGGGGGTTAGGAAAGTCTTTGTGGAGGAGGTGGTATTTGAGATGAATACTAGAAGTCTGGCATGATTTATATAAAGGCAGGGACGAGGTAAGTATTTGGGCTAATAAGGAAACAGCACAAGGACCCAGAGAGAGGATCCATGGACGTGTTTTCTAAATGAAAGTGGGGTCAAGGTGGAGGGCCATCCCCCTAGGGTGCATTTGAAGCACATGTGACTGATTCTGGTTGTTCTACTGCCTAGGGCACTGGTATTTAGTAAGGGGATGATGATAAACATCCTGTGATGATGTGGACAGAAAAATGTGTGATAAGAATGAAATGTTTATTGAAGGCCTTGAGGGCTTTGAGTATCAGGCTGAAATTAATACTTATGTAGGTAGATGCTTGGGAGAGAAACACGGGAGGAAAGACACTATGAAGGAATAAACAACGGGTACAGAAGTCAGAAGAACTGGGATTTAGTTCTAACACTTTAAAATGTGAAGATTTAAAATTGGAAGATGATTTCTAAAGCCTACTCCTACAGTCTGTTTTACCTAGATATAATTCTATAGAGTCTATGGATGAACTTAGTGTATTTCGATGGGGCTGAAGAACAGTATATCATTTAATGTACAGGTTCTTAACTTGATGAACCCAGAAAAAGAATTCAAGAGTCTATGAACTTGGATGCAAACAAATTACATCTTTATTTTCATTAACATCTAACTGAAACACAGTATTTCTCTTCCACTAAGAATATAGGCAACAAAATACAGTTGTATCAGCAGTACCTAGGACTTTGTCACTAAGAGAAATCATAAATACTTTGAAATCATAATTAATGCAGTTATTTTGAAATATTTACACTGCTTTGAAATTATGGCAGGACTTGCTGCTAGGACTTATTAATGTGTTGATAAAGAAGCAGATACATACGTCACAAATATAAAAATATTTTTAACAACGATTCCCTTTGTAGCCATATGTATTTCATTTATATTTAAATATATTTTGAGAATGGGTCCATTGACTTTACCAGTTTACCAGAGGATTTAGAGTAAGAAAGTGGGGGACACAGAATGATAGGTCAAGAGAATGTTAGTCAAGACAGAAGTTCAGGCTGCAGTCTGGAGTTGGAGCATTTTGAGTGTCTGAAGTAGATGGTGGGAGCATCAGTAGGAGAAGGTGTGAATGATGACAGAGCCAGCACCTGGAAGTAGGAATGCAAAGCTACCCCTCTGAATCAGAGAGGTTTAAATGGAAGGAGGAGTCTCTGCTGGTGAGTTTAGGAATTCCTTAGTATTGTCGGGAAAAATAAAAGTTTGAGTTGATGTTAAGAGACAGAGGATTGATGACTGCAGTAATGATACTAATGGCAACAGTGGCCATTTTTTGGGCACTTACTAAGTATTTTATACAATTATAAAATACTTAGTATATTTAGTTTAATCTTCACAAAAATCCTGGGAAATTAGGTATTTTTACTGTTTGCATTTTAGAGATGAAGTAACTGAGGGTCAGATATGGTAATGTCACTTACCAAGTTAGTGCAATTGGTAATTTGCAGATCTGGGATTTAAACCTCTCCTCATTCCAAAGCCTGTTCTAGTTTTCCATGCACCATATTGAGTGAGAGCTTCCAAAGGACAGAGAAGAAGGCACAAGCAAAAATAGCACAGAGTGGAGGGGGACTGAACTGCATGGGAATGAAAGCTGGGCAGCTGGAAGTCTTTGATCTAATATGGCCAGAATTCTGGAGAACTGGGATTAAAGACACAGGCAGTTTGGTTAGTAGACTGGACAGGCTGAAGAGGAGATAGCCCTTGACAGATCTGCTTATATTTTACTGGCATTAAGAATCGGGTTCCCGTTGTTTCAGAAACTGTGAGATAGATGGGAAGTTTATGTAAGATGCTCCCTTTCTCTCTTCCCTTTGCGTAGTACATCCTGTCTACCCTGAGGTGAAGAGTCTGATCCTAGTAGCCTTATGAGGCTACATTTTGAGCCTTCTCTTCTTTCCATGTCTTTCAGACCCCGATTTTCCAGAGACTGCAATTGAGAAAGAACCTTTTGTTACTGTACAATAGGAGGAAAACTCCCAGTGGTATTAAGCAGACTGAGGACTTTGCAAAATATAGCAAGTTCATGTCTGCTAATATGTTAAGTTATTTGGCCTTCCTAGTTTAAGTAGTGATTTGTTGTTTTCATGCTAATACAAATTCTTGTATTAATAGGACCATGGCCTGGGTTTCTTCATCCGCCTGGGAAAAAATTACTTGTTTGATGGTAAACAAAGAACAGAAGAATTGATTCACTGTCCTCATTTTAAAAAAAGACGGTATGAAGCAATAGTGGAATAATTTTAATTGTAACCCTTTAACACTTGCGATCAGTAAGATCATTTGTGTTCTGTTTTTAGGAAATGGAGTATTAAAGAGGACATAGTGCATTAGAAATGCAGAACATGACCGCATGTTCTCAGGATTTTGTCAGTGTTACATGAAAGAGCACTTGTACTGGGATGCTCAGCTCTGAGGGTATTCTCTGTTCAGTGTGTATTTACAGAGATGTATGAATATTTGATTAATGAGTCATGGTCTCTGGAGAAATTTAATAACTGTGTTGCTGTACAAAGCCAGGCCCTTAACTGTTAACACAGCTGCCAATAGTGTCATTGACACTGCAACCCTTTCTGAATCTAATATATTCTGTGGAGTAAATTCCTTGGTCAAAAAGGGATATGTGAGAGACTTTATTCAGTTATCTGTTTTGAACTTTACTCAATTTGCAGGCTCTGATTTGTAAAGATTTTTCCAATGAAAACAAGCAGTGATGTGGAAACTTAAAAATGACCTTTTTTAAGTGATTGCTTTTCCCAGGAATTAGTTGAAAAATCATTGATAAATAAAAAGCAGTTGATTATCCTCTTCAAGATTATCTGTTAGGAATTCAGTAATAATTTTTGTCTTATCATATAAGAAATATCCATAAGAAGTAGAAATGTGAGATATATTTGTGATTTTGATATAGATCTCATCTATTTGGATGCTAGAAACTAAATTCATTATTAAACATAATTTAATGCTTTTTCAGGAATTATTGAAGGCTAATTTATCCCTTCTCTATTTCTTTTTGTTTTGTTTTGTTTTTAATGTCTATGGAGAAATCAATTCTAACTTTCAAAGTTAGGTAGGTATTTCAGTAATGTTACCTCATTTAACTGCTTGAGTAACAGGGAGAAATGTCAAAAAAAGATAAATTTAGTGCAGGAGCTTTTGCTGGAAGCTGTAACTGCAGGTTAGAATTATCCATGCTATGCAGAATTTCCTGCAACACTTCTCCTTAGGGCCACAATGCATTATAGCAGACGTATAATGAAGCTGCTATAAAATCTCTCGTAATTAAGGGGGATTTGACAGTAATTGCAACAGTGAATCAACTTAATTATTACCTGCTTCAAAGAGAGCTAACCTGATGTTATAATCTAACCTTTTCTACTTTTAAAATGGGAGATTAAACAAGTATATGTAGCATTTAAGAATTAAATCCGTTGAGATAGAATTGTATTAATATACTTCTAATATACATTTTATGCACATGTACACATCAACTTCTCAAGAAGAACTAGCATAAAGTTATTTGGTATGCTCTGGAAATCAAACCAAACCCACATCTCTGATTCAAGTCAGCCTTTCCTCAAGCCACAGACAGACCTTGACTGTAGTTTACCTGACTTCCACAACATAAAAGGATACTTTCTTAATATTAGCATGTAAAGAACAGAGACCAAAACGATTGTTTACATTTAGATAGATTAGCTCTTAGAGTCTTTAAATCCCATCAGAAGCTACAAACAACCTGATATGAAGGTGAAGATTTAGAATTATCTGAGAGCTCTTCTATAACTTGGATTATCCAACCCTGGGTGCAAAGAACAAGACACCCAAGTTTCAGCCAGAGTTCTGTCTGTGGGAATGCTGCTGCTTCTTTTTTTAGATTTTATTTGACAGAGAGAGAGATAGCAAGAGCAGGAACACAAGCAGTGGGAGTGGGAGAGGGAGAAGCAGGCTTCCCACAGAGCAGGGAGCCCGATGTGGGGCTCGATCCCCGGACCTTGGGATCATGACCTGAGCCGAAGGCAGACGCTTAACAACTGAGCCACCCAGGCGCCCCAGGGAATTCTCCTTATAAACTATCTTTTCCCATTTCCTATTGCTTGCTATCTTCCTTCTCACAGGAGTGGGAGTGGAGAAAGATGAAAGTAGTCACTGTAGTTTGATGTGAGTTATGTCATAAACCATCTATTATCAGGTACCTAGAACATTTAATACCAGGTTCCATATTTATAGTTTGGCCTCCTCTCTAATTCCCTTAACTCTCTCTTCTGCTTTTTAAGTCTCGTACATTCATTGACTTTATGAATAGCCGTATTAGCTTCTGTAATTATAGAAATATCAGAGTTTTATCTTGGAATGTGAATCTTTTTGTATGGTTTTGTGTTTACCATATGTAGAGACCCAATAAACTGGCTCATTTCACAGGGGATGATTGATTAGGCAGTTTGGGGATGGGACAATCTCATCCTCTACCACCAATGTTTGCCACACTAAAAGTATGCTCATGTGAATGTGAACCAGAATTGATTCTCCATCGAGGGCAGCAGGACCCCTGGGCAGGTTCTGATCATTGATCTTTGTAAGATTTATAAGATTTGTTGCAAATTCAGCCTGAATTCCCTGAAGGAAGATTGAGACCGCACATTATATACCTTGTTTTCTAATGTTGCTTCATACCACTAGCCAAATTCTCTCAATATAGGAGGCAAATAAGTATGATCAGTAATTGAATAATAATTAGGAAATTAAGCAATAAGTTCTGATTTCAATCTGATCGCCGACTGACCTGGAGCAAATTGTCTAGAACCTTTTTCTGTTTTATTCCTCTATCAGACTGAATTACAACTATTCTGCAGGGACCTCTAAAACCCAATTTACTTGTTTGTCTGTTAGAAAACTTTTACCAAAGCAGAAGCTCACCAAAAATAGTGGCCTTTCGTAAAGGCACTTAGGACAACTTCCAAAGTTACTTATTTTGTGATGAGCGATTCTTCTATTCTCTGTGAGTCATGGTTGTCTTTAAGTTCATGCTCGTAACTTTAATTTACCAGGGATTGGTGATCTATGTAGGGTTTTTCCCTCTGATTTTTGTCTTTTAGATGGTTCAAATTAAAGGGCATGAAATTCAAGGCAGGTGACTTCTACATGATAAACAATGTAGCAAGACCACAAAAAGAAGTTGGAGCTGTTGACCAGAGTAATCATCTTTTACTTATGCAACTTTTCTGTGCACTTGAGATAGAAAGGTGAACAAAACAAGCAAGGTTTCTGCTCTCATGGAGCTCACATTTAATTGTAACTTATATTTACTGGGTGCTTACTATTCTAGGCACTTTATATGCATTATCTCATTTTTATGCCATAAACAGAAATCTGTGCTTTGTAGGGAAGAAACTTGAGATTCAGAGATTAATCAAATTGCCTAAGGCTACCCAGCTGGTAAATGATTCATTCAGGATTCCACCCCAGATCTATTTGATTCCATATATGGTTGAAACCACTGAATTTTGGAATTGTCTGTGGAATTAATGAACCATATTGTTCCTTTCCTAGATATTATAATGAAAACTAACTTTATCATACCAAATATTTACCGTATTTTACTATAATAATGCAACAAGGTAAAGAGCCCTTTTATTTTTGCTTGTTTAACTAGAGTTATACTCAAATTCTGTTTGTGACTAAACCCAGAAGTTAGCAAGTTTTCATGAAGACCCTCTGAAGTACAAAGTATTTTCAGCATCAGCATTTTCAGTGTCAGAAGAACCAGTGAGTTTTGAAGGTATTTTGCTCCATGCTAAAGCTATTACCCTCTCTCAGTTCCTATCAGATCTTTTCCACAAGCAAAACATGTACTAACTTCTTATGAACTTTATGAAGAATAGGTATCCATTTAGAGACCAGCATGGTAAAGACAAATTGTCATACTTCTTTGTTCTTATAGAATGATGGAGTAAAAAAAATTAGGATTATGCTTTCTGAGAGAAAGTTAATTATACAATCACCTCAATTATTCAGGGGTAGAATATTAGATTAAGGATATATTCATTCCTGCCTTGGGCAATAGAGAAAGACTTTTTAGTTGACACTAACGTGATCACAATAAGGGATTAAGAGTGAGCTGACATTACCTGAAAAATGACATACATCTTTGAAAATTGGCAAAGTCTGAGGGAACTTAAAGAGTATCTGGTCCATTGTCTTCTTTTTATAGATGAGGAAACTGAGGCCGAGAAAGATAAAATTACTTGCCCAAGTTACACACCTATATATGACAGAGCTATGATTGCATTCTAGTTTGTCCTTTTAGCTGAGAGAAAATTTATTTTAAAGAGCTAATGTTTTGGGGTGCTTGGGTGGCTCAGTTGTTAAGTGTCTGCCTTCAGCTCGGGTCATGACCCTGGGGTCCTGGGATCCAGCCCCGCATCGGGCTCCCTGCTCGGCGGGAAGCCTGCTTCTCCCTCTCCCACTCCCCCTGCTTGTGTTCCCTCTCTTGCTGTGTCTCTCTCTCTGTCAAATAAATAAAATCTTTAAAAAAAAAAAAGAGCTAATGTTTGGTAACTTTAATATAAATTGCAGAACATCTCCTGATGTCTTTTAAAAAGTCTGCTCTATTTACGTAAATTGGGTCATTGCACTGACTTTCAAGACTAGAATCCTGAAAAGGGATGGAGTTCTTGTTACAAAAATTGCCTTTCTTTTGGTGTCCATTTTGAGCACTGATATAGACTTTGGATATTGAATGAAGTTATAAAGAGAGAAAACAGAAAACTAATAGCAGAGGGAATCAGTGTGAGCTCCTTTTTAAAAAGAATTCTACCCCTGCCCCATTAGTATTTTGGCTTCTTATTTTGTTATTGGGTCACTTCTGCAAGAGGCATAGGAAAACAGGTATTGATTGCTAGTTGGCATAACTTCAAAAGCAGAGTAGGACAGTAGAAGAAAAAGAACGGATTATTATAAAATCTCTGTTTCGGTTCTCTATTGCCATGTGACATATTGCCTGAAAACTTCATGGCTTAACCTAATAAGGATTTGTTATTTCTGATAGTTCTGTGGGTTGACTGAGCTCAGTGCTGAGGTTCTTCTGCTCCACATGATGAAGCTGCAGTCCCTGGGGCGGCTGCTTTCAGCTGGGAGTTTGCCCAGGCCTGGAACACCCAGGATGGTCTCTTATTTTCCACGACCACTCTCTAAGTAACCACTCAACGTTTGGTAGTATAACCCGAATTTGTTTAAAGCATGGCAGCTGACTCCTAAGAGAGTACAAAAGCAGTAGCTTCCAGACCTTCCAGACCTTCTCAAGGGCCTCGCCTGGGATCTTGCATGGCATCACTTCTGCTAAATTCTACTGAGCAAAACCACTCCTAAGGCCAGCTGAGGTTCGTGGGTCAAGGAAACAGACTCCACTTGCTGACTGGAGAAATGGCAAAGAATTTTGTGGCCACCTTTAATTCACTACAATCTCAATCTTTTAGAATCTCAATTTTTGTTTCTCACCCAATCTTACATCTTAACTTTCTTACCACTTTAATGTCTACATCAAATATTCAACAAATGGCACTATTTCCCTAGCCTGTGCAATAACCTGTATCTTTCCTCAGCTTCCCCCAAAGACAGAGCAATTCACAGAGCTGCATGACTCAGGAGAATACTAGGATTATGACCTTGTGAACTCCTAGATTTCAGAGATTACAAAAAGATCCATAATTATCCACATTACAGCTGAGGTAGATTTTCAAGCCCCTTTTACTTTTCAGGGGTATAAAAACAAGGCCTGAAGTCCTAGGAAATTTATATTTTGGAATAAAAAGAAATATGAACATGTGAGAATGAGCCAGAGAGAGAATTTTGGCTGGGCAGTTAGATGTGTAATTTGGTTCAGCAAGAAGACCCAATCCATTTTCCCTTTGGCTGCTTAATTCTAATTTCTCTAATAGAGTCTGAATTTAGAGAATCATCTTCTCTGAGCAGGTATTCCTCTGCCAGAACAACAGAAAGTGCCAAACTGCCTCAGCAGTGATGGCCAATTTGACATGGAGACATTGTAAAAATAGGAATGAGGGATCAGCTGATTTCCCTAAACTTTATTTTTTTAAAGACTTACCAAGGCACTCTCCACAGGCACTCAGGTCTGCTTTTCTGCTGAAAATGCAGCCAGAAGGGCCCTCCTACTAAAGCATTTAGACAATGGTGGGAATGGGCGTTATGGAGTGGATTATACTGTAAAGACAGCAATGTGATTTCGAATCCCCTTTTCCCTGAAGGCACCAGCAGAATCACCAAGAGGCAGCCTATTCCCCCTCAAATGAGATACAGCAGTTTATCATGTCAGACTACGCCACGGAGGGTTAAGGCTATAGGGCTTCTGGCTGTCAGGAGCAGGATTTCATCTTGGGGCCCCTCAGGCCATATGGAGGAAGCCTAAAAAGTTCATTCTGCTTTTTCCATTGTCCAGTATCTTGTCTCCTTTCCCCACACTAGTGTCCTCTTGACCAACCTTATAGCTCAAATTCCAATCATGTGTACGAAATGAGCATCATAAGATTTTCCTCTTATCCATTAAGAGGAGCTTTCCAATTGTATCCACATAAATTTAGGGAAAAAATTAAATGGATTTTTATTTTAATTTATAAATTTTCATATACTTCCACAAACTTAGAGAACTATCCTTTAACATTTGGAACAATTCTGTGAAAAGAATTTGAAATTATTTCTGCCTAATAAGAGACATAATTGATGGAAACAGGATCATGAGAGAAAAATATACATATGTAATTCTTTTATGGAGCTACAATATTAAGATTCTGTTCACAGCTCTTATTAGAGTTCATCACTACCTATTTCAGATTTTGCACATAGTAATTGTTTCATTGTAAAAATCTTTTGTGTCTATTTTCTGAAGTGCTATGTTGTCTATAAATATTTAGTGATAATTCATGATTGGGTTGTATTTACCCCTGTAGTTATGTATTACAAATGAAATGACAGCATCTGCTGAAATTAAAAGTGGCCACATTTTCACTGGAGCTTAATTAAATGCCAAAATTTATCTACATTAACAACAAAGTAGTGAAATTTATTGATCAATTCACATGATATAAGTTGACAAATGGCTTAAGCAATTTCCATAATTTTCTACACGTGTTAAAATTTGTAATGAAAAAGAACACTATATTAACATTAAATGAGAAATGAAAGGGAGGTTTTGTACTGGGGCCAGTGCCCTGGAGCAGTGTACTTTGTTTTCCGGGCCCTGTCCAGGCTTGCTGTTTGAGCTGTGTACAGATGGGTCTCTGACAGTCCTACAGCTGTTCTCCTAATTGTCCATTAAGTGTTCTATTGATTCTCTGATTCAAAGTACATGTCTTTCAGCTCAAGCTATCGTGTGAAGTGGCAGACACATTCCTTGTAGAATGACAGAGCTGCTTGAAACCTAAAAATGTGGTCTGCCAGTTTCAATTGAGGATCCTGCTTTCAAAGGAGAAGGCTTGGTTAAAGGCGCTTTGTAATAGCTGGTTAGGTTTTATTTTCTAAACTTTTAGCATCAATCAATTAAAGCAGCAGCAGCATGAAGAGTTTTAATTCCTGGTTAAGCATGTACAGATTGCACCTGGCTGATTCAGGGCAGGGCAAGGGGATCAGTATTGCTAATGGAAGATCAGCCTTGTTTAGCTGTATGCAGATTTTTTTCCCTGTGCACCTGACATGCACAAAGTCATTTTCATTTGACTTGCAAGTTCACTTTTAACATTTTTTAAAAAATTGAGATCATCTGCAATTCCAGATTATGCCAGTCAGAAGCCTGTTTAAAATCATCCCTCCTTAATCTGGAAAGTGAAAGATAAGATGCATATCTGTTGCGAGGACCATAAATCTTCAGAGAAACAAATAACCATAGATAAAACTGTAAAAGTTATTTAGTTCTCCACTGGAAGAGGTTTATTAATCTAAAATTTCCAGTCCACTGTGTCATGATTTGGTTAGCACTCTGTATCTCATTTTTGCAATTGTACCTCAAGCAAAGAGCTGATTGCTTCAGAGTTTGAACTTTACCAGTTGTGTAGTTCAGTTGTAATCTAAGTGTAAGGAATAAAATGAAAGCTGCTATTAAAAAAAAAAAAAAAGTCCAAAACTTTTTTTTAGGTCGTTTTAGGTCGCCCCAAATGGTATTTGCTTTCTTGTCTTAATGAAATGACACATCTGACTGTTTTTGCCATTTAGGTTTAGCTCTTGGTAATATTCTGTAATATAATGTTTTAATAGTCTTATTATGTAGTAAACTTTCAGCTATAAATGAAATGAACAAATAATGTTTGTTGCCTCCTGTGTTTCGGTTTAGTTAGGTGCTACCCTGATGGCCCTAAGCACGGTTGAGATTCTCTAGTGTGATTTTAGTTATTAAATAAGTATTGAAATTCATCTAGATTTTCAAAGGGAAATAAAACATACACATGTGAATGTGTTTAGTGTATTAAATATACATATTTAAATGTATAAAAATGAAAATATGTATTACATTAAGGAAAACATGTTAAGGGAAGGATGAATTAAAAACTGCTGTTTCCCACAATTAGCTGTTTGTTTTTTTTTTTTAATGTCTCCTCTGTATTTCTCACAATAGCCCCTTTTGAAGAACAGTCTCTTTTCTTTTCCTCTCATTATTGTTGGGTAAAGGAGCATGGCCATTAAACTAGTGTTCCTTTTGTCAGAAGCAAGTGATTTGTATCCTGATGCTCTGTCTGAAGACTCTTTCTGCTCTGACCCTCCCAGTCTATAAGCCTCCATGGTGTAGCTTCCTAAGTAGGAAGTGAGTTGCCTGCGGTAAGAGCTGCTCAAACAGGGAGACAGAACTGGTGTACTTCTAATTTTTTTCAATCTAACAGATTTGGGATTTGGAAGCATTAGGAGCATAATCTGTTTGTTTTTAAAATTATTTGTTTTGAAATAACGTAAAATACATGAGTGAATGAAACATATGGTATTACTACCATAATATGTGGTATTATCTAATCTGAAGTTAGGGATTTACATTTTTCAGAATATGGAAGCTTCAACCAAAATGTCCTCTTACCAAAGGATGATAAATCCTCCCTATCTGCTTTTTCTTGGGAAACAGGTGAAAAATCCATTTCTAACATAGTAATACAGTATATATTGATACCTGCAAAACATTATGTGAATCTACTTAGACGCCAGCACTTTCAATTACACTGTTAGCCAGTTTTTTAAAAAGATTTTTAGAAGCTTTCAACTGTAGACTTTTGTCTTGTTGAATGAACTTCAGCTACACTAAATTTTAAGTAAATTTGTGATGACTGAGCAATATACATTGGCTGAGCTAGAATCCAATAACCCACAGGACAAATTAATTTTCAACAAAAAGGGCAGAAACCTCAAGTGCCATGAGTATATGGAGTCTCATTCTATCTCTCTGGAGCCATTTTTGCAAATCACTACAGCTATTCATAATCTAAATCAGTCTCCTTTAGCAGCAGAAAGATCTTTTTTCATGACAAAACAGAAGATGACATTCATTAGTGCCTAACTTGCATAAGCTACCTTAAATTTATTGGTGCTCTTCTACTTATCTGAGTAAGAATTCCTTTGTCTACGGCTATAGGAAAATTCCAGTTGTACTACTTAAAAATATAAATTGTCACTTTTATCAGAACTTTTGGCAGTTTACTTTATTTTAGAAGTAAAACTGGTGGTTAAGGTTTTAAGACTTCCAATGGGCGTTGTTTCAATCATATTTAATAGGTGCCTAGGATAGTAATAGGATTATGTATAAGCTTCTCTCCTGCAAAAAAAAAAAAAAAAAAAAAAAATCCACAGTTCCATCCATGTACTGCTAGGGAGGTTTGTGGGGAAACCAGCCTCTGTGGTGGTAGATACAGTTAAATGCATCATAGTTCCTGCCAACTGTGGACAGACTTAAAACCGCCTAGCCTGTTTGCTATCATATTAAAGGGCTATGTGTGATTTTAAAAAGGGCAAAATGCTTATAAGACATCATTTTGAAATGTTCCATAAGCTGTTTTAAGCCTTTCTACCTAAAAAAGCGCCAAGCAAGTGGGAAACTTAGTCTTATATTCAAAATCTTCTGATTAGAACCCTTCTTTTTTTAAATTAATTAATTAATTAATTTGACAGAGAGAGACACAGCAAGAGAGGGAAGACAAGCAGGGGGAGTGGGAAAGGGAGAAGCAGGCTTCCTGCAGAGGAGAGAGCCCGATGTGGGGCTCGATGTGGGGCTCGATGTGGGGCTCGATGTGGGGCTCGTTGTGGGGCTCGTTGTGGGGCTCGTTGTGGGGCTCGATCCCAGGACCCTGGGACCATGACCTGAGCCGAAGGCAGATGCTTAACGACTGAGCCACCCAGGCGGCCCTGATTAGAACCCTTCTTTTGTTGGTCAAATGTTCTTTTCAGTTTATAAGAACCAGCCTTGGATCCATCCGAAAAATCTAAGCTGTTGCTATGTCATTAGGGCTGTGTTTTTTTGTTTTTTGTTCCCTCCTACCATCACTCATGCTGGTTAAAAAGAAATAAAGAAAAACTGAATATACATAAATTTTGCAGTGATGGTTTTTATTAGTTTGTTTTTGTTTTTTGTTTTTTCCCCGACAATCAGATGCTTGGCCTAGTGAGACAGTTAGAATTATCCCACAAGAGCTATTTTGGCAGGGCAAAATGGCACCATGGTGCATGCATCTGTGTAGAGCCGGAGGAGAATGTGGATGTGACCTTGACTGAACCCGACTTGGCTATGGGTTGATAGCCAGATCTTGAAAGAATCTTTCACTAAAGCTTCTTTTTTCTGTGTCTACATAGCATCTCTAATGCCTGAATTCACATTTTTATCTGTTGCTAGTTATCATTTATCACAGGTGACAACACTGAGGCAAGCCTTGGATATGACCTGGAATGAAGGGAGCATTGAATAGTAGCACAGTGGTATGGCCTATGAATGGGAAGAAGTCTTATACTCTGATTACAACAAAAACAAATATTTTCACTGTGGGAATTGTGGGGAAATCTGGGACTTAAGGGAGATGAAAAAAGAGAGCTACAGATACTTTCTAATTATATATTTGCATGGGGATTTCAGAGTATTGATCAGCAATACTCCTCAGATGTAACCAGGCTTGACAAAGATTGCCAAGTGATCAAAACACCAAGTTAGTGGGTCAATATGTAGAATGCAAGTTAAAAGTGACCATCCACAATTACATTAAGTATAAAGTTTATTATAAATTTCTCATTACCTCCAAAAATGTAGATACAGTAAATCAATGTGGGCAGAACCGAGTTTGGCCGTTAGATCTAAATAAAGGGCAGATGCCAGGACATGATTACCTGAGGAATAAATTTACTGGGTGAGGTCTTGGAAGTTTAAATCACAACTGACACATAGAGATTTTTAACCAGTATTAGCTGCCCAAAGCCTTGTAGATTACTCACTAGGTAATGTTCCCTAAAAAGGTAGAGCTGATTTTTAAAATATTAAAAACTCAGTCAAAATTTCTTTTCCCCAGATTTATTCAAAGATATCCCTGAATGGTGGGTCCTGTTCTTGCTAATGCTTTATTCAGGTTTGGTCTCCATCTGACTGGTTCCAGAATATAGTCTATCCCATTTTTATAAAGAGCAGCTATTTACTCTCCAAAATATAGACATTAGTTTACAAATCTGAGCTGTTGAGGATGCTATCACCTTGTAAAGATGTGGGCACGGTAAACTATCCCTCTCCTCAGCACTAAAAAAGAAAATAACATGTCTTCTGAACAGGAAAGAGGTACTACTAATACCTTGGCAATAGAACACATACTATAATTATTTTTTCAGGAGATTAACTACCACACTGAATCTGTATACAAGGTTATTTGTTCAGGGCAAAAAATTTAGCCCATGTCCACAAAACATAGTTGTCCTGGTAAAACTGACTGGTTCATGTCAAGGAATGCATTTGCACCCCTGGTGTCAATCACTGTGATCTAACTAGTTGAGCTAAGTAGGCTAGTCATGGTTATTAATTAAGCACCCATAAATTCTCCATAGAGATGGGCTTTTAAAGTCAATCAATGCCTTTTACTCACTTGGAACAAAAAACTCTACAGGAGATTAAGTCAAGGAGTAGGATCAGAAATAGAGCTACAGCACAATAGGATAGAAGTAACATTCTAGGGTTTTCTTTTCTTTGCCATGTAGTCAAATTTCCCATAAAATGTCTCTCCTCTGTTTTCCCTATTTCCCCAGGCAGGGAGTGCTCCAGAACTGCACAGCCTAGGTTCAAATGCCAACTCTGTCATTCTCTTGTTGTGTGACCTTGTGCAAGTTACTAAATGTTCCTGTGCCTTAGTTTCCTTCTTTAGGGAATAACAGTAATTCCTATCGTTAGAGAGGGTTGTTGTGTGTCTTAAAGAATCAATAGTATTGGTGTTCGCCTACTTCTCTTGTGTCCATGTTGTCAAATGCAATCATCAATTCTTAGTTTTCTTTTTATTTGATCAGCACAATTCAGCACAATTTATCACCTTCTCTTCCTGAACCACTCTTCTCTTGGCTTGCAAGATTCTTTGCTGTCCTGGCTTTTCTCTCCCTTCACTGCTCCTCCTAAAGTTCTCCTCATCTCTCTAATCCGTAAATGCTGGAATGCCCTAGAGCTTAGTCCTTAGTCTTTTTCTCTTCTCTTCAGTGTTTAGACTCCTTAATGATTTCCTCCAGGTTCATGACTTCATAAGTATCTATATGATGGCTACTCCTCAATTTATAACTCCAGCTTAAATCTCCCCCACTCCCAACTAACTGTTTTACATCTCTAGTTGGTTATCTAGTAGGTATCTCAAATTGAACACAAAGTTAAACCCCTGATCTCTCCTCCCCACACCCACCCCCAAAAGCTGCCTCTTCCACAGTTTTCTGTCTCAGGAAATGGCAATTCTATCCATTGAGTTGCTCAGGCCAAAAACTTTGAAGTCATCTCGGACTCCCCCCCGCCTTGCCTTGTATCAATTTCATCAACAAATCCTGCCATCTCTACTTAAATATATATCTTGAAACCAATCTCTCAATACCCTGCTGCTACCATCCTGTTCCAAGCCTGTCATTTCCCACTTGGATTATTGGAACAGTTTCTGTACTTTAGTCTGTGCCCTCCTACAGTCTACTCTCAACATACCAAACAAAGTGATCTGTTAATTATCTGTCATAACCCTCCAATAGTGTCCCACATCCCTCAGTGTAGAAACCAAAGTCTTCATACTGGTTCACAAGGCCCTTGGTTAGTCCGCTGACCTCCTCTCCACCTATGTGCACTGCTCACTCTTCCTCAGCCACCTGGCCTCTTGTACCACAAATACGACAGACAGGCTTCCTGCCTTAGGTCTCTGTACTTGCTTTGCTCTCTGTCTGGAATTTTATTCCTCAAGATATTCTTATGGCTTGTTTCCTAGCCCTTTCAGGTATTTGCTTACATATCACCTCCTCACTGATGTCTTCTCTGATAACCTCACTGAAAACTGCCACACACCCCCCATACCCCTAGCATCTAACACCCCCCCATACCCCTAGCATCCTTTCTATTCTGTTTTACATTTCCCCATAGCACTTATCACCATCTGTTGTTATGTATGTTTTGTTTGTTGTGTCTTCCCCTACGGAATGTAAACTCCTAAAGAGCGGGGCTTTTGTGTGTTTTGTTTCCTGTTGGATTCCTAGCACCTAGAATGGTGCTGATTATATATTAGACCTCAATAAATATTTGCTGAATGAGTGAACGAAATGCTTAGAGTGGGTCATAGCACATAATGAGAACTCAATAAATGTAAACTATTATTTGATCCCAATTATAAAGTTGTCATTGTGCATATAGGATAAGTCTACGTAGTCTCCTTATGCATATTAATAACCCTATAACTCTATAAAGTAAAGCTCTTCTATTATTTCACTTTAGCTTCAAAATTTCCCTTTTGGGGGGTGCCTGGGTGGCTCAGTTGTTAAGCGTCTGCCTTCAGCTCAGGTCATGATCCCAGGGTCCTAGGATCGAGCCCCGCATCGGGCTCCCTGCTCCACGGGAAGCCTGCTTCTCCCTCTCCCACTCCCCCTGCTTGTGTTCCCTCTCTTGTTGTCTCTCTGTCAAATAAATAAATAAAATCTTTAAAAAAAAATTTCCCTTTTGGATTACTGCAGTACTTAGCATCATGCTTTTTTTTTTTTTTAAGATTTTATTTATTTGAGAGAAAAAAACTGAGCGTGAGAGAGCACACACAAGCAGAGGAAGCAGGGGCAGAGGGAGAGGGAGAAGCAGACTCCCTTGCTGAGCAGGGAGCCTGACCTGCGGCTAGACCTCAGGACCCCAGGATCATGACCTGAGCTGAACACAGACACTTCACTGACTGAGCCACCCAGGCATCCAAGCACCAGGCTTTGTACACCCTCAGTAAATGTTTGTTGAGTAAGATTCATGGTTCAGTTTCTGAATTCAAAATCTCCCTTTCAGAAAGCCAAGACTAGAAACCCAAGGTTCTTCAGGACCAGCTCTCTGATTAAAGCTTTTCAGAACAAAAACAACAAGGGTGGTAGAAATTTATAGTTAAAATTTCCCCTTCTTCCATTCTAAGTCTTTGTTCTTGGCCTTGGATCTTTTTTATTTAACTTAATATTACTTAATATTACTAGGCAATTTTAAAAGTTTTTCATTTTTCACTGTAGAACTTGGTGTTCATGTGTACTATAATACAAAGTTCAGTATCACAGCAAATGATAGGTATGTCCACAAAGATACCTTTATCAGATCAGTTCAACAAATAGAGATCTGCTACGTGCTAAATAGTGTGCTAAGTGCTGGGAATTTGTAGATGAATATTACTTGGTTCTACCTTTGAGGAGCCCAAGAACAATGGAGAACACAGATATGTAAATAATGCTTCAGTACAATGTAGCAAATGCTGTAATACAACCATGTACAAAGCTAGAGACATAGCAAATAGGAAGGAATGATTAACTTTGGGAGATCGTGTGAGATGGGGAAAAGGTTAAAGGAAGGCTTCCTAAAAGGTTATGCACAAGCAAAGCTTTTATGTATGAAAAAGAATAAATAGGAGCTATTTTGGTAAGTAAGGTGGGGGTTGGAAAGGGTGAGGCATTTCAGATGGAGGGAGCAGCATATGCAAAGGCAGAGAGATGCATAACAGTATAGTGTATGAAGAAAATTACAAATAGTGTGGCATTATTGAAGCACAAAGTGTGTGTGTGTGTAGGGTATGGTGGTATGTGTGGGAAGTCACAGAACATGAGGCTGCAGGGCTTTCCATGCAACATTAAGAGCTGGTACTATCCCACATGATCAGTGGGGAGTTATTCAAAACAGAAAACTACTCTGCCTGCTCTGTAGAGGGTATATTGAAGAAGGTAAGAGTGGAGGTAAGGCATTTACTTAGGAGGCTGTTGAAAAAGTCTGGGTGTAAGATGTCGATGGCCTGAACCAAGGCAGGGTTCCTGGAGACATGGAAGAAGAGAGGGACTTTGAGATATTCTTTTTTTTTTTTTTTTAAAGATTTATTTATTTGACAGAGACACAGCGAGAGAAGGAACACAAGCAGGGGGAGTGGGAGAGGGAGAAGCAGGCTTCCTACCGAGCAGGGAGCCCAATGTGGGGCTCGATCCCAAGACCCTGGGATCATGACCTGAGCTGAAGGCAGATGCTTAATGACTGAGCCACCCAGGTGCCCCGGGACTTTGAGATATTCTTAAGACAAAACTAATTTGATTGATTGCATTTAGGGGGCACCAGGTAGGCAAATACATATTTGCTTCATAAAAGTACATTTCCTGTTCCCAGATTGTAAATGAGTTGGAGCCTCATTATTTGCTGAGAAGGCATTCTGAGAGCAGTAGCTATGGCAGGACTCTATACCCCATAGGCCCATGGTAGAGTATGATCCCTTTGGAGTTTTACCTCCGGAACCGAATGGTTGGTTGGTTTCTAAGGCAAAAATCTCCAACCTAGTCTCTAAGAGCTAGAGGGAGTCTCAGAGGTCATTTAGTCCAAGCTTCTACCTAATGCAGAAACCATTTCTATATGGATGTTCCCAGCCAGAATATCATCCAGCCTCAACATGAAAGCCACTTCCAGTCTGGGGATTTTGCCACTCCTGAAACCAGATCCTTCTACCTCTGAACAGCTCTATGATATCTTATAAGGGCCATACAAGTGTGACTCTTTTTCAAGAAGTCTTCCTCAGGAATTAAAGATGACTTTCGGATCCTCTCAAGTTTCCTCAGTTCTTGCTGCCCCTTGTGGGACTTGGTGTCTGCACCCCTTATCATCTTGGTCATGCTCCTGTGGACAAGCATGAAATACCAGTGTTTCTCTTAGGAGGCAATACCAACAACCGAACATAATACTGCACATGTGGTTTAGCCACAACGCCCAATGGTCTGGACATGTGTTTTCATCAATGTAGCCTGAGGTTCTTAGTTTTTTGTAGCAGCCAAATCAATGGCACCTGCTGAGTTTCTGGTCACCAAAACCCCCCAAACTAAATCTCTCTTATCCTGTCACATCTTACTCTGTCAGTCCTATCCACCTCAGTTGATTTTTTTAAAGATTTTATTTATTTGAGAGAGAGAGACAGAGAGAGGGAGCATGCACAAGCAGGGGGAGGGGCAGAGGGAGAGAGAGAAGCAGACTTCTCACTGAGCAGGGAGCCTGATATGGGGCTTAATCCCGGGACCCCAGGATCATAACCTGAGCTGAAGGCAGATGCTTAACTGACTAAGCCACTCTGGCACCCCTCCATTTCAGTTGATTTTGAGAATCTATGTGCAGGATTTTATATATATTCTTATTAAATTTCACCTTCTTGGGTTATCCCAGAGTTGGTCTGTGATGAAAGTTAACTGATCCAAGACTCAAAATGATATTAACCATGCTTTTAGTTTTGTGTCATATCTTTGTCTTGATCTTTTCCTAATCCTAGAGGAGCTTAGGAACTTAGAACAAACTTGACTGTTGGTTCTGCTGCAGCAGCCGATGTGGCCCCACACTCCACTGCCCCTTAGCCTCTGCTGTTGCTGCCACAGCCCTGTTGTCACCCCTGATGACAGGGGCTGACTCAGATGTCTTTGGGGTTTGCCACTCCTCTGCCCATTGCTCACTCCCACACTGTTGTTGACATTGTTATCATTCATTTTCCTTCCAATCATCCTAGTACTTCCTGTGCTCCAGCAGGCCCTATTCTCAGATGGGGAAGCCCTCTGCCCCTAAGCACTGCAGTTCTTTAATTATACACCACAAAGGAAGGCTTACCGTGTGTGTGTGTGTGTGTGTGTGTGTGTGTGTGTATGAATATACCCCCTTGTGTTGCAGACCCTATTTCTCTCACCCTATCTTTAGGGTTTTACAGCCTCCCTAACTCTCCACAGGATTCCTTCAAGGCTGGGACAAAATACAATATAAGTTGTAAGCAACGGTCATGAGCTCTACCAAGGGGTTGGGGTATAGTCAGTACTCAGTGCCCAGACTGTAACACCCCAAATCTTCACTTCCCACCAGCCTTCCACCAGTGTCCCTGGCTTGAACTGGTTACCCTTCATTTGCTACCCGAGGTGAGTTCCACCCCATCCCCCATTCTCTCCTTTTAGAGCACTGCATCAGGAGTTGAAGAACATCCCTTGACCCCTACCCTTAGCTAAGAGTCTTTACCCTGGAAGTGAAAATTACTTCTAGCTGTATGCTCTCTCTTTGGAGTGTTTGCCTCTTCACTCAAACAGAGTTTATACAGGTGACTGTAGTATGAATTCTGAGGCAGGTTCACAGAATGCTCACTGTTCCCATCTATGATACTTAACACATCTCTTTACTAAATGTGTATGCCTCATCCAGCCTAAGAAGCTCACATTTGGAGTTTATTCTTTTCAGATCTGGCCCTAGTCACGTTAGCAGTTATGACTTAACCTCTCTTAGCATAGCTTCCCTCCTCTATAAAATGAGAATACCTTTTCCTTCCTTAATGTTTTTTTTTGAATGTTAGAAATTTCTTTATTCTTACTTATTTTTATTAAGCACCAGCTTAATACTGCAGAAAATTTCAAATCACCCATTCTTCCCTCCCCCCCCCAAATTCTTGATAAAGAGCTCTTCAAGTGAAGACACACTCTCTTCTCTCTTCTGTATAAAACTTTATCAAATAAAGGCAAATAACTGTATACATCTTGCTGTAAAATGCTGCCCACGGCTGTGGAAAGTGTCTGCTCAGGCTCCTTTCACTGTCCAGGTCCTGAAAGACTCTTGTTCATGAACTGTCTCTTCACAAAGCAAGTCCACCACTTGCTAGGTTTATCATTCTGAGGGTCAAAAACTTTCTCACAAAGTCTCGGTCCAGCCTCTTGTCTCAGCTGCTGTAAGTAGGCCCTCATCACCTCATCTTCCTGTTTGTTTGCAGATTTGGCATAAATTGCATTAAGTGGAAAACCAGGCTCTCCAGGAATGGGAAAATTAGTGATTCCCAGTGTATACATTTCTTTTTCACCTTGGCTTTTGGAATTGCACTTTTGGAGTTTCTTTAGACACTCAGAAATATAGAGAGTTATATATATCAAGGTTCTATCAGCTTCATTCTTAATCTCATAGTTTTTGAAGAAGACATTGGCCTTAAAGTAATAGATGGCTTCATCCACAATATCTGTATCTTTTGTCTCTCTAGGGGCAGGTTCTTTGAACTGACTTCTGATAGGCAACAGTGCCATGTTTCCAATGAGTTTGGTGTCAGGGTCCATGAGAGAAGAGTGGTAAGCCAGCATCTTGGCGGCGCCGGTGTTTCAAGCCAGAAGAGGAGGTTGGGGTTCGAGCGCGGTGCTTCCGGTCCTGAGGCTCCGGCGGGGTAGGCGGAAGGGGTTAATGTTTTTTTTAAGGATCCAATGAATACTATATGTAAAATCACTTAACAGGTTCTAACAAACTGTGCAAGTATTATTTACTAGAATCATCCATGGTCCAATTCAGCTGTAAGAGTCTAAATCAGGCTGCTGGAAAATATGTGACCAACGGAAGGAATAAAGTTAGCCCCTTGGGGGCTACAAGACTGTCACAGGGTCAGAATCACCAAATTTTGGAGTAGGATGAGGCCTAAGAGATCATATGGTCCAACCCCCTCATTTTGCTGATGAGAAATCAGACCAGAGAGGAGTCAGAGACTTGCCTTGAGATTTGCTTGGGTCAGAGGATCTGAAGAGAAGTAGCAATCCCAAAGCTACAGAAGGCGAGATGCTGGCCAGCAATCTGAAAATGTATCCCGCCTCTCCCCAGGTCAGGGACCTTTCTGTCAGGTAGATGGATTTTTTAACCTTTTTCCTTACCTTTGAGAGCAAAGTCAGGCTTCCTCAGGCTCACAGGCTCCTTGAAGACTCACCTATGTCCTTTTGTCAAATGGGTTTCCCAAGCAAACAGAACTATGTTGTTGTTTGTTGCTCAGTTGCTCTGCTGTGCTGGGAATGAAGGCTCCACTCTTGATCGGCCAGGGACTCCAGGGCCAAGTCTTTGATATATAGTGCAGGGACTGCAGGGCATCTGAGTTGTAACAAGAACAAGATGAGCTTGTGGCCTCGGGCTTGTAACCTGCTCCTCAACCCACACTTCAAAGAAAGTTATTACACAAGAGTTAGACTAAATCAAACCAAACTGCAATGTTTGCGCACTGTGGCCCATTTTCAGATCTCGTTGAATCTCACCACAAGTCCCTCAGAAACCCAGTTGGGAGCAGAACAAAACGATCCAATGATAATTTAGTTGTAGGTCTTTAAAAATGAGCTCAACTGATTTATTTTGAAATTTCAGTTAAGCATGATGTCAAGAAAATCTCTCTGGCTATTTATCATCTTTTTTCCTCTTGCATAGTCCGAGTAGGCAGAATAAAATTAGAAAGTGGCTATTCACATGCTTCCAGTTTTTGTTGTAAGCTGATATTGTTAGTAGAATATTGGAATGTTAAGATGTTTTGGTGGTAATTCTCTGCCCAAAGAACACTCTTTATTACATCATTTTCTTTTTTCTTTTTTTTTAAAGAGGGAGTGGGGAAGGGCAGAAGGAGAGGGAGAGAGAATCTTAAGCAGGTTCCATGCCCATCATGGAGCCTGATGCAAGGCTCGATCTGACAACCCTGAGATCATGACCTGAGCCAAAATCAAGAGTCAGATGCTAAAATGACTGAGCCACCCAGGCACCCCAATGCCATTTACGTTCTTTATTAGGAATGTTACATAGGTGCTATCAGAAGAGACACAATAGATGTGTCTAAAGATATACATTTCACTTTGGTATACTACTACCCCCTACTTTTTCAAATCACAACCTGAAAGTATGAAAAATTACATTTTTTCTCTTGTAGCTTTGAACAGTAGATACAAGATCCATAAGGCTTCTGAATCATCAAAGAAATAAAACTTATACTCATTGCTGTCTAGTGTTGAGTATGTGTTATAGAATGGTTTCCAAAACTTCATATGGTAAATATGGTAACTTACATTTTATTTAATTTCATAATTTAACAGTTGAAAGCTGTCCCTCTTAGCCATTTACCATACATTTACTGTGTGTACAGTGAAGCTTTTAGAAAATCCTCTAGTTCCAACCATGAATCATTGCAATGTCTCAGAATCATGGAGGGTTAGGGCTAGGAGAGATTGTCAAGCTGTATGAAAAAGGAAACTGAGACCACAAAGACATGTGATTTACCCAAGGTCACAGAGCCAGTTCCCCAGGGCCATGACTAGAATTCAGGTTGATGTTCTTTCTGCTTACATTCCATATGAGGCACCTCTCTTGTTAGATCAGGGTGACAGACTGAAATTGAAAATCAAAGCATTTTGCATAAGACAAACGTAAACTGTTTTATCATAAACCCAAAGCCATTAAGTAAAACAACAACAACAAAAGCGGTCAAAGCAAGCAACTAGCCCTTATGGGTGGAATGAGAGGCTGCAAAGCCCAGGGAAAGTTGTGATCTGAGGCTGAAGGTAAGAGGAGAGGAATACTCTTTTTAACTTCTGCGGAGTGGACAAATCTACGGTTCAGGAATGGAATATTTTCATGGTTATCTTTCCATACTTCTACGTATTACTCCAATATTTGTGTCCCACCCTTGGTATCAGAATGAAGCTTCAAGTTGCTTTGCTTTGGAAAAATTAAAGACCGTTTAAAGACTGAGATGCTGACCTGGTTCCTCACCTTCTGCCTTGTCCAGCATCTTGCCCCTTTCTATGGAGATGCTACCACCACCCATCTTCTGAGGCAGAAGGTTAATCAGTTCATCACTTAGTCTTAAATTTTTTTTAAAAGATTTTATTTATTCATTTGAGACACAGAGATACAGACAGAGAGAGAGAGAGAGCACGAGCAGGGGGAGAGGCAGAGGGAGAAGCAGGCTCCCCGCTAAGCCAGGAGCCAGATGTGGGGCTCGATCCCAGGACCCTGGGATCATGACCCGAGCTGAAGGCAGATGCTTAACCATCTGAGCCACCCAGGTGCCCTCCATCACTTAGTCTTAACTAACACCCTCTCCATCCTCAGCCCCGGAACACACACAGTCACTGCCCTGAGGGAGATGACAATATGTTCAGAGGTTTAGGGAATATTAGCATCTTGAAAATATTTGCAAATTTTCATGTGGGAAAATCGCGTTTTTTGATTTATTTATTTATTTATTTAGAGAGTGTGAGCAGGGGGAGGGACAGAGGGAGAAGGAGAGAGAATCTGTAAGCAGATCCCCTGCTGAGCATGGAGCACGATATGGGGCTTGATCCCAGGACCCTGAGATTATGACCTGAGCCAAAATCAAGAGTCCAATACTTAACAAACTGAGCCATCCAGGTGCCCCTGTGGGAATATCTTTGAGAAAAATTAAGGAAATATCCGATTATCAGAGGGGTCCAGGGCTCAGAAGAGATTAAGATTAATTGGTCTAGTTTGAGAGACAAGATTAATTTACAGAATCAGCATAATGACAACAGTATATAATACATTTGTGGGATCAAGGTGGGTCAGCATGAGACAGCTTCCAGAATGAGGTGAGATTTTTAGGTATGTCTTGAAAGGTGGATGTTTAGACAGGTGTAAAGGAGATGCCAAGTGTGCCTGACTGGGGGAATGCAGTGGATTGGAAACTAAGATGTATTCAACAGAACACCTATTATACATTAGGCACCTTATTACATTATGATCTCATTTAATCTTCACAAAAAGCCAATGAAATAAAGATTATCATCTCCATGTTACGGGTGAAAACAGATTCAGGGAAGCAGGGTGACTTGTACACAAGTAGGATATTAGCAAAGCCAAATTTAGAACCCAGGTCATTTGACCTCAAAACCTTTGTTCCTTTTTTCCACACTGACCTACAGTAGCTGTAGCATGAACAAAGTAAAGAAAAATAAATGAGCATGGCAAATATAAATGAGAGAGGGAATATACTTGATTGAAATAAAGGCTTCCTGCTGAGGAACAGGGCTTATATGGTAACAGCAGACCTAGATCCTATCAGGCTAGGATAATAACTAACCTTTATCAAGCATTTATTACATGCCAGTCATGATGCTGAGTTCTTTTATCTCATTTAATCCTCAAAATAACCCTATGAGGGGATACTGTTATTATCCTCATTTTGTACTTAGTGAATCTGAGGTTATAAGTAATCTGTCTGGGTTCACACAGACCATGGATGGCTGAATTAGAATGAGTTGAAATTCAAATATAATCTGTTGGACTCCAGAGTCTGCACTCTTGAAACACACTAGAGAATTAACATTTTGTGAGTATTCAGCATGTGCCAGACACTGTGCTGAGTGCTTTATATGCATCATTATCATTCAATCCCACAGAAATCCTATGGAGATATTATTATTATTTCCTCTATTTTATAGATGAGAAGTCACAGGTGAACTGAAGCTCGAGAAGGTTTAGTAACCAGTCCAAGGTCACACAGTTTGGGAGGGCTGGAATCTAACTCAGAACTGTTTGCCCAAAGCAGGGATTCTGGGAGCAAAGCACTAAAGGACATTTCTCTAAACTATTCCCTTTCCTCACACTAAATTTCTTATTTTCTCCTTGGTTTTTCATGTCTTTTCATGGGTCCTCTATTGCTTCAGATCCTTATATACATTGGAACCAAATCACTGTTAAAAGCAATCCTGGGGTAAATGTTTGTTATAATGTTGTAAATGGAGGTAATGTGATTAAGACCTCATTTACTCATCAAACATTTATTGAGCCCCTACTAAGAACTGTTCAGGGTGCTGGAAATATAAAGACACCAAAAACAGGAAGCCCATCGAAGAGGCCTGCCTGAGCTTGGTGTAGAGAGACAAAGGCTTGGATTAAGTTTGCAGCAGTGGAACTGGAGAAATGGACAGATTTGGGGCTATATTTTGAGTCAGAACTAAGGGATCATGGCTTAGATGTAGTCATGATGATTTCTAAGGTTCTGGTCTTCAGGAACTGTGTGTGGGAGAATCACGCAGGAGACCATGAGAAACAGATTTGGGGGGAATATAACTACTTAAGTGAGTGTACCCCAACTATACAAACCTGTAGCTTTGAAAATTAGTGCAGCCAATTAACTTCTTTACAAAGAAGTACTGCTAAAAACTTTCACAAACCCATGATTCTGATTGCTATTATTTTGATAGTCAAAACTAAAATCAGGGGGCGCCTGGGTGGCTCAGTCGGTTAAGTGTCTGCCTTCGTCTCAGGTCATGATCCCGGAGTCCTGGGATCGAGCCCTGCATTGGGCTCCCTGCTCTGCGGGAAGCCTGCTTCTCCTTCTCCCACTCCCCCTAGCTTGTGTTCCCTCTCTTGCTGTCTCTCTGTCAAATAAATAAATAAAATCTTAAAAAAAAAAAACTAAAATCAAATGAATCATCCTGCCCTCTGGTCAACTGACAGAAAAGCAGCTGAAATAAACATGGTACTAAAGTGTCAAAAAAAAAAAAGATACCAAAAACAAAGTACCTATCTTCAAGGATTGCATAGTCTTATGAAGAGGGGAATAGACACATAAGGCCAATAAATAAAATGCAGTGTGACAACTGATGTGATAGAGGTAGGGACAGAGTAATACCAGAACAGACAGAAGGGGCACCTAACACAGAATGGGGATGAGGGTATTGGTGGGAGTTGGGGAAGATGCCCCAAAGAAAGTGACACTTCAACTAACTGTTTCTAAGTTCAATTTTCTTGCATGTTTTCTATATCCAATAAGCTGTTTTTGACATTTTGAAGCTGTTAGTTCAGGACGGTCAATACAATGTCACTTAATTGCATTTTCTTACACACACACACACACACACACACACACAGAGTCTCTCACATTACTTTTATTCTGTCAATGCACAACTGCTTTCTTTAACTTAAAAAGTCAACACAAGGACAGTGGTTTGTGAAAACAACATTTACTGCTTGCAGGGCTTTTGTCGGTGATATCAAATGCACTGCTCTTAGGAAAGTCTTTGAATGCTTCCCTTATTTGACCAAAGCAGCAAGCCCAGCTGATGAAGCAGAGTCAAGAGTATCTCTCATCACATGTGACTCTTAAACCAACAGACATTTCCAAGGTCTTTCCGTATGTATTATTTTTAGATTTAAAAAAAAAATCATCTTTATTGCCATGTAATTTACAGATAATAAAATTCAACTTCAAGTGTACAGTTTAATGAATTTTGACAAATGTATATAATTGTGTAATTACCATTACACTCAAGACACAGATATTTCCCAAACCTGAAAAAGTTCCTTTGTCCCTTTTTGCAGTCACTGGATTCAGTCATAGTGAGACCTGTAGTGAGCAGCTGTTGAAGATGTTCAATGCTGGAGAGAACAGGACCAATCTAAGAAACCAAGACTTATCAAGCACTTTCTAGATGCCTTACCCAAGTATATGCATAGATTTATTTATAACCCCTACTGCGGAGGTATTTTCTCCATTCTTACAGAAGAGGAAACTAAGGCCCAGAGAATTTAAATAACTTGCTTAAGGTCACTGAGCGAGAACAGGTGGAGCCAGGATTCCACCCAAATTATGGTTTTCACAATACCTTCTCACTAATACATAGAGGAAAAGATAATGAGAAATATGGGAAGCCAAACACAGAAGACTAGATACTGTCTATTCATATGAAATTCTAAAAAAGGCAAATCTAGTGATCAAAAGCAGATCATTGGTTACCAGGGGTGGGGAAGAGGATTAACTGTAGAGGGGGACAAGGGAACTTTTTCAGGTTATAGAAATATTCCAGGACGCCTGGGTGGCTCAGATGGTTAAGCGTCTGCCTTCGGCTCAGGTCATGATCGAGTCCCACATCGGGCTCCCTGCTCAGCTGGGAGCCTGCTTCTCCCTCTTCCTCTGCTGCTCCTCCTGCTCATGCTCTCTCTCTCTTTCTCAAATAAATAAATAAAATCTTAAAAAGAAATAATTCCGTATCTTGATTATAATGGTAATCACACAACTATATACATTTGCCAAAACGCATCAAAATGTATACTTAAAATTGAATTTTATTATATGCAAATTATTATTATATGCAATATTTATTATATGCAAATTATAATTTGCATATATTTATTTATTATATGCAAATTATACTTCAATAAAGCAAATTTTTAAAAGAAAAAATATAGAAAGACCTTGGAACTATCCCTTTGTTTAAGTCACAGCAACCACATTGCCTTTAAAAGTGTAACTTTTGTCATATCAAATAATAAAAGTATAGAAATATTTATGTAATTTGATGCTAAAATTTTTTAAATCTGGCAAAAATAAATTTGTGTTAACTATGATGTTGAAATCACATCAGCAAGCTTTATTTTCTTGCACTAAATGAACAATTCAATATACACATTTCTGAATCCCTTGCAAATGTCTGATGAATGGGGGTCTGATTAAGCATGATCCAAAAAGAGCTTGCAAGTAAGACTGTTTACTAACATTTCAATTTCTATGCCTCATTTATTAGACTTAGAATAAAAAGGTGAGAGGGCTGTTTGGGATTGTCTTTAACCTTGATGATATTTCCACTGAAGCAGCATAATGGCTCTTAATTGCTTAAGTGAAGAGAACATGTTGACGTGTCCTTCTTTGGGCTAAGAGCTTAGAGCCTAAACCATTATGCTAATTCAAGCATTATATACACCAAAGTATTTATGGGACTGACACAAGTGATGTTGCAGGTAAAGGGCTGTGAAATGGTCTGTAAACAGAGAGAATTGATTTGAGGCCCAAAAGCAGTGCTGTTAAAAGTCACAGCCATTGAACAGCCAACCCTACAATTTCTATCCAGATTGTCAAACTGGGTCAGACAGTGTCAGCAGGGCTGCCATTAGAGATCAGATGGGTGGTTTAATAATATGTAAACCAACCACATAAACAGGTAATTCTCATGATAGAGGTCCATACCCGTCTGGTGTGGGTGTGTGTGTGTGTGCGAGAATTTTCATCAGAAAAACTTCACAGAGCCACATTTAATCAAATGTTAATGCACTGGTTTTTGGCAAAAGAAAAACTTCCAGGAGGTAGAAGTTAGATAAGAAAGCAACACTGCAATGTAAAAATATCTAGGGAGGATAATCTACAATCATACACGAAGGAAGGACAATCAGATCCTTACACTTGACCTTTGAGGCTTTCAACATCATTTGTTTTTTATGTGTCTCTTCCTATAATAGGACTGTACATTTTTTGAGCCAACCTCAAAATAATTATGTAAGGATCCTCATCACCTGCATTGCTACCATGCCTCACTTCAGATATTAGAAAATGTAATCGATTTCTTTAAAAACTAGGTTCTATATGTACAGTCTCCAGAATGACATTTGGATGGCTTAGTTCCATCTGTGATTTAAATCTGTGAAAACCAGTATTATTCAATTGTTTAGTCTGATTTTAGAAGACTATTATGGAAAATTTCCTTCCATCCCAACTTAAAGGCAGAGGAAGAGATCATGGTTCCCTTCCTTTTCTTTTACCAAACAGAACAAAATAGAAATCTGTAAACATATTAGGAGGAGTAGAGCATGATGATGAAGACTATGGACTTTGAGTTCCAATCCCTACTCTGCCACTTACTGACTTTGGTCAAATTATATGATCTCTCTGGGCCTCAGTTTCTTCTCAGTAAAATGGGGCATTTGACCTCACAGGACTGTAATGGGGATGATTATGTAAAAAATGCTCAGAAAAGTGCCTGGCACAAAGTAATCATTCAAAAATAGAACATATTACTGATACATATTTGGCCTCATAAACTTTTGATTTATAGCTACAATTTATAGCTAAGTATAATTTTTTTCTTTCTTGGGATTCACAGAGATTATTAACATTCTAGGGAGTTTATTAGATACGTGTGTATGGTATTTAGAAAACAAAACAGCTCATTGTTCCCTCCTTTTTTCTTTTTTCCCTGATGAAGGTTTTCTGCTGTAGGATTAGGCCCTACCACAGGAGGACATCTTTCTCATTTGGTTTCAGTGTTGGAACTACATAAGGTGGCAGTCACCATGAATGGAATAACAGTGACATCCTGCACTAATTGATATGGATCAGTTAAATTCTTCAGGCGCCTCTTTTGGACAACAACCTCTAGGATGCTTTTCCTCTTATTAGATTGGCATCTTATGTTAATTTGCTGCCGTTCCAAGCCAAGCTTTTAGTGTAGAGCTCTGCTTATATTGGTTAATAGTTTTAATTAAAACATCTTTTTCTAGATATACACCTGCTTGGGAAATTTTGATGAATTTCAGAATCATGAATGATTGTATTTAAAATTGACACAGCATGAAATCAAGACTTGGTTTAACCATCATATGACTTTACTGTCCTTCCTTTTAGCTGTTTTTCTTTAGAATGTACATTAATTAAAAGATAAGATTTTGATTTAATTTTAATCAGATGATTAGCTCTAGAGGTAAATTGTATTATGGTATTTTCTAAGGGCTTAACACGTGGGATTGTATCAAAGGTTATATAGTTTATAGTTACTAAAAAGGTTCTGTTTTAAAATTTCTAATACGCTACAAACATATATTTTAGAAAATATTTTTAAGTGCACATATGACATTCCTTAATCGTAGGTGAAGGAATTTTTCCGATTTCTGTCATAACATTTTTGAGCTAGAGGTGTCTTTGAATCTTTGAACATACGTACATTTGTTTCAGAGATACTGCCATTAACTCTGGCTGAGGAGAAAATTCAGTAATAGGACCAGAGATGCTCTCTAGAGGTTCTTTTCTTTCCATCCTTTTCAAAGGCAGGGTAGTGCCCCATAATTCTGGACCAATAGGGATCTAGCTTTTTATAAAGGTAGCAAAAAGATTTCATAGTCTCACATAGTAACCCATTCAGAGATTCTATAACCCAGGCCCAGCATTTCCTCAATAAAGTTTAAACCAAATCAGAATAGTCCCCCAAAACAGTGTTATAGATTATGCCCCTCCTGTCCTCTTAAGAGGCAAAATCAAAGAGATGTACAAACAGCTTGAGCTGGTTCTCTGATTCCCTCAGGCAACAGAGAAAAAGCCTTTAAGTCTATCAGGGATGACAAACAGATTTCAGCATGAGTGTCAATTCTGATAGATTAGTGGTAGTTGCCTGGAGCAGTGTTTGAGGACTTGAGGTTCTGTCCAGGATCAGCAGGAAATTGTGCCACGATCTATTAGCAATGCCTGCCATGGTGAAGGGATGGAAGACAGGAGCAGGGGCCCCATTTTTTGCTAGGATTTGCCATTCCAAACTTGTATGTTTTATGTTCTTCCCTGTTGCCTATTTCTCCCAGTTGAAGTTACTTTAAGGTTAACAAACAAGTACTATGCTAGGTTAATACAAAATAGATGTTTCTTCCACCTGCATCATATTTTAAGATTTTCATATAGATTTGGAAACATCCTGGGAACTCTTTTTTTTCTTGAACAAATGAAGAGTAATCATTTCTTCTGAGAGCCTGAAACTTTTACTTTACTGAGCACACCTATTGAGCACCTACTATGTACTAGCATGTGTCAGGCATGTATGGGTAAGCATTAATGGGCTACATTACCTGTTCAAAATACCTTTATTAAGTTAAAAATTATGAAAATCCCCAGAAGTCCCTAGAAATGTTTCATGCTCAATAAATTTGAATTATTCTTCCTTTATGTTTTTTATATGCAAGTTTTGGCTGAACGTGTTTGCACCCTTAACATCCCCTCACCCATCTTACGAGAAGAAACGTGGAAACACCTGACTTGGGAGTGGAGAGATGTGCTCTCTTGTCCTGGTTCCATCACTAA
>NW_027397071.1:50408355-50493355 GCF_003265705.2 Callorhinus ursinus | reverse complement strand
GATCGAGCCCCACATTGGGCTCTCTGCTTGGCGGGAAGCCTGCTTCTCCCTCTCCCACTCCCTCTGCTTGTGTTCCCTCTCTCGCTCTCTCTCTCTCTCTGTCAAATAAATAAATAAAATCTTTACAAATAAATAAATAAGTATTTCATATTTACTGCTAATCCTCCACATGGGCAGATGCTAAAAGAACAACATTTAGAACACCAGCAGTCAGACTGGGGAGGAAGGGAAGTCAAGGACTATTTGGGCCACAAACTAGATAACCCACAGAACAAAAGTTTAATATCACATCATTTAAAATTTTTTTAAAATTTAAAATTTTTTATTTTTTTTAATTTAATTTAATTTTATTTTTTTTTAAATTTTATTTATTTATTTGAGAGAGAGAGAATGAGAGATAGAGAGCACGAGAGGGAAGAGGGTCAGAGGGAGAAGCAGACTCCCCACTGAGCGGGGAGCCCGATGCGGGACTCGATCCCGGGACTCCAGGATCATGACCTGAGCCGAAGGCAGTCGCTTAACCAACTGAGCCACCCAGGCGCCCTAAAATTTTTTAAATTTAAATTTAAATAAAAATTTACATCCTTCTGCCCAACTCCACTGCGCCCCCTGAAGTGTGCGGAAGGCACAACAGTTCATGTAGCTCCAAGTGTGGTAACAGCCATTCTGATTTGAAAAGAGAGGTGTTGCCAGTTTTCAGAGCAATTAAAATTGGTTAAAAATAGCAAATAGCCTCGTGGCTGCTGCATAGTGATTTGAGTAGAATTCAGCATTGGTATTTCTACCATGAAACAAAATCTGTGAGTTGCTAAGTGGATTGCCCTAGTGACACTGCATGTACTGCAATGGCAAATATCGGGCTCAGTTGCCAGTGAGCAAGATCCAGATGTGTGAGAATCTTGGTGGTCCTAAGAGACTCCTCTGCACAGATCCACAGCTACACTGCAGCAGCTGGATGGATAATGCTGATGCTTTGGAACAGAGATTTCATGGTCCTGAGTCGGTGAAACTATGTGCTATAGTGTTTTCTGCTTCATAGATTGATGAAAACATTGCAAACATGTTCTCTATTTCTAAAAAGGCAAAAAAAAAAATTCTTTTCTATCTAAAATTTTAATTTAAGCAACAGGATAAAAATAGCACTTCATTTTGCATTATTTTAGTCCTTAGCCTATACACTTCAAATAGAGGAGTTAGAATAGGAATTAGAATTGAATTATTGATTTTTGTTATTTAAGAAAAACGAACTCATGATTGAGATTAAGGGCTTTTTTAATATTTTCCTATTTCCAAATTCCAACCTTTAACCCACAGTGAGAGGCAGTGTGGCATACCATTGCAGATCTGCAGCAAGTTTATTGAGCATTTATGGTGGATGAGGCACTTGGCTAAGCACTTGACTTGATTATGTCACTTCATCCCCATGAACCTAACTCAAGGGGGTTACCAGTGAGAAAACTGAAGCTTAGGTATACGCAAAGCCATGGTGTGAACCCAAGGCCATCTGACTCCAAAACCTAGAATAGGCTTCCTTGGATGGGAGAGAGCAGAAGTATGAACTCATCAAAAGCAAGTAAATTTTGTTCCTTTTTGGCAAAAATATTTACCACAGAAAAAGTGAAGAATTTAAGCAATGAGAAATTATGTCCTTCCCTCTTTTAAAGTAGGCTTTATTTTTTTTAAAGATTTTATTTATTTGCGAGAGCACGCAAGAGCACAAGCAGGGGGAGTGGCAGAGGAAGAGGGAGAAACAGACTCCCTCGCTGAGCAGGGAGCCTGATGCAGGGCTCAATCCCAGGATCCTGGGATCATGACCTGAGCCAAAGGCAGACACTTAACTGACTGAGTCACCCAGGTGCCCCAAATAGGTTTCATTTTTTAGAGCAATTTTAGATTTACTGAAAAATCAAGAAAATAGAGTTTTATGTTCTCATTTCATATTTTTATGTATCTTCTTCGTTACGGTGCTAAGTAAGGTACTGAATTTGCAGATTTTTCACCTAGAGATTTTAAATGAAGATTTTTAAAGTAAGATTTTTTTTGGGGGGGATACTCATTTTCATAAATGGTGACATTTTGTTGATAAGTGGCATCATAAAGGGAGGAACTGTAGTTTTAAGGTTTTTTTTCTTATTGATTTTTCCTATCAAGTTTTCATTTCTGCCCTCATTCTGATATCTAGTGAGAGAACCAGGATGACCAAGAATGGGAACAATTTGGGATTTGGAGTCAAAAACCTCGGGTTTAATTAAACCCCAGTTCTGGCACTTATTCGCCAGGCAAGTTAATGTCTTTGTGAGTCTCAGTTTCCTCCTCCATGAGATGGGGATAATGAGAACCAATAGAATTAGAAAAGAATATCACCGTAAGCTATAAAGGATTAACCAAATGTTAGTTCTTATAAGGAGTATTCCTTATACATGAGATGTGACTCTAGACCAACATAATTTATTTTATAAACCACAGTTTATATATTCAAATAAATCATGTCTCTGGAGAATGAAATAATGAAATTCAGTAAGTAATGGGTAGAATATTGGTTTTGGAATCAGGTAGACCTGAATTTGAATCTTGGCCCTTCTACTTAGCTATGTAACTTTGAACTTTGCCTTATACCATCTCTGGTTCTCAGATTCCTTAGATCTGCAATGGGATGTCACCTAAATTACAGAGTTGTTTTGAGGACCAGAGTTGATGTATATTAAGCATCTAATACAGTGCCACTCACAGAATGGGCCCCAGTATCATTATCATTACTATTTTGGGTCTTCAGCAATCCCATATACTCCCTGGAATTTCCCAGGGAATGCCCTTTATTCAATGGTTTCTGTGTGGTGTATGGCTTGAAAACTATTTCCAAAGAGGAAACCAGACCTGATTTGGTTACTGTTCTTTTTGATTTTTTGAAAATGTAATTTAAGAAGAAATTCTAAAAAGCTACAGTTGTTTTTTGGCATATTATTTGCAGAGTGCTTTATAAGTCCCAGCTTAGGGGACTCTTCTTTGTCTGGAACACTCTCTCCCCACCTTGTACCCATATCTGCTAATTCCAACCTAGCCTTCACATCCCTGCTTAAGCATCACTGCCTCAGGGAGGACATCCTTTAGCCTCCAGACAAGTGAACCTCACTTTGCTCCCTCTATTTCTTTTGTAATACTTACTGCCTTATAATCACTTCTTAAATGTTTGCTTCCATTGCAAACTGTAAAGCCCCATGACACGCATGCTTCCAAATGACTTTACATGTCAGTAACTTGCTTGCACACTCCTAGGGTTAGATACCCTTACAATGAAAAGAACTAAAAAAGAATCTTTTTTTTTTTTTTTTTTTTAATTTGAAAGAGAGAGAGACACAGCGAGAGAGGGAACAGAAGCAGAGGGAGTGGGAGAAGCAGGCTTCCAGCTGAGCAGGGAGCCTGATGCGGGGCTTGATCCCAAGGCCCTGGGATCATGACCTGAACCGAAGGCAGGCGCTTAACAACTGAGTCACCCAGACGCCCGCTGAAAAAGAATCTTAAAACTATTTGCCGTAATCATGTCGTTGTTGGTACTGTTGGTATTGTTAATTATAAGACTTATGTGTATTTTGCGGAAATAAAGCAAATTAATAATTAAAGGTTACTGGATTTCTATGATTTTTGGAGTTGTTGCAAACTGAAACTATCAGTGTGGGAAAAGGGAGTAAAAAAGTCTCATTTAAATTGGAATTATCAATTGGAATCATAATTAATTTTATTAAAAAAAATTTCAAACTCTGTCCAAGAAACATTGGCCAACACAGAAATAATGAGTCAACCCTAGTGCTTAGATTGTTGTGCCCTAATACTATCCCCCACTAAAAGGAACCAGGGCTTTTTAGAGAAAAGGCTGATTCCAAGTTCGGGACAGGAAAAGTACATGTCAACCTCATCACAGCTTTTATCAGGTAGTAAGGAAGTAATCAGAAGCTACCAGGGTTCCATCAAAAGGGTTCAGCAGCCAACTTGAAGAGGCTTCTGGTCAAAGATGGAACAATTTAAGCGTCCCTATGGGTAATAACTGCAATTGAGTAAGTTCATCAGATATGTTTTAAAATCATAAGTTCATAACAGAATGAGAAAAAGAGAATGGGGGAAATTGGAGGGGAAGGGAGATGGGGGAGGAGGAGGGAATGGGAGGGGAGGGGACTGGTGGGAAGAATGAAGAAACGGGAGAGGCAGGGAGAGAGAAAGAAAGAGGAAATATGTGAAAGAGAGGATGAGAGAGAGGAAGAGAAAAAAGGAATTAGGGGAGAAAGAAAGAAAAAGAGGGAGAAAAAAAGCGAGCAATTGGTCACCATGGAAAGATGCTAGTCAACCAACACATTGTTCCAAAAACTGAAAAAAGGGAAAAAAATCAAGCATTTATCTTCCTTTTCTATGTGAATTATACAATTGGGTAAGCGGATAGAAAATGAAGGAAAGGTCCTTTTTATAATGTATTCCAGCTAATAAATATAAATGAAAAGATAGAATGAGAATATCACCATTTTGCAACTACTAATGAATGAATTGATTTGGGCACTTATTAAGCTGTTAACATCACAAAAGAGAGACACTGATAATTATGGGTCTCCTGATGGAAGAACATTCCTTGCCAAAAAATTCAAACCTGAAAATAAAAAGCAAATCCCTGTTTAGGCCTCACCTCCAAAGAGGAGCCTTTCTTTATAACACGGAGATGTAATTGAACATATCTCTTCTGTTCTACTTTTGTATCTTATCCATGCATTCACTTGTTTCACAGACACTCATTCACTTGATTATTGCATGCTTTCTTTGTTTCTACTCTTGTCCTCCTCCAGTCTAATATCTACTTAGCAGCTAAATGATATTTTAAAATGTAAGTCAGGGAATGTAACTCCTCTACTCAAAACCTGCCAATGGTTTACGATTAACCAATCAAATTAAAGGTCTTTGCCAACACCAACAAGGTCCTACAAAATCTGGCCCAAATTCATCACTTGCTCTTCTCTCCCTAACTCATTTTGCTCAGCCATATGGGCCTTCTTGCTATTCTGTCAATGCATGGAGCACAATCCCATCTCAGGACCTTTGCATATACTACTACTGCCTCCCCCCCCCCATATTCACATGGCTTACTCCCTTACCACCTCCTCGTCTCTTCTCAAATACTCCTGGCCAAAGAGTCTTTCATTGAGTACTCTATATAAACAGCAACCCTGATACTCTATTTCCTTTAACTCACTTTATTTTTTGTAGCATTTATTATCACAACTGTATCTTATATTCATTGTTTTATTATCTTTCCCCCATTAGATTGTAAACTCTAGAAGCAGGGACTTTATTTACTTCATTCTTTTCTATTTCTCCAGTGCCTAGAACAGTGCCTGTTACATAGTACATGCCCAATAAATACTTGAATGAGTGAATGAGTTCATGCATCAGTCTCCCATAACAGCTTATTGAGGAAAAGCAGTATGTTTTCAGCTTTTCATTGCAGCGTTGCTTGATGCCTGGCACTTAGTAGGTCCTCAATAAATGCTTTTTATACTATTAAACTTACTTTTGCCTAATAATTTTTATATCTATAGCTATAAAGATACTTCTGAAACAGAATATTTCTACTGTATGTGTGTTATAGATGTCACTGGATTCCTAAATTGTATTTCTGTGAGAAAACAGTCTCAAAATAAAAGTCTTATAAGAAATAAAATTATCGGGGCACCTGGGTGGCTCAGTCGGTTAAGCGTCTGCGTTCAGCTCAGGTCATGGTCCCGGGGTCCTGGGATCGAGCCCTGCATCGGGCTCCCTGCTCCACGGGAAGCCTGCTTCTCCCTCTCCCACTCCCCCTGCTTGTGTTCCCTCTCTCGCTGTGTCTCTCTCTGTCAAAAAAAAAAAAAAAGAAATAAAATTATCCATCATGAAAAAATAGAGTTCTAAGACCAATAAGGGCACAGAAATTATTAAGCATACTAGTCATTGGCCAAACATTAAGTAGGATACTGTGTGAAGCTGGAACGTATCACAAGCCCTTCTCCTATGGGTCTTGATATGCAGTGTCTATGAAAATGTGTCTACAAGAGGTGGGTGGGGGGAAAAATGGATGTTCTTCAGTCACGCTCTGTTGGAGCCACTAGGTGGTGCTGTCAAAGAGTGTGATTTTCATGTGTGGCTTCAGAAGGGAAATATCTTACTAACTTATAAAGTAAATAATTTTTGTTTTTTATGACCATAGCACTGCATACTTATATCATAGAACATTTGGTAAATACAAATAAGCAAAAGGAAGAAACACTTATCCAGAATGTTTCCAGAAAAAACCACTCTAACAGTGTGTATATTCTATAATTGATGATAATAATAATAATAGCTTACATTAACTGCTTACCATGTGTCAAACATTGTCCCAATGCTTTATACTTATCAGCCTCCCAGTCTTTCTAGGAAATTTCTCTCTATAAATAGTCATATATGAGATACATATATTGGTAGTATATCATATTGGCTGTTAGTTGATAACCTGCCACATAGTAGATGCTCAACAAATATTAGTTGCATGAATTATTGAGAATTTAATATAATTCATGAAAAACACCTGGCCCATCTAGTCATTCAATAAATAGTAGCTATATATCGCTGTATGTATTAACATTAATTAGTTTACAAAACAACCCCGTAAATGTTCTTTGTTCAAATTGCCCCTAAGAGAGCGAAGTTTAGTTAGCTGAGTGACCCAGTAACAATAAGAAGCCCAAATTTAGCTTTTCTTTTACATTTTGACCTCTTTGTCCTTCTGTACCTGGTGTAAAGGCTTGCTTTAGGCCTAGGGGTCTGTGTCTCAGGCTGGTAAAAGTATGAGAAATAAAGCCAGCCTGAAATCCGGGAGCATCCTAGGTGACTCCACTATCCAGGGTCACACTGTTTGTGGGGCTCACAGAAACAAAACCTGGTGCTGGGGCTGGGTCAGGACAGCTGTCCCAACAGGATCTCTTGAAATTACTAA
Source organism: Callorhinus ursinus (assembly GCF_003265705.2). NCBI lineage: Eukaryota > Metazoa > Chordata > Mammalia > Carnivora > Otariidae > Callorhinus > Callorhinus ursinus. The sequence continues at coordinate 50,486,370 of NW_027397071.1, read as the reverse complement.
ATAGCTAGCTGAGATGGTCTTCCTTCTGCTTGACCTCCATCCCCCTACCTCTCCCTGACCACTTCAGTTTCTATACCATCTGAGGTTACTGTAAATTGATTTAGTAAACACTTCTGAGTTACTATGAGCAAGGTACTATGCTAGACATGTAGTGGGGGGAGGGGTAAGGGACAGTGAGATAATCATGCCTCTGCCTTCCAGAAGCTTTCAGACTAATAGGGAGGATAAGAGAACTACATATCTCTAAGATAAATAACTCCTTCTAAGTCTCTGACTTCCAATCAGAAAAAGTAAACAGTTTCTCAGTGTGTGATCTGGAGTGTTTGATAAAAGTGCATCTCAGACCTACTGCATTTGAATCTCTGGATTGGGGAGGGATAGTGGTTGGGATCTATATTTATAACAAGCACCACAGGTGCTTCTTACACACATACTGAAGTTTGAAAAGCAATGGTGGTAGCAGCCCAAGATAAATGCAGACAATAATGGAGATTAAAAGGAAAAAGGAGTGTATGTTTAACTTGCCTACCACATGCCAGACTAATCACCTATATCTTTTGATTTCCCTTAAAAATATTGTAAGAAACTATTGTCATCATTGCCATTCCCCTTTTTTAGAGATGAAGAAACCAAAGCACGGAGAGGTTAAATAACTTGCTCCAAGTCACACATAGAGAGTGGCAGAACCAAGATCTGAATCCATGTGGTTTGATTCAAGAGCCCATGCTTTTAACCATTAAGGTCAAATGCTTCTCATAGATGGTGACTGTCACAAAGGCCTCAAAGAAGCTTGCACAGGTGCAGAATGCCTAAGTGAAGAACCTGGGCAAAATGATATATTTGAAATGTAACAACCATCAAGAACTATTGGTTCTCATTAGTCCCTTTATTTTTTTAAAAGATTTTATTTATTTATTTCAGAGAAAGAGAGAGAAGACAAGTTGGGGGGATAGGCAGAGGGAGAGGGAGAAGCCGACTCCCCACTGAGCAGGGAGCCCGACACAGGGCTCGATCCCAGAACCCTGAGATCACAACCTGAGCTGAAGGCAGACGCTTAACCGACTGAGCCACCCAGATGCCCCTCATTAGTCCCTTTAAACCTAGATTGCATGGTATTGTTTTTATTCTTCTAGGGTCACATGGGTAGTTTTTATTTTTTTAAAAGATTTTATTTATTTATATGACAGAGAGAGAGAGCACACAAGCAGGGGGAACAGCAGAGGGAGAGGGAGAAGCAGGCTCCCCACTGAGCAAGGGAGCGCAATGTGGGGCTTGATCCCAGGACGCTGGGACCATGACCTGAGCCAAAGGCAGACGCTTAACTGACTGAGCCACCCAGGCTCCCCAGCACATGGGTAGTTTTTAAAAAGAGCATAACACTCTTTAAAAAAAATGGGATGCCTGGGTGGCATCAGTCAGTTAAGTGTCCGACTCTTGGTTTCAGCTCAGGTCATGACTCAGAGTCATGAGATCGAGCCCCATGAGCCTGCTTAAGATTCTCTTTCTCCCTCTCCCTCTGCCCTTCTCCCCCACTCTCACCCTCTCCCTCCCCCCCCAAAAAAGAGCCTAACAGCAATCTACTGAGCATCTTTTCTGTATAATGCTGTTTATATGCATTATCTCATCAATCTTTGTGGCAACTCTGAGATAACATTTGACTCAATTTAGAGATACAGAAACTATTTTTTTTTTTTAAGATTTGATCTATTTATTTGACAGAGAGAGACACAGCGAGAGAGGGAACACAAGCAGGGGGAGTGGGAGAGGGAGAAGCAGGCTTCCCGCAGAGCAGGGAGCCTGATGTGGGACTCGATCCCAGGACCCTGAGATCATAACCTGAGCAGAAGGCAGACGCTTAACGACTGAGCCGCCCAGGCGTCCTAGAGATACGGAAACTATTCTTAAGAGTGTAGGTGGTTTTTTTCCCAAGGACATACAGCTATTAAATGGTGGAATCAGGACTGTTTTTATCCAGCATCTGTTGCATCAACAAAGGTGAGTTCAGCTACAAGTAACAAACCTCAATACACAGTGACTTGAAGAATACAGAAGAGGTTCTCACATACTGTATATCCTACATATTGGCAAGTTCTGAGGCAAGACAGGTTTCAGGGTTGGTTAATTTAGAGGCTCAATGTTGTCATCAAGGCCTATCCAACTTTGGTATCTCCCCACATTTGGGCAATTTGTGGGTTGAATTGTGTCCCCCTCCCCACAAAACGATATGCTGAAGTCCTAATCCCTAGTACCTCAGAATGTGGCATTTGTAAAAAAAAAAAAAAAAAAGGGCTTTTACAGAGGTAATCAAGTTAAAATGAGGTTATTAGAATGGGCTCTAATCCAATGTCACTGCCATTCTTACAAAAAAGGAATACTGGACAAAGGGACAGACATTCCCAGAGGTAGGACAGTGTGAAGACGCAGAGGGAGAAGACAGCCATATGATTGGAGTGATGCATCTACAAGAGAAGGAACATCAAGGATTGGGGGCAAATACCAGACACTAGAAGAGGCAAGGAAGTATTCTCTCCTAAAGCTATCAGAGTGCATGGCGCTGCTGACACCATGATTTGGACTTCTAGCCTCCCAAACTGAGACAATAAATTTTTGTTGGTTTCAGACACCCACTTTGTGGCACTTTATTACAGTAGCCCTAGGAAACTAATCCAGCATTATTTCTGCCATCACTGGTATTAGTTCATCTGAGGCAGAGTGGCTGCTACACTTTAAGGAGTTACATCAGACAACAAAATCTCCAGAGGAAGAAAGAGAGATCACTTCTTTGGTTGGCAAGAAAACTCTTTTCTGAAGCAGCCCCAGTCGACTTCCTCTCCCACTTCACTGGTCAGAGTCCCATGCCCTTTCTCAAACTCAGAAATGGCAAAGGGAACACAGTTGCTCATGACCAGTCAATCTGCATCTTAGAAGCAGAGTAGGTCAGATTCTCCTGAGGTGCATGGCTGTGTGTAGGAGAAATAGACTCCTGAAGAAAGTCAGGTTCTATGAGGAAGGAAGATGGACGAGGAGAAGGAATGCTGGGTAGGCCACCAACAGTATCCATCATATTCTAGATTTTGTCCATTATACTATGGTCACCTTTTCTTTGCTCCAGCTTCTCTCCATAGGATGGGAATGATTGCTTTTGTTTTACTTGGATGTGAGAGAAGTGAATTTGAGTTTATAAGTTAATCAGATTTACATATTGTTCCTTATAGAACCTGAAGCTCAATGCTTGACTCAATGCCCAGAACAGAGTAGACTCTCGAATGGCAAGTATTACAGTGCCACAGGAGAAATATTTCATCCAGTCCTTTGATCTTTCAGCATCCAATTTTTGTGAAACTGTCCTGTGGGGTGGAAGGACAACGGAAGGGGCTGATGATTTCGCTGAACCTAGGATTTCAAGAGTAACGAGAAGGACACACTCACCTCCATCCCTCATGAGCTCCTTACTTCTGCTTCATTGTAAGAAAGTCAGATATACAATTGCCTGTGTCTTCCACCAAGATCACCCAGCAGTTTCCCTGAGGTTTCTACTACTGGACATCTCTGTTTTTTAAAGCAGATCCATTCCTTAGTGCATATATAAGGAATGCAAAATCCATTAAAGAGTTCTGAATATGTTGGGGGAAAAATATGACAGGATAAGTATGATGTAATTTAAGTATTTTGGCACAGCAAATGGAAAGAAATTACATTTCCTATTATCTTCCAACAGTTATTGAAAATGAAATGAAATATATTCTATACTCCCCCAAAAAGTCAAGGTTTTTTTTTTCCTTAAATGCAATTTTTCCGCAGTTTGTTCATTTGGTATGCATTCCCCTCCTTTCACGACATGGAGGCATTCTGTTATGAAACATTCAATGAAAAAAAATGGGCAAAATAAGTATACTACTTCTTTAAAATATATTGCAAGAATACTCATTTTCAGCTTTTTATTGCAGCACTAGCTGGTATCCTTGCATGCAGTTTTGTAATTTATTCTGAACATTCTACTTAAACCTTTTTTCAATAGCATGATTTTATTAGAGTCAGCTCACTGGACTTTCCCAAAAAGGTATTTAAGATCAAATAAAACCAGTGCTTGGAAAAATATCATTACAATATGAAAGCAGTTACAAAAACATTAGTACTGCAAAGTTTTATTTCAAATGGCTGAGCTTGCTGTACCCCGGGTTATGGTACTTCTACTTCTGCAGACACACTTACTGGGGAGATAGGGAAAATTGTCATCTTAGCAGTTTTTGCACATGGTGGTGGGGGGGCGGAGACCGGGAAGGGGGAAGATAAGGCTATAAAAATTTAAAGTGAGGCAGCAAAATTTTTAGGTGCTAGCATCAATGGTAGGTCACCCTCCATCCCAAACTCCTCCTCCCCACCCCACACTTTTGAACCACCCTCCACTCCACAACTGCCCTCGAGGATACAACAGAAATCTTTAGACTTTTACCCAAAGTGTTGTCTTCTCTAAAATACAGAGGGTAACTTTTGGAAATATGAGTGGATTGCTTATTGAATTAAATGTGTCAGAGTATTATATTCCTTTTTGGGTTTTGTTTCATATCTAATAAACTCTTGTCAACATAGTGCCTTATTGGTCAAATGATGTCTTTTAGCACCTCCATCAGGCCGGGCACAAAGTTCGCATCTGAAGGCTTAGTCTGGAAGCAGCTTCCCAGGGAAATCATACAGGGAAGCTTGGTAAGTCCCCAGACTCCAGTGGTGAGCTGCTCTTGCCCTCTCCTTCAAAGTGTACTCCCTGCAGCCATCCCCCTACTCACCTTGAACCAGGCCAAGGGGCAACCCAGCACCTTACTCTTATCTGATTTCATAACTGAGCACCAAAGACAAATATTTTTCTTATTCAATTGTCACTATGTCTCTCCCTTCCCTGGTAACTGACAGCTGGTGTGGCTGAAACTCAGCCTGTAGTAGGGGAGAGTCAGCCATGTCCACGGCTGCAATTTGATGGGCTTCCCCCCCACAACAAGGAAGTTGCTTTCAATTAAAATCTAATGTTTATTAGAAGAAAAAAAAGTATAGTTTTTGTTGTATTATCCAAATCGCTCCTGGATAAGGTGCTTTTATTTTAGAGAAAGTAATCTATTGATTGTGCAGCACAAAAGGTATTTTTAGTAAAGATGAAATGAATCAGCCTTTTTAGACCTTGGTATTTTCATGTAGGTGATTAGTAATCCACATGCAATTCTATTACACAATATTTCCCTCATCCCTTTTCCTCCAAGCACTGAATCCATGGCAAAGCACCTGCATCCCTTAAGTTTGCAGATTAGGTGTTTTCTATGTGGACTTTCAAATGCGATTTTTAAATTGCAAGTTACTATTCGTATTACTTTTCTAAGGAGAAATATGCTTAAAAAGTAAAGTCTTTATTGCTTCTTAAAAGGCCTAGCACTCTGTGATAAATTCTCATATTTTGACTGTTAATATGTTTGAATGAAAATTATTTATACATTTGGGTGAGGTTGAGTGGTTTTCATTTGATTGCTGCCTCTGGAAATGAAAGCAGAGTAGCAGGAAATTTACATGTCATGCTGTGATGTATATCCAGATTATGAGATGATTGTGCAGCAGACGAACCCCAAGTAAAATCATTCCCATCAAACTGTGACAACTGCAATTCCTGACAAGGCCTCTTAGTTTTGGGGGCTATTATCATTGTACAAGAATATAATCTATTGACAGCAGGGCTGTTTAATACATTTAAAGGCAGACAGTGGAAGAAATCTTAACTGTTTTCATTCGCCACTGCACAAGGGTGCAGATCAAAAGTGAATTATATTTAAAAATATGCATGTATGATGATAAGATGCATGACATCCATCAACCTGTTTAGTCATGGTTAGGCTGAGGTGGGGAAGAGCCAATATTACTGCCATATGTGGTCTGAAATAGAGACGTGAGACTGGAAATTATATCATTGCCCAGTCAGAGTGAGCATACGGGGGAGATGCTCTTTTTTAATCCCCACTCTCTACCTGCCTAAGCATCAAGGGCCATCAATGTAGCAGTGACTTTGGCACAAACTAGGTATGTGGAGGGCTCCTGTATCTTTGCCCTTCTGCTTAGTAAGTGTGCATGTGTGTACTCTGCATGGGCATTGTGCGAGCACTGTGGGTGAGCTGGAGATGAGTAAATCATTACCCTGAGAGAAGCTCCTAGACAGACACCGACATGTGTGCTTATTTAACAAGAGTGAAAATTAGGACATAGGGGATGGGAAAACATCTCCAGGGACTGAGGATGGAATTGTTCAGCCTCGAGGTTCCAAATTCCATGATTGGGGCGTTGGTGGAGAGGGACTGCTTAATATCCTATCCCGCAGGTGTGCAGGTGGCAGACAGGGCTGCTTCAGGGTTCAAGGTACAAACTCACCCAAATGGTGTAGTGATGTTAATGTCCAATGTCAACAGGACTTAGCTTGGTCCCTTTTTATGAGAAACCTCTGGCAGGACTGTGAGGAGCTATATGGTTTTCTATGTGATAGCGCTGAAAATAAACTGCAAAGAGGATTTTAAATTCCCAAGTTCATTAAGACTCTACAAACCACACATAGGATTCAGTCATTTATTAAAACAGAACATGTTCAAGGGTTGTTTTTAAAAAATGGAATGGAAAGTCTTGATGGATTAATGGCATTTTTCCTGAGGAATTAGTTCATCAGCTAATATTCAGTACATAAGATTAAAATCGCTTTGAATCTCTAGAGACAGGAGAAGGGAGAACAAAGGGTGTGGAAAATGGTTAAAATGTTTAAATCTCAGCTCAACAGCCAGAAACTCCTTCTGGGTCTTTCTGTCCCTCTCCACTGCTTTGAATAAGAAAATGCTTAAAGAAGCCACACCCATCTGTCTTTCCCCTTAAAACCTGAACTATTAAAGTAAATGCAAAATTATTTTTAGTGCTCATTCCAAAGGTTAATCATGACAAGAAGCGCTTGTCCTTTGAAAGGTTTTATAAAACTGTCCTGAGAGAAGCAAGGATAGGTCCCCTAAAGGGCATAAAACACTGATGAGGTCTAGGTCCCATTCAGAGTTGCCAGGCCAGGACTAAAGGATTATTGGAATGAACGTCCTTCAGTGGCTGGCCCAGGCCCCCTTGGTTATCTCCTAGTGATCACTGGCAGCCTGGGAAGGGACTATCTACTAAGAAGAGAAGAGTGTGCAAACCAAAATCATCCATGTCCAAGGGCAGCATTCCCACTGACCCACACCAGGCCCAGGCAAGGTAGCATCTCTGAGTGCTAACGTGGGGCCTCTCTTGTGAATGGTAAGTATTGAGTTTACATCAGCAAATATTTATTGACTGCCTACTGTGTGTCAGGACTGCACTGAGTTTTTACATTTTCCCTTAGCTCAAAGGACTTTTGGTATAAATCTTGGTAGGTAGATAAGGGGACAGAATAATTTGAGAAGGACTTTTTGCAGTGCGTAAACCATCTAGCATAGTGATTGGCACAGAGTAAGCACGTAATACTGTGTGTGAATAAACTTTTTAGTTGAAAAGAGTTGTCTATTTATGGAACTGCAAAGATAGCACAGAGTTCCCATATACCTCTCAACCCATTTTCCTTACCATTAATGTGTTTTATCAGTATGGTATATTTGCTACAATAAATGAACCAACATTGATACATTATTATTAACTGAAGTCCATACTTCAAATTTCCTTAGTTTCTAAGTAAGTCTTTTTTTCTGTCCTAGGATCTTATCCAAGATACCACATTACATTTAGGGTTCATATTTCCTTAATTTTCTCTTGACTGTGACAGTTTCTCAGACTTTCTTGGTTTTGATGAGCTTGATAGTTTCGAGGGGTATTGGTCAGGTGTTTTGTAGAATGTCCTTCAACTGGGATTTTTCTGATGTCTTTCTCATGATTGGACAGAGGTTATGGGTTTTGACGAGGAAGACCACAAAGGTAAAGTGCCATTTTCATCACATCATATCAAGGATACATACTATCAACATGACTTCTTACTTTGATGTTGATCTTGACTATCTGGCTGAGGTAGCGTTTGCCAGGTTTCTCCACTCTCCCCACCCCTTTTACCATGCTGTTCTCTTTGGAAGGAAGTCACTATATACAGCTCACACTTCAGGACACAGACAGTTAAGCCAAGCTGGGCCAACCAGATTCCCTCTTCTGGGAATTTGGAATTGAGATTTAGAGGTGCTAGTCTCCTGGGGTTGCTTGAACTGCATGCAAGGGGTGGCTGGTCATCTCCTGCTTTGTTCATGGAGAAACAAGGACAGCTGGTCTGAAGAGAGAGAATAATGAATACCACAGAAAGAATCAAGACAATGGAGCACAGCCAGAAAGACAAGGAGGAGGAAGAGAATCTGCCTTGTTTGTGGTTTTCAGTACTTAGTCCCAGTCCTCTGGGAGACCCAACTGCACTTCTTGCTTTTGGGTTCAGGGAGATATCCATATATGCTTACGATACCCTCCACGTCCCGTTTTTTAAAAAAGATAATTTGCATAGCTTTTGGTAACTCATAATTGATGTCACCTAACATGTTTTCAGATAATTTTTAAATCACTGCTGTACAGCAAAATGGACATGCTTTTTCCCCATCCCCAGCTGAGTATACAGAGGCCACAAGGAAATGGGAGGGCCTAGCCTCCTGATGAAGAGTGTGGCCTTCGGAATCCATGTTCCTCCCTTCCCAGCTTTGGGAACTTGTGTGAGTTATTTAGGCCTTGGCTTTGCCACTTATAAAATAGATATAATACATACTTCACAGGGCTGCTGTGACAATTAAAGGAAAGAATGTTTATAAAGTCCTTAGCAGATTGCTGGGTACATATTTTGTGAAGCACCCCCCCACAGACACACACACATACTAGTCACCCTCTCAGTGAAGCAGTCCTTGCTCACTTGGGCATAATGTCATATGCTCAAAAACCTTGTATATGTCTCCATTATGTAGTGTGGATCTCACTGTATTGTAATTATTTATTTGTTTATCTCTCAAACTAGAATGCCATGTCTTTCTTTATTCCCATAGTATTTAGCACAGGCCTTCGTACATAGAAGGTGCACAGTACACGTTTGATGAATAAATGAACACATGAATTTATTATTCATTTCAAATATTTATTAGGCACTTCCTGTCATGGTTAGAGGATAGGACTCCAATTATAGGTGAAATGTAAATAATAGTGAATAACATCTGACAGTTTGCAGCATGTTTTCAGTACTTGGTATAACCTGAGCTTACAGGGAATGTGTGAGGTAGAAAGGCAGGGTTTTTATCTCCCCTATATGCCAAACACGGAACCTGACTACCAGAGATGAAGTGGCCTGCTTATGGTCCCCAGTCCCTGCAGAGGCAGAGAGGGGCAAACACAGAGGGCTTGGGAGTCCAAGTTTAGCACTCTTGGCACCTCGGAGGCAGTGGTGTGAAGGACTACCATCTGCATGGGATTCCTTTAGGTTAGGATGTGTAAGTGGCAAGTGGGAGTCACTGCTAAGAGGAGGGAGGAGGGTAAGAGGGATGCTTCCTTGCTGTGAGGGGCCCATCAAAATTATGGCTTGAAGCTTATTTTTACAGTGTAATAGCGTACCCCGTCTCAGCTGAGCAGAATCCTGTGAAACACAAGTTTAGCTCAGCAGAATTCATCACCAGCTGAGACTTAAAAATGTGTCTGAGCTCTGTACTTATTGAACACACCAAGAGTATGAATATCAAGTTATTCGGCTGTGAAATAATATCAACAAAGTTAGTTATGTTTAATTTAACTGTTGAATGGAGGTTTAGCAATTTGGGACCGAAGCCTCGATGAGGAATGGAGAATGGGCAAATCAAACACTAAATTCCCTTCTCCTAACAGCCCAGGCTCTGCTGAGAGGAAAAAGCTGATCGGTGCTTTCCCACCTCTGCCTATCATCATTAAACGCAGAGCAGTACCTGTCTTGGGCCTTTGTATTTTTCCTAACCTCCTCCAGGGAAGAATAAATTGCAAACAATATCAGGTTCCCAAAGTCCCAGGAGGAGCCCTTTGAAAGCCAGAAAGAGTAAAGATCTATTCCCATTCCTTTTCTTAAATACTTCTCTAGGAAGACAGTTTAAATAATCTTATCTGTATATACTGATACGATATAAATTGTGGGTTAGGAAGAAGAAAGTAGAATGCACAGGGCCGTACCCTATCATTGAGAAGGAGTCTCTGTCTTCTGTCGTTTGTGGTGTTTAATGACAAAATGTTCGTTTTCTTCTTCATCTGTCCGTCTGTCCCGCCCCTCACCACCCTCCCTCCTTCTTTTCTTCCTTCCTTCCCAGTTTCTAATGAAGGAATTTCCATGACTCCCACTGAATGAGAGTCAATAAAGACACTCTTGCCCTTTGGGGCTGGATAGGTCACTGTGCAGCTTTCTTGTGCATGGGAGGATGTTCATCAGCCTTGGTCCCTGCCCACCAAAGACAACAGCACCACCATAAACTTTGTGGCAAACAAAAATATCTCTACAAACTTCTTGATTAAGAATCACCATTTATTTATCTGGTTGATTTTCATAAACCAGGAAGCAAAAGGAAGAAAGAGTCTTTATGAAAGTTTCCATAATTTTTGTTTAAAGAGCTGGGAATCAAATGGAATGCAATTAACCTGATGAGATGTGGCAAAGGCACCCAATTTCCCTTGCTTGCTTCAACCCTATTTGACTGGAAAAATTAAATGCTCATTTTTCCAGATGTTTTTCTACTAGCATTGGTCATAGACAGTCTGGTCAAGGATTCCTAAGTGGAAGTCTGCTGAGGGCACTGGGAAGGCTTTGGCTTTTTCTGATAAATGGGAAGGACAGATGTGGCACTTCCTTTGCTTCTTCTTCCTGCCTTGCACAGAAATGTGTTGGCAGGAGCTACAGCAATTATATTGCAACCATGAGGAAAAAGCTATTTAAAGCATTTTCAGCAACTACCCATCTCCAGACTTTTTGTTATCTGAGAAAGCTAATCTCTTATTTGTTTAGGCCTCCCAAGCCTTACTCTCAATAGCAGCAGAATAGCTGATACAGCACCATTTAAAATGATACTTGTAAGGTAATATAAGAATATAGAAATATTTTATGATTTAATATTGATGAAAAGTGGGGTGTGTGTGTGTGTTGGGGGTATATTCCCACTATATAATCCTTCCTCACACTCTACAATAACTTATTCACAGAAAAAAATACAGGAATTATTGCAAATTGTTAAGAGTGTTTTTCTTTGAATGATGTGCCTAAGAATTATTTTCTTTTTCTTTTTTAAAGCTTTTATTCATCTATTTGAGAGAGAGAATGAGTGAAAGAGAGAGCACACAAGCAGGGGCAGAGGGAGAGGGAGAAGCAGACTCCCCACTGAGCAGGAAGCCCGACGTGGAGCTTGATCCCAGGACCCTGGGATCATGACCTGAGCCGAAGGCAGACACTCAACCGACCCAGGTGCCCCTAAGAATTGTTTTCTTTACACTTTTCTATTCTGTATTTTCCAGATTTTCTTTAATAAATCTGCATTATATTTTTTAAGAAAAGAACACTGTGTGTATGTGTGTATCATGCACATATTTAAAGCCAATGCAGCCTCTGAGTGTGCTAGGAGGAGGACAGTATCTACAGTCACAAGCAGCAATCCTCCCACTATACTCAGCTTCCTAGAGTGTGAACATAGGGCTGTTGAGGGTTCTAAAGTATAAAATGATGAAGAGTACATGAGGCACTGAGATCATTGATCTTGTGACAATGAAATCATGGAGAAGAGAAGATAAGTACTATCTTTAAATATGTGAAGGATTCTCATGTGGAAATGGCTGTTAGTTCCTTCCCTCCTTCATTCACTCCAAATATTTGTTGAGGGCCAGATGTCAGGTGCTGTGCAAAGCCCATTATGAACCCCAAACATCCATGGTCCCCATCTTCATAGAAAATACAGTTTACTAATGGAAATAGTCATTTATCAAATGATCACAGAAATATACCACTTTAAGTGCTGATAAACCCTGTAAAGGGACAGTAGGAAGAGAGGTAAACCTGATCTAGTTTGGGGAGTTAGTATTAAGACTTCCCCAGGGAGGCCTTGTTTGAATTGAAGTCTGAAGAACTAAATAGAACAAGTAGGTAAGAAAAGAGTTCCAGGCAAAGGTATTTGCAAATGCCCTGGGGCCAGAGGGAATGTCTTCTGTCTGAAGAACAGAAAGAAGCCTGGGACCCCTAGAGCACAGATCATGAGGCTAGAGAGGTAGGCAGGGGCAAGATCATGCAGGTATAAAGATTCTAGCCCTTGAGTTTTCTAAGACCCATGGAACATCAAAATGGGCTTTAATCCAGGGAGTGATATGATTTCTTCTGTGAGAGGGTCCCCTCTGGCTGCTCTGGCTCTGCGAGTGGGTAGGGTTGAGTATAGCAACTCCAACCCCTCATCACTCCAAGGAATTGGAATCCATGGATGAAAGTGAGAAAGAGATGGATTTTGGCTAAATATGAGAAAAAACTGTCTAATCATGAGATAAATAATAACTACCACATACTCAGCTATTACGAACTGGGAGGCACTATGCTAAGAGTTTACGAACTTAGAAGTGTTTTTCATTTAATCCTCACAACCATTTTAGGAGGCACAGACCACTGTCATCCCACTTCACAGATTAGGGAATTGAAGCTCAGAGAGGTTAAGTGACTTATGCAATGTCACACGGCTAGTAAGTAATGAACCTAGTATGTGAACTGAGCTCTGGCTAATGCTAAAGCCCTTTATTCATCACTAAGCAAAATCACCTCTCCTCACAGAAGAATGAGCTGCCATCCTAAGCATGAGTGAAGAAGCCTGATAGACCTCCTAAAAAGGGCTCCCTGCACTGGGGGTTCTTGAGTTTTCAAGAGGTTAGTATGGTTGACCTGCTTCACACTCACCAGGGGACTCACCAGCAACAGGAGGCATTTTCTTCCTGTGTTCTTTCCTAAAGAGCTGGGATACCTCTGTGCACCTCCCTGGCTACCGTCATTCCCACAGAAAATCATATTCTCTGTATAGCTTGGAGACCCTTGTTTCCCACCATCTTTGGACAGAAGCCAAGCCAGTGGCCAGAAATGCAGCTCTGGGGAACTTTCAGAGCCTACCTAAGGCTGCCTGGTGAAGGGTGTTCTGCTTTCTGCCCAGCCCTAGGGGAACACAACTCCATTTTGGAATCGAGGAGATGAAGAAGATGAGGCTCCTGAACACTGACCTTTTGTAGACCCGAGCCCGGGCCAGGGCTAACTACACGAATAGGGAAGCGCGTCTATTGTTATCAGATGATACCGATTCTCAGGAGAAGAGTGAGAGATTAAGAAGTTATCAGGCATCTTCGACTTCCTTTCTGAAGTCACAGAGCAGCTGCTGCTCAGTAACAGCCCTGAGCATGATGAACATTTGGGGAGAAGGGATAATTTTTAAATAAAGAAAAATGCTCTTCTCTGCAAGAAAATTTGGTCACTAACTTCATTTGACAGGTGTAATAGACTGTGGTAGTTTTGGGGGGATACATGGTGTAAAGTAAAGCAAGAGAGGTAATAAGCATCTTGGCATTTATTCTTTATGTAGGAATATTTGTTCCTCAAAGTCAGACTACGTGGAATATTAGCATTTGAATAAATTATTCAACACCTTCTAGAGAAAGCAAGGGGAAAAATCTTTTCAGCATTATAACATGGCAATCTACAAGGTAGTAGAAAAAGAAGGCTGTCATTTTTTCTTCAATTACAAAAGGCAAATATTTATTATTTATAAGTATTCGCCTTGTATAGGCTTAAATGTTATTTATGAACCTGTTGCACAGTGATTTTCAATGTAACTCATTATTTTTAGCCTTAGGGTGTTGTAAAGGAGCATGGATATATTTAATGACACTCTGCTAGTCAGCGCAATTACATTGTAATCATTATGTAAAATGTGCTATTAATTAAACCAATTTCTAGTTAGAACATTTGCTTCTGCAGGGCTTAATCTTAATCTTCAGCAATCTTTCTCTCTGTTTTTCACCTATTAATTATATGATTACTTTTTAAGTTAATATGATAGAATGTTTTTATTTTTAAACTGAATACTGCCAATTAGGAATATGTGTCAAATGGGTCTTGTGTTTATGGGTCAAAGCTTTCTTTTCCTTGAACTGGTAAAAAGGGCTAAAAAGGTTATTTTTGGGAAACTGGATATCTTTCATAAAATCAAACTTATATGTTCCCTTTCCTGCGTAAGCAGCATTATTCACAAAATTAGTTTCATGACTTACAAAAATACCCAGTTTCATTTTACTTGAGTCATTTTGGCATCTGGTTTACGTACTTTAAAATGTCCTTCAACATCAGACTTACATTTTACATTAGCGTTTTGTTAAGGAAACTCAAGGTAGGTAAATAGTTGGTATTTCTGGTGGGTGAAGGAGGTAAATGGCCTCCCTGTTCAGGCCTTTCCACTTACCTCTCTTCCCAAAGTCTTGCAATACTTCTATCACTGTGTTTTCAACAACGGGGATGGGAAACCTGCTTCCTAACCTTTACTAATGATTCTTGCTACAGCATTTCTAAAAAAAAAAAAAAAAAGAAGAAGAAGAAGAAGAAAGAAAGAAAAGAAAGAAAAATTCTTCTCTCTCTCTCCCTCTCTCTAGAATGACCCCTGGTGGAGGGGAAGAACAAAAGGAGGGGAACAGGCTTAGTACACAGAAGCACGACAAGTGGGAAATGGCTAACACCTTGTTGTCTTCTCACTTGGCGCACCATTCATCTGAGGGGGGAGAGAAGAGATTACCTTTTTGTTTTATCTTATTTTAGTTCGTACTCATGGATTGGAAGAATTAACATTGTTACAATGGTCTTTCTACCCAAAGCGATCTACAGGTTCAAAGCCATCCTGATCAAAATTCCAACGGCATTTCTACAGACACAGCACAAACAATCCTCAAATGTGTGTGGAACCACAAAGGACCCCGAACAGCCACAGCAACGACGAGAAAGAACGAAGCGGGAGGCCTTCGGCTTCCTGAGGTCAAACTTCATTAGGGGGCTGTGGAAATCCCATCAGTGCGGTCCCGGCATAAACACCGACACAGGGCTCAACGGAGCAAGACCGAGAGCCCAGCAATGAAGCCGCGCCTAAATGGTGCTGGCACAACCGGAAAGCCACACGACACTGTCTTACACCACTCACAAAAACTAAAAACGCCACCGTCTTCTGCATCAAGTCCTTCTTCTAAGGGGTCCTCTGAAGACTGACCCCCCCCCCCTTAGCAGTCAGCCGCACACAGGAAGCTTTTCTCACTTTTCCTTACCTTCTCCTCCCCGGCGGGGCCTGACGAAACCGAGCTCCTGTCACCGGGGTGGGGACCCCACCTCACCCTGAAGCTGAGCCTGCGCCTCCTTGCAGGTCCTGAGGAAAGCCGGCTTCCGTCAAGCGTGCACGTGGAGACACGTCCAGGGCAGAATACGCATGCGCAGGCCGGGCAGCGAGGGGTGCTCGGCTGCCCCCTGGCGGCCCTCAGGGCAGTGCAGAGTCTGCCAAGCTCACGGTTCAGGGGTAGTTAGCACCCTTTCCCCGCAGTCCAACTGAATCCCTTAAACTTTGAAATTCAAACTGAAATGAAGCCAAATACCCGGTGTCTTATTAAAAAATAGTCGAGGAAACCATAATTTAACTGGAAACCATACGGGGTGAAATGAATCAGACACAAACTACAATTTACACCAAAATTCACTCAAAATTGTCCATAGCGAGTTTAAAATGCAAACCAAGGAAAGTTCTGAAAGAAACACAGAAGAAAATCTGCATGACGGTGGGTCTGGTGATGACTTTTAACACCAAATGCTTATCCACAAAACAAAAAAACTGAAAACGTGTATTTTATAAATTTAAAACCTCTACTCTGTGAAAGATCCTGTTCAGAGAACCAGAAGACAAGGTGCAAACTGGGAGGAAATATTTGCAAAATACGTATCTGATAAAGGATTTGTATTCAAATATACAAAGAACTCTCAGAATTCAATAATAGAACACCCCATTAAAAATCTGAAGAGATTTTTATCTATCTGAATAGACACCTTGCCAAAGAAGATATACAGATAGAAAATAATCATACAAAAATCTCCTCAACATCATATATTATTAAGTAATTACAGATTAAAACAATAGTGAGATGGCATTGCACACCTGTTGGAACTGCTAAATACCCAAAAAATGACAATACCAACTGCTGGAGGGTGAGAAACAATAGGAACTTTTCTGTTAAAAAAACGAAATTCAACAGAGTAAATTTGAAGATCAAAATGGCTTTATTAAACAGCTCACAAATCGGGCAGCATCCCATTTGGAAACTACTGGGATGGTCTCGAGAAGAGTTTTAAAAATTCTGAACAGCTGAATAGAAGTTAAGGACCCACTTCGAATGGATAAGAAAATAGATCTCAGAGGAAACAGTTTTGAATCACAGTCACAAGCTTCTGGGAAGTTCTCTACAACCTTCATCTTTGTCCTTGAGGTGAAACAAAGTGCTATATAAAACTGTGCAGGGATGATTTTAATGTGAGTTGAAAAACAGAGTCTCTTATCAATATTTAAATTCCTGTGTGCACCCTGTCCCTTCCATAAACCGTGAGGCTTGGTCTTCTACATCAAAATTTCTGGAGTTGGGTCATGAAAAACTTTTGGAAGGCCCGAGGATTCTGATTGTCGCTCAGTGCCCTGATGAAATGTTTTTATTCATCTTGCTTGCTGCCTGGGGTCGACACTGACAATATCAATCATGCCCTGCCAGTGTATTAACATGGCCACACCTGTTTAAACCATTCACATGTTGTAACTCAGAAGTTGGGAATCAAAAGCAGTGTTATTTATGTACTTCTTTAACTTGTCCCATACTACAAAATTTTCCACCCTGACACTATCTGCTAAGGAACAGGATTTATCTATGAATATGAAACACCCACTGAACCGGTATCAAATCCAGCCAATGGTTATCACCTTATGAAGCATCCAACGAAGCCCTATGGCCTTGTTTCCAAATGATTAATTTCCCTTGGTTGTTGATTTTAGTTACAACAGACTCACTGTGAGAAAAGTTATGGCATATCAATGTCAGAAATTCTCCGCCTAACAAGAAAAGGACAATGAAAGGGGGCTAGAATTTTCAAATGGAACCAAGTTTGAGTCTTAAGAGACTAATAAATTAAGAACTTTGTATCATAAAAATAATCAAGGATAAAATGGGGGAAATATTTGCCTCATATATAACAAAGTGCTAATGGTTCAATATACAAAGAGCCTTTACAAATCAATAAGAAGGCTAATAGCTCAATAGTAAAAAGGAGAGAAATGAAAAACATGAACAACATAGAACAAATCTGAATGGTTGACACATATGGAAAAGATGCTCACCTTCACTCCCATTTTATAAAATGCAGATCACAACAACAAGAACATACCACACTTATCAGAGAGGTACAACTTCTAAAGTTTAATGATACTGGAATTAGAGAGAACATGGGGAAATAGGCATAACCATGCATAATGTCTGTATGTGAATCAGCGTAATCTCTTTAGCTGGGAATTTAGAAATAACCATCAAGATGTAAAATGTGCACATTTTGACCTAGTTCCATACCAGGATAGGTATATTCCCATGAGAAAGCAACAATGTATGTATGTATAAAGGGATTTATTGCAGCTAGTTTGTAAAATACTAAAAACTGGAAATACTTCAATGACTGCAAGAAGGGGCTGGTTAAATAATCGAGGTACAGCCATGCAGTGAAATACTATGTAACTATAAAAAAGAATAAGGTAGATATATATATAGAGAGAGAAAAGTGAAATGATTTCCAGGATGTGTGACATTGAGCAACTTACTTAATCTGTGCCTCAGTCTCCTCATCTGTAAAATAACACACTTTAAGAGTAATTATCAAATATAATAAATAATAATTAAGCATAAAAATTATAATAATGGCTCCTACCCCAAAGGACATTGTGAAGAATAAATAAGTTAACCTATATAAAAATGTTTAGACCAGCTGACACATTATAGATAATAAGTGTTAATTATAAATATTATTATTGCTGTTACATATTTGTATGTGAAAAAAAGCAAACTTCAAGAAGGTATGTAAAATGTAAAAACACTAGTGTGAAAAAAGAAACAACTGAGAGTGGTTCACCCAGGGAGAGAGAGACTTCTACTGTTCACTTTATACCCTTCTCTGTGACCTTGTACTGGTTTTATCATACTAAAAAAATGCAAAAACAAAACGAAAAAGAAACAGTGTAGGTATTAGGGTTGCGTCAAGATGAAGACAAAGAAAGATGTTCTTCTGGCAGATATTATTCATCACTCACTCATTCAAAGAACATTTGTTGAATATCTACTGTATTATAGGCACTAGTTATAAAAGATGAATAACATATGATGATATGATTCCTCACAAGTGCATTGTCTAAAGGGGAGAGAGACTCATAAGAAAAATATTCAAATTGCTGAGGGAACCCAGAGACAGAAGTAATAAATTTTGGTGGTAATATCTGGCTGGATTTTAAAGGAGGAATAAGGAATTTTGCTGGTGAACATGCAAAGTCGAGAAGACAAAAGTAATATATGTTGAGAGAAATCAGAATCGTGGGTTGTTTCTATGGTAGAAGGGGGATTGATCGAGACAGGGTCACAAGGGAACTTTTTGAGGTGCTAGAAATGTTTTATATCTTAATAGAGATATAGGTTACGTAAGTATATGCAGTTGTCAAAACTGACCAGACTGTGCAATTCAGATATACGGATTTCACTGTATTTACATGTAGTATATGTGTATGTAGTATATAGTATACTTTAAATAAAAGGGAAAAAATGGGGGGAAAAAAAGGATGAATGTGTCAATGAATGGGTAGGCACAGAGAGGGGAAGAGAGGGTGCCATTATAGTTAAAGAAGTGACAGCCCTCGCAAGAAAAGGAGAGGGAAGACTGGAACCAGAGTGCGGAAGGGGCAGGAAGGCTCATCTTGGCAGTGCAATTATGCGTAATAATCCAACCGAGGGCTTCAAACACATCTGACAGGAAGGCGGTGCCCTCCCTATGTTCAAGGAGCTTCCATCCCAAAAGAGGGGAGCCTCCCAGTACAGGAAGGTGGGCCTTGCTCTGATTCAGGGTCCTGAAGACTTGGAACCCCTCATTCCAAGGGGTCCGCGCCTGCTCACACCTGTAGGAATGGCCCCATCTCCAGGTCTTGATGAGCTTGGCATAATGGCAGCGGCAGTCTTCACATGAGGGTGGCCTGCCTTTGAACAATTTCTCCAAACACTAGGCACAGCATTCTTTGCTCTTAAGTGTGTCACCACATCTTTTTGTTGCCTCTCTGATGTCATGAGTGAGCTTCTCTCAAAGACCACAGTGGGGACAAACCCTCTTCTCTCATTTCTGGGCCCATCCTGTACCTGGATTCCCTCTCTGGGCCTCAGTGAAGTCAGAGTGTTATCTTCCAGCTGGATCTCTCCTGGTCCCTAGAGGGTTGTTTGTTTTGTCTCTGTTTTTTAAAAATACAATTTGTTATTTTTTTTAAGATTTTATTTATTTATTTGAGGGAGAGAGAATGAGAGATAGAGAGCACGAGAGGGAAGAGGGTCAGAGGGAGAAGCAGACTCCCTGCTGAGCAGGAAGCCCGATGCGGGACTCGATCCCGGGACTCCAGGATCATGACCCGAGCCGAAGGCCGTCGCTTAACCAACTGAGCCACCCAGGCTTTTTTAGAACAGTCTTAGGTTTATAGAAAATGCGAAGTTCAAATTTACTACCCCCCAAGTTTCTGTTATTATTAACAACATCCATTCGTGTGGCATATTTGTTACAATAGATGAACCAATATTGATACATTATTATTATTATTACTATTGTTGTTTAAGTAGGCTCTGTGCTCAGTGAGGAGCCCAAGGTGGGGCTTGAACTTACTCCCCTGAGATCAAGACCTGAGCTGAGATTAAGAGTCAGACGCTAACTGACTGAGCCACACAGGTGCTCTGATACATTGTTATTAACATTATTATTAACCATAGTTTTCACTAGGATTTACTCTTTGTGTTGTATGTTCTGTGGGTTTTGACAAATGCATAGTGTCCTGTATCTACCATTACAGAACCACCCAGAAGAATTTCATTGCTCTAAAAATGCCCTGTGCTCTGCCTCTTCACTCTTTCCCACCCCCCACCTCCCACCCCTGAACCTCAGGTAACCACTGATCTTTTTACTGTTCCTATAGTTTTGGCATAGAAGGTTTTTAGGTTCTTAGAAAAACTGACAACTTGTGAAGTCTTTTGCTCAGATTATCACAATATATACAGTTTAAAATGCATCTACTTCCTATTTTAGATTGTATTCTCATATATTACAAAGAAAAGGGGAATATTTGCACTGTCCAGTTAATTTAGTACATAAACAGCTATTTGTTCATTCATTCACTTATTCATTCAACAAATCAATCTTTATTATACTTTTTTATGTGCCAGTCATTGCAATGCACCAAAGCTGGACAAAATAATTCACTCTAGAGGCAATAGGATGCAGTGGAAAAAGTAAGTACCTAATATTAATAAGAATGATTCTTGACATTTATCAAACACTTACTATGTGCTGCACAATGCTAATACCCTTTAGATGCATTATTGCAGGTAATGCTCATAACAAAAGGAGGGAGGTACTGTGATTATTCCCATTTCAGACCCAAGGAAACTAAATGACTTGTTAAAAGTCTCACAGGTAAAAACTGTGGAGCTGAGACTTGGGCCCCCCTCCCCCCTTTCCTTCCAGCTCCAAAGCCCACACTTTTAACCACTACTCCGTACTATTTGAGAATGTGGCAATCCTGAGTTCAAATCCCTTTACTGGCTATTTGACCTTGGATGAACCACTTACTGTCTTAGAGTATCCACCTGGTCACTCATTTATCTGGAGTTCCCTTTCTCTCATTTCTACCTGGAAAAATTATACTCTTCTTTTGAAGTGTAGCTCTTAGAGAAGCTGATCTACCAGGATCTCCCCATCTCTATCTGACCCCCGCCCAACAACCCTGACTGCTCCTCTCCCTTCCCAGACACTCCCCACCACTGGGCTTGTTCGCCCTGAGGACAGTCCATGGCTCAGCCTGTACCACTTTGAATTCTGGATGTTCATGTCTCTCTTATTTTACACTAGTATTTCTCAGCCTTTCTCATACAATTTCTTCCATATTAATGCACCATCTATATGTTATCTTCTTAATCTCTTTCTTTGATTCAACTCATTTTTTTGTTTGCAAGCCCTAAACAGTCATATTCCAGCAACCATGAGTGTGAAGGGCTAGTAATGTATTTTTCCTAATATGCATTAAGATAAATACTTAACTATTCAAATAAAAAATTTGTTGCTATGCTACATAAAATTATCTCACTACCACCAGATATTCACATGCCATGCATAGGGAAACCAGCTTTTTTTTTTTTTTAAGATTTTATTTGATTTATTTGAGAGAGAGACAGAGATAGTGTGAGAGAGCAGGAGTTGGGAGGAGAGGGAGAGGTAGAAGCAGGCACCCCGCCGAGCAGGGAGCCTGATGCGGGGCTCAATCCCAGGACCCTGGGATCATGACCCGAGCCGAAGGCGGACGCTTAACCATCTGAGCCACCCAGGTACCCCAGGAAACCAGCTTTAGATGGACAACTTTCTGAAGGCTGGGACTTGATCTTGTTCATCCTGTATCCTCAGAACCTAACACAGCTCTTGGCACACAGTGAATGTTCCTCAAATGTTTGCCAGGTAAGTGAAACTGTGAGTGAGTGAATGAATAGGGTTTTGGAAATGGTCTCTAGACTTCCATCAATGCTTTCTTGATGTTTATGGAATTGACGGCCATGGAGCTGGAGATCAATAGGAAATTTTGGGTTTTAATGACTGTGGTGTGCTGGTCATTGTGTGACTCCTTGGGGAGGACTAGCCAATTACATAGGAGGAGTGTATAGACAGGCCAGCATCACTGTGTGGAACCCAAAGAGGACACTGGTAGTTGCCCACCTAGCATGAATTTGAGGGGCTTTGGGAAGGCCATCTGTCATCACTGATAATCTATTCCTTAATGGGAAGTATCACCTTCTACCTTTTAAAGTCCAGATATCTCGGGACGCCTGGATGGCTCAGTCGGTTAAGCGCCTGCCTTCAGCTCAGGTCATGATCCCGGGGTCCTGGGATCAACAGGGAGCCTGCTTCTCCCTCTCCCTCTGACAAATAAATAAAGAAGGAAATCTGAAAAAAAAATATAGTGCAGATATCTCAAATTCCTTTAAAATAAACTGATTCTTGGTTGTCCTGAGGTAAGGTCCCTTTGTGGATAGGTTTGAATGAATCTTGCTAAACACAAACTCAGCTCATTTCTCAAATTGACTTAGGCCTGGCAAACAGGGAAAAAGGAAAGAAAGGAATTTATTGACTGTCAAGAACTGTGCTGGGCATTGTGATGGGATTTCTATGCCTAATATATATATATTATACATATTATATAATATATATATAAAATATTATATGTGTGTGTTGGTGTGTGTATATATATATAATGTGTATATTATATATATATAATGTGTATATTATATATATAATGTGTATATTATATATATCTATATATATATAATAGGGAGGTTAAATGACTTGTCCATGGTCATTCCAGCCCCAAGTTGGTGGACCTAAGATTTGGACCTAAGGCTCATGTTGTCTGTGCAACACATCCCACCAACTCCTTTATGCAGGTAGAAACTTGAGCCTGCCACACCTACCCTTGTAGAAAGTTCTGACTTTTCCAAGTCCCAAATGCCTCCCATTTATAAAGAGATTGATAGCATGAGTTAAAGAAGGTAAAATACTTAACCCAAAACCTGGTACCCAGAAAGTACTCAATAAACAGTATGATTATTAATAATCTCGACTATGCTATCAATGGCATAGGAATGGGATATTGTCAGGTTCACAACTGAGGCGGTTATGGGGAAATCTAGGGCTGAGATACTCAAGTAAGAAGTATTGTTTTCAGTCTTAAGTTAGCCCATGTTAAGGACATGCGCTCAATGAAATGGGTGTGACTGAGGGGTGTGAACAGTAGAATAACTTTTTTTAAAAGATTTTATTTATTTATTTGACAAAGAGAGACAAAGCGAGAGAGGGAACACAAGCAGGGGGAGTGGGAGAGGGAGAAGCAGGCTTCCCGCGAAGCAGGGAGCCCAATATGGGGCTCAATCCCAGGATCCTGGGATCATGACCTGAGCCAAAGGCAGACGCTTAATGACTGAGCCACGTAGGCGTCCCAGAACAGTAGAATAACTTGATCTACGTCTTAAAAGGATTACTTTTAGAGGCGCATGGGTGGCTCAGTTGGTTAAGCATCTGACTCTTGATTTTGGCTCAGGTCATGATCTCAGGGTTGAGGGATCAAGCCCTGCGTCTGGCTACCCACTCAGTGGGGAGTCTGCTTGTCTCCCTCTCCCTCTGCCCCTCCCCTGGCTCATGCTCTCTCTCTCTCTCAAATAAATTAATAAATCTTTAAAAAAAATAAAAAGATTACTTGTAGCTTCTATGTTGAGGCTAGGAGGAAGGGTAGGCTCAGGAAGACCTAGTAGGTGCTATTTATTACAAGACAGACAAGAGGCGATGGGGGCTCAAAACATGATGGTGGCACTGGAGATGATGAGAGGTGGTCAGGTCTGGTTTTATTTTGAAGATAAAGCCAGATGGATTTCCTGATGCACTGAACGCGGGTGTGAGAGAAAGGGAAATGTCCAAGATGGCTCGAGGTTAATGGCCTGAAAATAAACTAACTTCCTTCCATCAATACATATGCACTGAGGGAGAGATACAGATTTTCTTTCCTAAGCACCCAGAGATCCAAGAAGGCACCTGGCAGAGTGATCGCCAAGAATGACACACCACTGCAGCCTCACCCAACACAGAGGCATTTGCCTGAAGAGCAGAACTCATGAAAGATGGAGAGACAGGGGAGGAGGGACAAGCAGCTGTAAGCCGATATTTTTCTTGAGTTTTGGCTGCTTTCTTGCCTTTCTTCCCCATATTTATCAGTCCAACCCTGGGGCAAGCTCCCGTCCTCACCCCCAGTGTGTAGGGAACACCCTTCTACGTGGGCCTGATCCTTATGAATGCATAATTAGGAAATGTTTTCTCTTTCTCAGTCTCACTTGGATGGAATGTTTCGATGGTCCAGGCACTTGGGAAGCGATCCGTGTTTCCTGAGGGCTGCAGGCATTTTCTTCCCTAACTTCGTTTCCAGCCTGCTTCCTTCTAGATGAATCTACTGAACGTATTCAGGCTCACACGGAGGAGGAAGCTTTCTGAGGAAAGGGCAGGCAGCCTGCAAACTCCACCTGGAGAAGTGTTTGCTGTAACTCTATTTTTAATATACATTGCTGACCCTAATGATGGTCTATTGAGATGAGGGCAAGAAATGTCTGATCAAGTGGAGATTAATTTTTGACTGTGTCGCCCAGAATGCATGAAAATTCACTCCTTTTTCTATTTAGACTCCTAGGATGCTTTGATTGATTGACTAGTTTACAAATGAAGGTGATAAAATTAGGTTGAAGACCACATACATTTCTTAAAATGAGGCTGGCTGGTCGTGGAGACAATGAGGTTTGGACAGATTGTATTGCTGGTTTAGGCAATCTTCTGAGCATGTCAAGATTTATAGACCTGTACTGTAATGTTACAATTGCAGCTCACTGATATAGGTTTCTTTTCAAATTCTTTCCCATTTTATTTGAAAAAGGCCATTAGAGAGTTATAGACTATTGAAAAAGCTTTTTCTTTGCTAACCCTTAATAAACTCTTCCAAACAAGGACTACTGCATTTTTATATTAAATTTAGACCAAAATCTATAAAACATGCTATCCCAGGTTGGATAATTTGATTATTATTATCTAAATGGAGTTATGGTTCATATTGGTTTGCAGTAATGTATATAGTAAATAAAATGTAAGTTGAAATTTGTATAAGACCACAGGACACTGGGTCTTCTTTCTGTCGTCTTTTTTTTTTTTTTTTTCCTGTGAGCCCTTCTTTGAGAAATCTCAGCCAATTTTCCCTGAGATGAGAAATTA
The DNA here is from genome assembly GCF_003265705.2 of Callorhinus ursinus. Lineage (NCBI taxonomy): Eukaryota > Metazoa > Chordata > Mammalia > Carnivora > Otariidae > Callorhinus > Callorhinus ursinus. The sequence continues at coordinate 50,461,229 of NW_027397071.1, read as the reverse complement.
AAAAGAAAAAGAAAAAAGAGGGCCCAGCGGTGAAATTAATGTGGCATTGTACTAAAAACAAATTGCTATTAATATTTACTTGTTCTCATCATAATAGAGGCAAACTACAAATGTCTTAGGAGTTACCCAACTAATAAGATTTACCAAGGGAACCAAAAAGCATGAGAAAATACTCAGCAGAATTAGAAACAATTATTCCATTGTAAGTTATGATGTGAGAAATAATGGATGAGATTCTGAAGTTATTTATGAATTAGTCAATTCTGTTTCATACATTTTTGCCATCAAAATAACTTATGAAATCATTTTCCAGGCCCATAGCATTTTATGAGAGCTCTGCACTCAGTTGAAGATTTTCTTCTAGGGCTTTCTGTAGCTACTCTGAATTCTTTGGTGATGCCCAGATTTCTTTTTTCTAATGTTTTATTATTTTTTAAAAGATTTTATTTATTTATTTGACAGAGAGAGACACAGTGAGAGAGAATACAAGCAGGGGGAGTGGGAGAAGCAGGCTTTCTGAAGAGTGGGGAGCCCGATGCAGGGCTCGATCCCAGGATCCTGGGATCATGACCTGAGCTGAAGGCAGACGCTTAACGACGGAGCCACCGAGCTGCCCAGTGATGCCCAGATTTTGACCTAAGTTTTCCACTGTGAGGGCAACCTACTGGCTGTGTCGGAAACTTCCCTGAGGCCTCCATGCTGGGGTTGCACAGCAAAGGCAGAGATTCTAGGGAGTTTTTCAGTTTAGCAGGAGGGACTCTAAGACAGTTGAGAGTGTCAGACAAGGTGATACAGGTGGGGGGCTCGGCCTGGAAACTGACACTCAGTAGGCACTCAGAGATCATGACAATTATCGTCATGACTAATACTACTTTTGCTACGCCTCCTGTTTCCATGGGCAGGATAAGCACGATGCAAGTCCGAAAATCTAGTTTAGATTGTTGCTAACATGCTATATGACCTTGAGCAAATCCCTTAGAACCTCTGTTCCTCTCTCCTTGGGACGCCAGCTACTTCTAGGGGCTGTGTTCTCTGAGGTAACATAAAGTGACAGACAGAAAAGCTCTTTGAGACATCCAGGGTGATGTAGGAACATCAGTAATTATTTTTAATCATTACTAGATGCCTGCTTTCTGGCCTTTTGAAAAGTGGAAAGTGGACCACGGTGAACAGTCAGTAAGTGTGGGGGACCTTCTCCAACCACTAAGGGCAGTTTACAAGGGGGTTGCCAGTGTGAGTGAAAGGATTTAAGGGGGCTTGGGGTCAAGTGGTTTGAAGAACCCAGCAAAGCACCAGACTGCTACCGCTGATTTAGTTTAGAAGTGGATGAACTTTGAAATGCAGAACATCATTTCTGCAGAAGGTCGTCATATTTCTTGATGATTTACACGGTGAAGTCTGAAACTGTGCTGGGTTCATTTTAGATCCTCCAGTGCCAAGAGAAAATATGCTGATGGAAGGAATAGTGCCTGGGTGGCGGGTAAAGACTCTGAGTGCCAGAAGAAATGGCAGAAATGGACCGAGTCAGTTTCAGTGAAGATGCTGACGGAATCTGAGGTTCTTCTCCATCCCTTTCCGGGAGACTTTGAGGTTTGGGATTTTATATACAAGATTGCCTCAACTGACTTTTATCTTTATGCAGCCAAGCACCCCTCAGTACTGTTTGTTCAGACTGCAGCTGGGAGATGGGATGTAACTTTCCTTTAGGAAGAAGTCCTGTGTATTGTCTCTCACCCAGGAGGCCCCACACGAAGCCCCCCCCCCCTTCCCCCCCGGCTTCAAGAAGTGGCTTGCAGTCTAATTGCAGAAAAGAAATTTAAAAATCTGACTCTCGGTTGCTACTTCTCAAATATACTCATATATTAATACTTCAAGCTTTCAAAAGCAGTGTCGATTTTCTCAGTGAATTCTGTCATTTAATTAAATAGGTCATTTGTGTATGAGAATATATATTTTTTTCTTTTTCATTTTGAGTGAAAAAAAGAAAGATGTAGGCTGTATACATTTTAATTTTTCACGAACTGACTCTCATGGAAAAAAGATCGCCCATCTCACTGCAGTGTAGACAAAGTAGAAGCTCAGCCAGCAGAGAAAATCATACTGAATGGGTGGGGACTAAGTCCAGGCGTCCAGTGGCAGCAAAGCTGACAGACTGAAGGCTCTGAAGATGTAGGTGGGATAGAGGCAGGGGCTCATCTGCACCAAAGGGGTCCTCCTAACAATCGTTTCATGAGGCACGTTTAATGAGGTGGCTGCCATGTTCTTCATGATGGAGGAAAGTCCGTGTTTCTTGCCTTCCCATCACTCTTCTGATGCCCTGCAACGTACACGGCGACATCAGTTGCAGTGACAAGAGACACAGTCCATTCTGCTCTGGCGTGATGTCATTAGCCTATTGGTAATCTTTCTAAATGTTTGCCAGAAGGATATGAAATCTTAGCAACAGAGGCACTTAAAGGTTTGGATAAGTTTGAAACACAGCAATTTTTCAATCTTATAAACCAACCAATCCAGGGGCCTGTTAGTCTACAAGTGTCTGCCATCTTTCTCATGGTGTCAGAGAAAATCGAGTGACGGATCACTTTTTGGTGTCACTGCTCGAGACCGGTGACAATCAGTGAAATGACTGTGTCTGCCTCTACACATATCTGTAATTGATTGCCTAAACCCTACGACTCTCTTTTCCAGTTGATATGATGGAACATTGGAGTGAAATCACTCTCGATGAGGAGGAGCCAGGTCCATTTGTTATTTACTTCCCTGCCTGCTTCTTTCTCCCCATCCAGTGCCAATTGTCCCCCAAGAGCACATTATGGTAATCAGCCGGAATGTATGTATAGGAATCAATCAAGGTGAGAGCCGTTGCAAGAGTTATGACATTACAAAGTCTGTTTGTAACTTTTGATTTATGGAAGATTTTGCATTTTATAAATTGGGAGTGAGGCATGTTGGGATGGCTTAACCCTTGAATTCCCCTACAAAGAAAATCCACCAGGCATTAAAGCTAATAGAGAATGAGGCATTTTAATTATCTAGTGCCTGGAGCCAATCGGAGTTGTTGCATGTTTGGCTTGTGACTCTGGAGACATCCTCCCACTCTCTCAACACATTCCTTATTCTTTCTACAAAGGAAAATTGGCTTCGTTTCTGCAGAGTAAAGACATGCGATATATTTCCACGAAGAACTGACACCGACACACAGTGATTTCTTCCACCAGGAGCCTGAGAAGCAACCATGCCATAGGAGCAGTCCTGGGGAGCCTCCCCATTCTGATCATCATGCACAGAGAGGGTGACTTGGGAAAGGACGTCAACTCTGAGGCCCACAAGATACATGACATCCTAGTCCCATCCCTTGTAATTCCTTACAGAGTTGCTGCAGGCCAGGGCAAAGCCAGGTTCGAGCTATTTTCTCCAAATGGACAAAGCAATGTATAGTGTTTTGTTATTAATAACTCTGCTTGTTGAGGCTTGGCAGGTGTCACAGCCATAGCTTTCAAGGAGGCAGGAAACAAAACACTGTTGGCAGCTGATCATATTAAAATTGAGACCTTCTTGTTCATCTCGTGCATCAGTCATTACCACCATCTCACAAAGTGTGCCGAGCTAGTAATAATAGTCCCATTTTTCAGATGCGGTAACAGAGCCAAAAAGATGAAATACATTCATCTGAGAACATACCGCTGGTTAGTAATGGCTCAGAGTGGAGGCCAGGCCTGGTCCAGGGCTTTATCAATGAACCGAATTTAATTTCTATTTGGGACGCCCACCACGTGCAGGACACAGTGCTAGATGTGCTTTCTTCTTGCCCCAATTTCTGGAGGCCAACCATCCCTCAAGGCATCTGGGGCCACCCAACTGTGCACTTTAGGTTCTGTCATTCTGACCCGGTAGCTCGCTGGCCCCCTTCACAGAACCAGTCTCTGCATCGCTGTGCACTGGGATTGGTTCGCCCTGGCATGCTCATGACTGACATGGAAGACGTGGTTTCCTCTGGTGGAGAATGAGCTCAGGGAAGGAAAATATTTGTCCTGTTCCAAGGTCACTGGGAGGCCCTTCCTTCAATCTGCTTTTTGCTTGGCAATCTTACCACATTATTTTGTGTTGAACTAAAGTTCTGTTTCTTTTTTTATTAGCACGGTGGACCTATTCTGCTTAAGCTCCCTTTTTTTCTTAATATGAATCTTAAAGCTAATAAGAATGCAGATCCCAGCAGACCCACTCTCTCTTTTATAATCCATTAGGAACATGAGATCGCCGTCTCTGGAAAACTTAGAAAACCATTTAAAAACAAAAAGATGAATAAATGAAAATGTTATGAACCTGGAAATGTTAATTAAGCCATTCTCAAGGAACAGGCTTTCCAGCCCAGATTAAAACATCCCATCACTTTTGAGTAGTTAACATCTTTCTCCTTGAAATAAGTCCAAATTAAGGACAAAATCATTATAAAAAGAAATAGTAAAGAGACCAGAAAATGGTGTTAAGAGTTTGGCTATCGACTGACGTACCCGAGTTAGAGGAAACCACGAAGGCCAAAGCCGTAAAGTGGAGTCTATTTCCAGACGTACTGTAGTTATCGCCAAGCAATCGTCTGGGTACCTTGATGGAGATTCATAGGCTGTAGAAGCTCACAGATCATCCCGTTGAATCTTTTCCCCCCTTTTTTTTAGATTAAGGAACTGAGGCCCAGGGAGGGGAAGTCATTTAACAGATCAGAGGCTAGAACCTAAAACAGACTCACAATCTAGTGCTCTTCCCATTGCATAAGCCCTTGACCAAAATGATTTCGAGACAGTAATAATAATAGCAACAACAACAAGAACATTTTTAAAGGTACCGAATTGATGCCATGTTATCCACAGATGTGTCTCCCAGACTGCCCTTCTTTTCCAGGAAAGAAAGCGAGCAGAGCCTTGATGTCGGGATATTATTCAGCCAGCAATCTTAACCCTCAGAAACATAGACACAGAGTATAATACTGAGCCCCACAGTAGATGTAACAAAGCCCATGCACTAAATGTCACTCACTCAGCCCTGTGGAAGGTGTCTGCAGTCTCTGCTCAGTATTATTCATTCCATTTGACATACAATTCCAAGCAGATCTGAGGCAGAAAGTTAGTTGGTAGCAGCCTGACAGCAAGAAGAGACAGCTGTCATTTCTTATGGATGGCCATTAGAATTGACAACTGGTAGCCTAAAAGCGAGGCGGTGGGTGGGAAAACTATAGAACTAGATGTAAGAGCTAAAAGTACCATAATATGGGGCCATTTCATTTCAGGACAAAAAGTGCTACAAAAGTGTCATCACTGTCAAAGCGCCACGATAATAACTAACAACGACAACTTTGTTTTGGTGAACACCTACTCTGTGTGAGGAAGGGTACCGGGTATTTTCAGAGATTATTTCTAAACTTTGCAGCCCTGCAAGGGAGGTAATGTCATCCTCATTTCATTGATAAGGAAACTGAAGTTAAAAAAATAAAAGTCAAGAATCATGCCCAGGATCACAAGATGTACAAAAGGCAGAGTGAGGATTTGAACAGGAGAGATCAGAATCCAAAATCTGTGTTCTTTCTTTTGTGCTCTGTGACTCAAATCCATCTTCAAGACCTAGAGCAGGACAGAAAATGAAACATCACATATGATTTCTCTATAAAAGAGAATGAGAAGAACGAACCACATTTTGGAATATCCCAGCCACATATACGCTTCTTGCATAGAATATATAAAAGGCACAATAGTTTCTCAATTAATTGGTGTCATTAATAAGTGAGGTTATTATGGAACATACACAACTTTTGCAGAAAATTTAATCTTTCCTTTGAGTTCGTACACTTAGAAGTGATCATTGCTCTGTTAAAGTCCTTCTAAAATGTTCTATATACTTCCCTCTTCTAGCATAGTGTTGAAACCTCTCACATGGGCCTGGACCTCAAGAGCCCGCAGACTGGTTTGGGACACAAACCTGTAAACAATTCAGTGGTAAGAAGGTGTAAACGAAGTCCTGAGGGAACTGAGAGGAGGAATTAGCTTTGCCTGGCAGATACAATAAGTAAAAATAAATCCCAACTTTAACATAGTCCCTGGCAATAAAACATTTAAAATATTGCATTTTTGTTTTCCAGATGAAAAACAAGCACCTGTCAAGAGTCACTGCAAAACAGCCATCGCTGTAAGTAAGCAACTCCTACAGTGGTTCAGCGTGAGCTTGTGTGGTCATTTAATGACCCATCATTTGGCTTCCTGGAAGTTTATGGAATGGGAGCTGTCTTCCTGTAAAAAAGACAGCAAGCTGATTTGCTGGGCTTAATATGGACTTAAGTGGGGCTTGATATTTTTCTGTCATGTGTGTACATCTTTCTGGATCTTTATAAGAATGTCATGAGTGAAATCACCATTCTTTCTCCTTTGATGTGGAAAAATGGAGCCCAGAGAAGTTAAGTAACTTCCCCAGGTTAACACAGCCGGCCCGTATCCAAATCAGAGCTAGAATTCAGGTCTCTTGACTGACTATTGGTACAGTCTCTTTCTAGGATGAGGTGCTGTCTCCTATACAACTTGCCCTGGTTTAACTGTCTGCTTATTCTTCCCTGCACCTACCAAAGTAGGATGCAATTTCTCTGCTTGCATTTGTATACATTTGCATTTGTATGCATCTTTAGGGTTAATAGGGCATACCCTTGTTCAGCTCCATTCCACAGCTCACCTAATTAGAAGACTTTCTAATTCATTCATTATGTATTTTTGAGCATCTACTACATGCTAAGTACTAGCTAGTCTAGAGACACTGTGAAGAGCACCCTCCCCTCAAAAAACAAAACAACAACAAACACCTTATATTCCAGGAGGAATTCCAGACACATATACAACCATATCTATACAAAGGCAGACTGTGGTAAATGTCAGCTCTAATAGAGGCACAAGTGAAATACTATGGAAGCACAAGGGAGACTGATTCTGACTGGTGAGGCAGAAAGACAATGAGAGAGTATCTTGGAACACTTCCTGGAGGACATGACATTCAGATTGACATTCACAATTGAGTACTTTATTTTGTATAGTTCTGGATTAGTCTGCTATTGCTATGATAATGGGGTATAACAAACAACCCCCAATTATCAGTGGCTTATAATAGCAAACATTTATCTCTTGCCTATCAGTCTGTGGGTCTCTGGGGAAGCTCTCCTTTTAAGCTACAGGTCACTGTTCAGGTAGCTCCATGTGTCTCCCATTTTGGGACCCAGATTGAAGGAGGAACAGCTTTCTGTAGAAAGCATACTCTTTAATGGTGTGGGCCAAGGGCACAAGAGAGGCCACCCATTTCTTAATGGGAGAAACACGCAATGCCTCGTTTGCCTCTACTTGGAACTGGGACACTGTCACTTCTACACATCTTCCATTGTTCATGAACAAGTCACCTGGCCAAAGTCAATGGATGGAAGAGGGAATATACTTTAGTCTTAGGGAAGCTGCGGAAAGGGCAATGAGAGAAGGAAAAATTGTTAACAAATAATGCAACCTACCTACCACATGTTCTTACTATTTCTCAGGCTTTATCTACTAAATATAAATAAAGACAAGAAACAACAAAACAAGCAAAGAAAAATGCCCTTCTTTCTCTTGACTTCCTGTCCATTCCCAGTAGAAGGGTGGTTGTCTTGAGAGAGGGAAGAGGGAGGTAGAGTGGGTGACTTTCACCTGCACAATGGCTACCCTAACAAGGAGGAGCTCTGTTCGTCTCTTTCACTGTGTGCTCTCCAGCACCTGGCACAATGCTGGCAAAGAGAGTACTCAAAACATATTTATTGAATGAATGAACCAGCAAAAGAACAGAACTGTCAGGTTTACTGTTTTGATCACTCCGACCCTAGACTGTGGTTCTGTTTTACTGATAGCTGATACATGTAAGATCTCAGTCAATAAATACTAATTTATTCATATAACATACTATGTAGTCATTAAAAGTGATGTTGTAGAAGAATATGCAAAGACTCTGCTTTGGGAAAATATATCTCATATATATTTGAGTGACTGATTTTCTTTTTTTTTTGCTCGTTTTCATTTTCTAAAGTTTCTATAATAAGCACATATTTATTGTGCATAAAATTATTTAAAAATAAGATTATATCATTATTTTAAAAATAAGTAATGTCCTGAAATTTCATATGAACAACATATTCTAATTTTTTTAAGTTTTATTTATTATTTATTTATTATTTTATTAAAATAAAATATTATTTTATTTATTATTTAATTATTTAAGTGATCTCTACACTCAACATGGGATTTGAACCTATGACTCCAAGATCAAGAGTCAGATGCCCTACCGACCGAGCCAGTCAGGTGCCCCTAACATATTCCAATTTTGGATGCAGTCTGAGAAAGCATCATTGTTTGGTAGGTAACATTTATACTTTGCCCTTATGCCAAGATGTTCTAAAAAGTGAATCCAAGAATGGTAGTCAGTCAATTGAGCTTTGACCTGAGTGTGTTTACACAAGAGAAATGTAAAAAAAAAAAACTTTTTTTTTAAAGATTTTATTTATTTGAGAGAGAGAGAGAGCGCAAGCGGGAGGGGACACACCACCAGGGGGCCGGGGGGAGCAGCAGAGGGAGAGGGAGAAGCAGACTCCCTGCTGAGCAGGAAGCCCAATGTAGGGCTCGATTCCAGGACCTGAGATCATCCTAGGACCTGAGATCATGACCTGATCCGAAGGCAGACGCTCAACTGACTGAGCCACCCAGGCAGCTCTCTTATTTGCTTTAGTACCCTCATTGACTAGCCCTGGCCCTGGCATATATGAGGCATGTGTGAGAGAGACTGCAAGTTGTTTACCCCAATCTCCTTCCTCTTCTCCTGGGACACCGACCTCTTCTGCATTTCCCACCTCCCTTGCAACCACGTGACTGAGCTGGAGGTGGTAGGGTGCAAGCAGAAGTGACATGTGCTATTTCTGGACCAAGGTTTTTAAGAAATGTGTTATGTCCCCCTCCTTATTCTCTTTTCCCTTCTACCAGTTGATGCAGAAAACAGTGCTCTAGAGGAGAGCGAGGCCACAGAATGGAAGGAGTCGGGTCCCTGAGTTACTACATGGAAGAGAGATGCCTGCTGGCTGGAAATGCTAGGGGCTACTGTATGAATGAAAATTAAATTTATATTTTATTTGGGTCATATGTTTTGGTCTATTTGTTACAGTAGCTAGCATTATCCCAACTAATGCAGAATTTAATCAGTGATGAATGAATAATACTACTCCTCAATATTACCATACTGTTTTTATTTTTTATTTTTTGAAGATTTTATTTTTACATAATCTCTATACCCAACGTGGGGCTCGAACTTACAACTGCAAGAGAACTTACAACTTACAAGATCAAGAGTCGCGTAGCGCACTATTTTTAGTTGGAAGAGAAGGCAGTGCTCTCTGTAGAAGAGTAAAACTCTAGCTGTTACTTTATGAGAACATTATCATTAAACCAGGGTCTCTTAGCACCTGCCTAAACTAATGCCCCACAAGAATCAACTTCACTTCCCCTTGGAGAACATTTAATTTCAAACAGTTGGGTGATTTGTCCAATGTACCACAGTTGATTGGTGGGAGAGCCTGGCCCGGGGCCTCCTCAGTCCCAGGTTGTATCAATAAGATAGCAAACAGCTGATTGTTAAATGTTTTTAAAAAATTTTTTTTACATTTGGGGCGCTTGGGTGGCTCAGTCGGTTAAGTGTCTGCCTTCGGCTCAGGTCATGATTTCAGGGTCCTGGGATCAAGCCCCACATCGGGCTCCCTGCTCAGCAGGGAGTTTGCCTCTCCCCTCCTGCCTCTTCTTTCCCCTCCTTCCCCCTGCCCCGTTTGTGCTTTCTCTAGCTCTCAAATAAATATTAAAAAAAAAAAGACAAATAAGATACTTTTCCTGCCCTAGAGGAACTCCGCATCTAGTGGGTGAGACTACACTATACTTACAGAAAGAGTGTAGAGTGTGCTATCAAAGAGAGCAAAGCCATGAAGGCAAGTCAGTGAGAACATTGTATACATGTAAGGGGAACAACTAACTCTGCCTGTAATGAAAGGGGGTCATGAAAGATCTTGATTATGTCAGTTCCAAAAACGTTTATTGAGCAACTACGAAGAGCCAGGTACCTATTCTGTGCAGGTTGCTGGAGATACAGATGCAATCCTAGCCCTCAGGGGAGATGGATATACAAGCAAATAAATTCAAATAAATAATTACCCATATAACTAGGGAAAGGGAGAAGTATAGCACATGCTTGGTGGGTTTAATGCTCTGGATTTGGACTCAGGCATAGTTGGGCTTGAAGTCCAGCTTTAACACTGTCAAGTCATTGTGCGACTCTGGGCAAGTTTTCCAACCTCTCAGAGCTCCTCATTTTAAATGAGTTCCTCTTTTTAAAACAAAATAACAACTCCAGCTATGGCAGTACGTAGTCTCAGGAACCAGAAAGCCTGGCTCTTCCACATACTAACTTTGTGATCTTGGAAATTCATTTAACCGTTCTGGGCTTTACTATCTTCATCTTTAGAACGAGGTGGTTAATAGTACCAAATGCAGTTGGTAGGTATATGTGAATTCAGAGAATGGGAGCATCCGGCAGATAAAAATTGCTCAATAAGCGTTAGGTCTCATCACTATCTACCTCACAGCTTGAAATGGACCCTATATGGGATCATGTCAGTGCCTGGCCAGCATTGAGTATTCAATCAATGGTCACAATTATTATTTTAAGTGATGAGCTGGAGGTAGGATGACCACAGTGTCCTTAAAAGAAGCTGCTGAGAAATCAGAGGGAACAGAATGACTGAGGCAAGTTTCCCTGGCCCGCAGGTTTATTTTTCACCCATCCTAAGACAGAGGAAGCAACAAAGGCTTACGACGTTTAGAAAGACAGCGCTTTCAGTTTCAGGTAGAAGGCTGTTCATTTTCTTATTTGCCTTCTCTGCCTTTTCCATTGGTGAGAGTTTTGAGAATATGCCATAAAATTTAGGTGAAGGAAGGAAAGCATAAATGATTTGCTCCAGTAAAGCAGGGGGAAGGTCTCCCCAAACACAGCATTCATTGGTAAGAGTTTCCAGAACCTTCCAAAATTCTGTCTCCTTTTATAGCATCCCGCAAGTCCAAAGTAATGAAATAAAGGCATGGTAATAGGTAAACACAATTACGGCACCCGGATAGCTCCTTGGCAGGCAGGGGGTTTTTGAGAGCATTGGCTGGGGTCTCATTTTCCATAATCGAGCCCAGCCCTGCTGTGATCACTATAGTATTATGACCTATGGGGCAAAGACAGTACCATACGTGATATTTCATTTTTGGGTAGCTAGGGGTAGTAATGAACCAGTTGCAGTCAAGTGAATTAATCTCCCCAGCTATTCAAAAACGAAACTTCATGTACAGCAATTTGTTCTTCATTGCCTTTCCCCCCACTGTATCCTTTTCAAATTACTCTTCCTACAGAAAAATGGAGAGAAAGAAAAAGAAAACTCAATGAAAGAAATATTTTAACATTTACAAAATGTTGACATCTTTTCTGATCGTCGATAATAATGGCACACGCATCCCATAGACACGCAGCTTAGAGTTCTCACTGGTTAGCCTCAGACCTGATAATGAATCTTAAAAAGTGAAATAAACATGCGAAGAGTTGGTATAACATAGATTCCAGAGCCAATTTCATACAGTTTAAATTATCAATCGGTATTTATCCAAACTCCAAGGAGCACCCTAATCAATCTCACTCAGTAGAATTACTCAATTATTGTGCATTTAATAAATAGAAGTTAATGATTAAAAACACATTATTGAAAATGAAAGACTCGGGCATAGGTAGGTATAGACATATAACACAGCTGTTAATCCTCCATAAATTTGTTTTTAATAACACTGATGTTTTGGTTGCATATAATAACTATTTCATTAAATCTAAATTAAATGCATGGTTAAGCATATTTAAAACATGTAATGTGTTGCTAGCATATTTCATTTTATGTTTCCACACAGTTCTAATAATTTTCCGAATTCAAATTGACGAGGTGTAAGGAAATCCCTGGTCATTGATATGATACCTTCTTTCTGATATCATTAAGGGCTCCAGAAATTTAATATCTTGGAGTTCTAAACACATCACTAGTCAATCAGTGTGCAGGAAAGACAATGTGTTTATCTGCTGGAAAGAAATGCTTATGGACCCAATCGAAAGGGGAAAAAATGTTTTTAAATAATAGTAAAATACGCATTTTGCTTTTTTAAAAAATAAAGCAAAGAATCTAATACTAAAAAAGCTATCTTGGAATAACAATCCAGAGTGTGTTGTTGTGCATGATTTTTCATTTATGGATAGCAGGAGACATTAATATACTTGCCTATGGCTTGTGCATTACTATTCCCAGCTATGCGGAAATGGAACGTGATTTACAGCAACACATTCTTTGTTGCTGTTCCAACATACCTATTGTCTTCCCTGCATTCTGACTGGCTGGCTGGCTGAGAGAGGGGATGGTGCTGGACTGCACTCAATCATTATGGGTGTCTACAAATAGAGTAGGTGTATGTGAACTGGGATTTTTCAGCTTTGTATACCCAGCAAGCCAATCAGAGCACAGAAAGAACAATAGCTGAAGGTTTTACTGCTCTTTAAGTTTCCCACTGATTCCCACTGCGACTGATTATATCACAGAAGTTATATAAAAATCACATTAAATGCCAAGTAAATCAAGACTTTTCATATCTTTTTTTCAAAGCAATGATATTCAGGACAAACACTATACTATGCATGAAGATCACCACCTAGAGATCTAAACTCTTCATTCCAGACGTCGTATTTGAAAATGGAACTAGAGAAAAGTGTAGTTTATTCATTTTGTTATTTTCTGTGGTGCTTGCGTTGCTGTTTTGAAAGCCCACCATAGGAGAGCTCAATTAAGAGCCTTCATAATTTCCACCAGTTAACTTTGATTAAATAGGCTGTCTTGGAAAGGCATTCAGTAAATTTAGGCTGTAAATTACCTGCATTGAGTTTTCAACTTTGAAATTCTGAAATATTAGGGCAGGGACAGGCCATTTCTTTCAGACGGCTTGTACTTTACCAGCTGATTTGGAATAGGTGTACTTCATTTTATCAGAGTGAAGAACAGAGGCAAAAACTTCCCTCTACTGGTTGGAACAACAGGTTCTTTGCAGCAGATGTGGGTAAAGAAGATACACCTCTCTCTACTGTCAGCTGTATTAATACCATTGTGGGATTGGAGGTTCCCTTTAACCAAGTGCTTTTAACACGCGGTAAGAGTGTTAGCTGGCTTTCCATGTCACGTTAGTTGCCAAAGATTAGAGGAAGGATGAGATGAACAGGTTCTCCCCAACATGCTGCTTCTTAGCAGAGGACAAAATTCTTTACAAATAAGCAAGCTCTTTTCCACTGAGCAAAATGGGAAAATCGCTTCTGTTCGACTAGAACCAGTAAACTAAGGAGTTGAACCCATTTAAGGAGATAGTTGGCAATTAGATGCTCACCTCACTCCTTTCCTTGTATTTTTAAGGATGAGGCTGAAAATCTGTTAAGATCTGCAAGTTCTATACTGTCATTTCTACAGAGTATAGTGATGATGAGTTTTTGCTTCCTGCTGTATGACCTCAGCCAAGTTACATTGTCTTCAGAGCCTCAGTCTTCCTTATCTTGGAAATGGGGTTAATAACAGTGTGCACCTCATGAAGTTTTTCTGTAGATTCAAAAAGCTAGTGCACGTAAGGCCATGATACAGGGCCTGGCATAGGTAATTGTCAATAAATGTCAGGCCTTAATACTATTAATATTTTACTCAGATGTCTTTACATTGTTTAAAAACATGTATGTTTCCTCTGACTCACTTCACTTAGCATAATACCCTCTGGATCCAGCCATGTTGTTGCAAATGGCATGACATCATCATTTTTTATGGCTGTGTAATATAATTTCTCTCACATGTGGAATCTAAAAAAACCAAATAAATAAACAAACAAACAGCAGAATCAGACCTGTAAATACAGAGAACAAACTGATGGTTGCCAGGGTGGATGGGTGGTTGGCAAAATGGGTGAAGGGGAGTGGGAGATACAGGTTTCTAGTCACGAACTAAGTAAGTCATGGGACTAAAGGCACAGCATAAGGAATATAGTCAGTGATACCGTAATAGCGTTGTATGGGGACAGAGGGTAGCCGAACTAGCAGTGAGTCTAGCATAATGTATAAACTTATCAAATCGCTATGTTGTACAACTGAAACTAATGTAACATTGTGTGTCAACTATACTCAAAACCAAACCAAATCACTAGAGGAGAACCAGAAAAAAAAGTATGTTTAATAAAAACAGCTTACAGGGGCGCCTGGGTGGCTCAGTCGGTAAGCGTCTGCCTTCAGCTTAGGTCATGATCCCAGGGTCCTGGGATCGAGCCCCGCATTGTCATCTGGCTCCCTGCTCCGCAGGAAGCCTGCTTTTCCCTCTCTCACTCCCCCTGCTGTGTTCCCTCTCTTGCTTGTGTCTCTCTCTGTTAAATAAATAAAATCTTTTAAATAAATAAAATAAAAACAGCTGACATTTGTAAGTGCTCCTTTTGACTTTTTTAAACCTTTAACATCAGTTAATTAATTTTATCCAAACATCAATTCTCTAAGTTGGGTGTAGAATTATTTTATCCTCCCTTGTTTGCCAAGAGGGGTAAAATAAAGAGGAATTAAGTGGCTTGCCTAAGGCATCACTTATGCAAGTACTAGAATCTCTATCTTGACTCATTTACTTCCATAACATGAGTGGGCTTTTCTCTGCAATGCAGAACTGTTTGCAGATTTCAGTTAAAGATTAAGATCCTGATGAGGTTGCAAGTACGTTGGCTGGGGGAAGTGGCAGCACTTACATGCACATGGCCAAATTTGCTTCAAAAAAAAAAAAATAGTGTCAGCAGCATTCACACTTCTGAATATATTAGGTTTGTAAATCCAGGGTGCAAATTGTTTGTAGAATCTCAATTAAAGCCCTTATAATATTGTCATTCGTAATCAGCTCACTATGAAAACAGGGCTTCCAGAGGGCACCAAAATCATTTGAACTTGCGATCTGTGATAGATTTGAATATTCAGATAAGGTCAGTGGTCAGAGCAGAGGTGACAGTTCTGGTCAATAAACAGGTTTAGTGAGACAAAATCTTTTTGTCTACATGGGAATGGCTTAGAGACATTGGTTCTCGAGGGGGAATCAAAAGATTAAATTCAGCTGCGTTGCCAATTTATTTGCAGGCCAAACAAGTGTGTGATGGAAATCTTTGTGGGGGAGGTGCCAGCCCTGTGAGAAGCCCCTGTTGACAGTACCAGAGGGGACTCCCAAGCAGCTGTCCGGACTGCAGCTGAGACCGAGCTCAACGAGGCCGAGTGGGTGGGGAAGACAGAGAAAGCATCCCAGTGCCAGGCGGAGGCCATCCCACGTTACGCCAGCCAAGGGAGGGCGAAATATCTGGGCTGCACTGTTTTGCGTTGATCCAACCCTTGCTATCTTGTCCCCCACCCTTAAAATCTGCGCCTTGGTCGACAAGCCATTACACACTTCTTCCTGTGAGGACCCCCAGGAGACATTTCTCTCTGGGCTCATGCTAGGAAGATTTGCGTTTCTCCCGAGTGCCTGGTTTACCTTCAGGACTCTGAGCATTCCATGTTTTTCACACTGTGTTCTCAAGAGCCTTGGGGGTCTTCTGGGCTCCTTAAGGAGCTGCTGAGAGGTTGGGAGAGAGTGAAGGGAGAGGAAGGAATGGGCTCTGAGGCCTGTATTCATGCTTCTACCCAGGGAAGCTCCGTTTTTATGTTTCCTGCATTTGGCTTAGATTTTATTTGAAGGAAAGATTCAGTGGTCAACAAGAAGGTTTGGAAACCACCGCTCTCACACCCAATTGCTTCTGTGGCACTGAGAATAAACTCTAACCCATAGCCTGAATGGCCTGTTCTCACCTATCTCTTCAGCCTCATCATGCACCAGGCTGTTAATCACCAGTTGGGCTTCATCTACACTGATCTTCCTTCAGTCCCGAAGGTGAGCCAAGGTCTTTCCAAGTTGATGGCTGCTGACTGGAATTCTCCTTTCTCAACGCTTTGCCTGACCATCTCTTTACTATGGGATCAGTTGGGTTCATGTTCAGCTACAGACAACACTGAAACTCAAAGTTTAACAGTGTATTAAACAAGAGACCCTTGTATCTCTCTTAGAGTAGAAGACTGGGATTGGGAGCCTAGAGTTCATCTGGCCTCTCCAGAGTGTTATCTGAGTTTCTGTGTTTCCTCTCTGCCATCCTCAGTATATGCCCATCATCTACAAGATCCCTTCGGGGTCCAAACTGGCTATTGGAGCTTCAACAATCGGTGGGAGGAAGCAGGGAGTGCAAAAGGATGCTCCTCCCAGCTGAGGATGCTTCTCTAGGCAGCTTCCAGAAGTCGACCCAGTATTTCAATTTACCTTTTTAAAAAAGATTTTATTTATCTATTTGAGAGAGAGAGAGAGAGAGCAAGTACGAGCAAGAGGGAGGGGCAGAAAGAGAGGGAGAAGCAGGCCCCCACCCAGCATGGAGCCTGACTCGGGGCTCAATCCCAGGACTCCAAGATCATGATGTGAGCTGAAGTCAAGACTTAAACGACTGAGCCACCCAGGTGCCCCTCAATTTACATTTTATTGCCCAAAACTTAATCATGCGGTCATCTCCAGCTGCAAGGGAAAGTGGAGAATTAATGTTTTATTGGGGGAACAATGTGCCTGGCTAAAGATTGGAGTTCTATTATTAAGATTGGGGGCACCTGGGTGGTGCAGTCGGCTAAGCATCTGACTTTTGGCTTCCTCTCAGATGGTGAGATCCAGCCCCATGTCATCGGGCTCTGTGCTTAGCGGGGAGTCTGCTTAGGACTCTCTCTCCCTCTCCTTCTGCCCTTCCCCACCCCCCACCTCAAATAAATAAATAACTTAAAAAAAAGATTGAAATTCTGTTACTAAGAGAGAAGGGGAAAGTGGAAACAAGGAGGCAATTCAGGGAGGACTCAGGTTAAATTTCACTTCCCCCAATCTAAAGCTTGATCTTCCCTAATACTTTCTCTCTTAGAATGCTATTTTTCCTTTATGGAATTTTTATAATTTATTACTATATGTCTAATTGTTACAATTTATCTGCATAGCTGGATGGTAAGTTCTCCAAGGGGAAAAACTGAGTCTCTTTCTATCCTAGGCTGTAGCATCAGTGTCCAACAAAGTGCCTTTCTTCTAATAGGTGGCATAAATATTTGACATATAAGCAAATGAATGAATGAATGATATTTTCCTGATTGTATTGGTTGCTAGAAAGTTCAGAGCCAAATTTGTGGATTAACTTCAAGAAATGTTCAGGACTCCCTGGAGGGCATTTAGGTCACTAAGTTCACTCTAGGCTCTCATTTTTTTACTCCTAATTTTGGTTTTCTTTAATTTCCTAATGTATTTAGTAAATGTGCCTACATCATATGGATTATGTATTTTAGAGGCTCATCTTAATTCATTTGGAAATTAAGGAAAAGGGCATAGATAAATAAACAGTAAAGGACAGATTAAGTATTCAGCAAGAAGGCTATAAACACAATTTTTTTAAGTGTGGGGGAAAAAAAGGTCCAACAACTATAAAAGATAATAGATGTCTCTTTCAGTGTATTGTTTGATGGCCCCAGTTCTGAGATGCATTAATGTTAGTAAAGAATAATTAACTAACCATAAAACAGGATGTTGTTTGAAAGTCACTAGTAAGCAGCAGGATCACACTTAGGAAGCTAAGGATGGTTAACCTTTGCCTGGGTTATAAAATGGCCCATTTGAGAACTGTTGCCACTGGATATATTACCTGGATATCAATTGGATTATTGAGTGAGAGGTTTTGCATGATGTCTAGTATGATGATATATATCTGGTTACAAACTGTTTATGACAAGTGGAAAAGCCAATAAAAGATTAATGCAGATTTAAATAGATTTTTCTTCTTTACTTGAGTCGTGGTTAATTTATGCATCTATAACTGAGTACCTGTATATTTAAAAGAGATGCTAGTTTATTATTTGTAATGAAGACAGACGGCTGTTGAATATGTAAGTGAAATTGTAATGCTGACATTGGAGCTGCTTTTTAAAGGGGATTTTCTGTTCACTGAGATTTTTCATTGGAATTTTTATTTGGCGCAAACTTTGACAACTGAACCTTAGTTTAATTTGGCAACGTCACAGATCAAAAGAGAAGTCACTCTCATGAATGTAAAAAATTAAATTGCAAATAAATTGTATTTCCTTGAAATTGCGACTTTTCTTTGATTTGTCATGAAGTACACACCCTGGGGTAATCATTTTTCTTTAGATTTTTTTTTTTTTTTACTTAAAAGTAAGTTTTACTTATTGTCTTTAAATTATTTCACTGACGGGTAGCTTGAAAGTTTTTGTGGACAGGGACATCTGTCTCCTAGGCTTCTTTTGCATTTCTTATAGTGCTTAGCACATGTTAGGTACCTGGTAGAGGCTTGATAAATTCTTAGAGTTTGATGGAATTTCTTTCCTTCCTTCCTTTTTTTTTTCTCCTCCCCTTTTTTGTCCCTCCTTCCCACCTCTCCTCCCTTCCTCCTTCCCTGCCTTCAACTAGCATTAATTGAGTAGCTACTATATTCTGGGATCCTTGTAGGGAATTAGGATACGAAGATGAATAAAATGTGGGTCTCATGTCTTAGGTTAAGTAAAGGTTGAGGAACTGGTATATCAGCACCTGGATGATGCAGTACTGAAGATTTCTCTGCCCGGTATGCATGACATGGTATCGCTCTGAAGCTAAAGTAAGGGGATTCAATGAGAAGACACTGACTTGTCCACCATGGATGGTTAACTGAGAGAGCAATGTAGGGAAAATGGCCTGTGAAGTATAAAGTGCTGTAAAATATATAATTATCATAAATTATGTACATGTCAATCCTCCCACCATGAAAATATTAGGTATTTTATCTTGTTCATCTCTGCATCTTCAGCACACTACAGGCATACATATTAAGCACTCATAAGTATGAACTTGGGTAAAATATTGATTTTTTTTAGTATTATAATCATCGTTACCCATACTATTTAACTTATATCTTGTTGTTTTGTTTTATCAGGATACTGATATAGAAACTCAAGGGTTTTTTTAAGTTTTTATTTAAATTCCAGAAGAGTTAACAGTGTTATATTAGTCTCAGGTGTACAATAGGGTGATGCAACACTTCCAGTGTAACACCCGGAGCTCATCAGGACAAGTGCCCTCCTTACTCCCCATCACCTACTTCACCCATCTCCTACCCACTTCCGCTCTGGTACCCATCCGTTGTTCACTATAGTTAAGTCTGTATGAAACCCAAGTTTATCCTCAATTTGTGAGTGCTGACTATCCTGGGGTGCCTAGTGGAACCACCTGCAGGAGTTTAGCCAGAGCTCTTTTGCGCATCACTTGAACCCTAGATCAGAGGCAGAGAAAATAGACTAAAACAAAACACAACAAACCAAAACAAACACAAATACAATAGAAAGCACTTGTGGTTGACTAGATTTGGTCAGGGCTAATGAAAACTATTAGCCCACTGATTCTGTGATTTCACCTCATTTCAAATCGATGAGCTATTTGTTTCACATACAACATCAAGCTCAGTTGTATTTACACGGAAAACGGGGCTATAAAAGGAAAATACCTTCCTTTGTTTTGAATTCTTCAAAGTCCTACTGCCTGTTTGCAGGGCTCCTATTTTGTGTCACTTGATTAGATCATTTTTGCTCATATGAACAGTGGACAAGCACGGTGATAGATGCTTTATACACATGATTTTCTTACTTTAACCTGTAGGAACACTTGTGAGGTTGGTGTTATTACCATCACCATTTTACAGAAGAAAACACCAAGCCTCAGAAAGGCTCGCACAGGGTTATGAAGCACTTTAGCCGTATAACTAGAATTAAAATCTCTGAAACCCAACTCATTATTATTTTAATATATGCTTTTTTGTCTTGTTTTCTTGTTTTTGTATGTCTTTTTAAAAACTGTCTCAACTTTTACTTTGAAAATTTCCACGCATACAAAAATTTTCAAGGTAGAGTATAATGAGTGTCCATATCCCCTCCACCTAAATAATGCAATTGTTAACATTTTCCCACATCTGTTCGCCCTCTTTAACCGCACACACATGCATGTGCACAAACCTCTCTCACTTTTTTTTCCTGAGCCATTTGAATGTAAGTTGTGGAGATGATGATGACACTTCATCCCTATATATTTTGCAGGCAACTCCCAGGAGGAAAGACATTCTTTCATATAACTCACAATAATAGTACCATCATCCTAGCTTAAAAAAATTCTTTTAAGTGATAGAAATTCCATAATATCATCTAATATCCAGCCCGTATTAAAATCTCTCCAATTGACCCTAAAATGTCTTTTATGTCTATAGTATATGTGTTTGTACCTATTACACTGTATTCTCCCTTAGATTTGGCCCTCTGGGGGCTTCCAAGGAAACAAGGTCAAAGCCTTGTTAGATAAAATACCTACTAACACATGCCATTTGAAGCTTTAACAAGACAGTCCTCCTTCAAATTTATAACAGGCCTCTATGTTTAAAAACCTGACAAAACCAAACTAACCATGGCTAGTTAGGTGATTACAGATTCCTACCTCTGGTTTCATCTCTTAGTCCAAGGCTTTCTCTTCTTTCTCCTTCTTTTCCTCCTCTCCTCCTTCATTTTCTTTTCGGCTTTATTGTACTTAATTTTTGATAGCATCTAAAATATAAAATAATACTTATTCTGAAATAGTACTTGAGACACTTTTTATGCCTACATTTAAAAAATACTATTTTCCTTATAAAAGTCATACATTCTAATTGAAGAAAATTTAGAAAACTCATAAAGTAGAGAGATCTATTTTAAAAATCTATTATATTTCCTCCATCCATACCTTGTCACTTATGCATTCCTTTCCAGTTTTTTCTATGCACAGAATGCTTTAAAAACAATTACAATATACACATACAATTTTGCACTCTCCTTTTTTTTCCCTACTAAATTTTGAAACAAACATATTTATTGTATAGCAGTTAAGAACATGGGTTTGGGGGCGCCTGGGTGGCTCAGTCGTTAAGCATCTGCCTTTGGCTCAGGTCATGATCCCAGGGTCCTGGGATCGAGTCCCACATTGGGCTCCCTGCTCCGCGGGAAGCCTGCTTCTCCCTCTCCCACTCCCCCTGCTTGTGTTCCTGCTCTCACTGTCTCTCTCTGTCAAATAAATAAATTAAATAAATAAATAAATAAATAAAAGAACATGGTTTTGGAGTGGGATTATAGGGGTCCAAATCCTGATTCTGCCACCTACCAGCTATGTGACCCTGGGTAATCATATAACTCATCACCCAAATGGGAACACATGAGAGTGAGAGGGGGCACTGCTCATAATTAGTCCAAGACATCAGACAAAAGGCAAGACTGTCCCAGAATTTATGGTTACCACATCTCGGCAAGTTGCCCAATGCTTAACGCTCAGCTTCCTCACCTGCCAAAGACTGTGGAAAAAAGAGCACATAGCTTAGTGAGTGTGCAATAAATGTTAGCTATTATTATGGTCTTTATAGACATCATCTTTCATGGTGGTGTGATACTCCCCTAGAAGACACATCGCAGTTCATGTCATATTTGGGAGCATCTTTCTGCAGTATTCTGGTGCTTCTCTGTTCCTCTCTCCACTTCCTGATACTTCCCTGACAGATAGAGCCCAAGACCTTGCTCCCCATTGGTCATCATGGAGACTTGTAATAGCCCTGCTCGTAATACGGATGGCCCTGCCCTATCCCCATTTCACAGAGTACAAATCCTTAGTCTTCAAGGTTATACCTTTAGAAAGTGGTGGAATAGACAGACAAGTCTCCTCTCTTTATCCCCATGTTTATCATGATCTCTGTCTATTCAGAGTTTTGTGATAATGACAGTTGCTTCAAAGAAAACCCCACAAGAAAGAAGACAATCATGAACAACTTTTTTTCAGAGAGAATGACAAAAATTACTACTCCTGCTTGGCTTTCATAAGCAAGGCAAAAGCATAATAGGGTGAGAGACAGATTGGCACTCAGGATTCCCTACTAATCCACTCCTTCCCCTAAAGAAATCAGCTCCAGAGCTCCAGAGAATGGAATCTATGTTCACCACCTAGACTTCTGAGATTAGCCTGTTACACTCTTAGTCCAACCGCCTAGTAACTCCCACAGAAGCAATGCTCATCACCTGTTGCCAGATCCCTCCCCCCAAGAGGAGTTGTCAGTAAGACTTCTCTCCACTTTTGTTAAGGATGTGTGGTTTGAAAACTACACACACACATACACACACACACATGCACGCACACACATAATATCTACACACACACCTATACATATCTATATAATATATATAATATCTATACACACACATAGAATATCTACACACAACACACATGGTGTTTTTAACAAATCTTTCTCTATTTACAAAATATAAAATCCTAGAGGGCAGAGATGGCATTAAAATCATTTTATCTCCGTTGTCTGAGACAAGAAATGGTCACTGAATATCCTCAATAAATATTTGTCAAATAATGAATGCATCAGTGAAGAAAGGAAGGAAAGAAACTGAGGCTGGACACCTTTCCTAGGATCTTCTAGCTGGTTATGATCATGTCGATGATGACTATGGTCCTTTTGGTCAGAGACTATTGTTTGGAAAACAACAGGATTCAGGGTCCTCTGTTTCCATTGAGCTAAACTGTGATCTACAAATGCCATTCCAAATACGGGACATGATGCATAACCGATACTAACACATGCCATTTGAAGCTTTAACAAGACAGTCCTCTTTCAAATTTATAACAGTCTATGTTTAAAAACCTGACAAAACCAAAATGTGTTCTCCATAAATTATAGTGGCACCATTCCTGCTGCTGAAGTGAAGGTTGTGTCAGCATTTCCATTATTCTGTGGATCGCTGTGTTTCAGGGCTTTAGTTCTTGGCTATAAAAATGCACCTTGGGTTTAAAACTGGCAAGGAACACCTCAGCCTTGGAACAAATTTGCTTTACCAAATTTTTTTTTTTTAAGATTTTCTTTATTTGACAGAGAGAGAGAGACAGCGAGAGAGGGAACACAAACAGGGGGAATGGGAGAGGGAGAAGCAGGCTTCCAGTGGAGCAGGGAGCCTGATGTGGGGCTCGATCCCAGGACCCTGGGATCATGACCTGAGCTGAAGGCAGATGACTTCTGAGCCACCCAGGCGCCCCTTGCTTTACCAAATTTTGAGAGCAAAACCTATTTGTTTATTTCCCCCTTTGTCAATGACTTTAGTGAAGAGAAAACATCCATGAATTTCATTTCCAATTTCATCTCTCTCTTTTTTAAAGCTGGATAGTTTTGGATCTTTACCGAACAATGGTAAAGTCTTGTTTTTGGAGTTAGGGAAGACAAAAATTTTAGTAAGCCTTGTTTTTAAAGAAAGACATTGTTCTGAAACCAGCCGCTCCCTTCCTCCTCATTCTGATTTCATTACGAAGGTTAACAATGGTTTTATTTTGACATGGGCAAATCAGATTGTTATGGTTGGTGGTGAAATTTGATTATCTGATTAGGTTAATAACCTCTCAACAACAGACTTTATTCTGTAGCTATTAGTTAGGTATAATTTCCCATTGGCTTCCTGGAGAAATCATTTGGTATAACTTCATACAGTTAATTAAATTTCTTTACTTTCATTTAAGCATGTATTTATTTGTGGTCCCTTGAGCAAGTAATGTTTTTCAGGATGGCTCTTGCTAGTGTTATCAGAATGTCAATTTTTAGAAAGGGAGCTACAACTATTAATTTGGTAACATAAAACATTTACATGGCTTTAAGGTTCTGGTGCTCATCCATACGAACTATAGCTTCCCCTAAAATCAGAAGTTACTTATCTCAAATTTTATTGATTCTTCTTGAGTTTTATATGTAGATGCATGTGTATACTTTCACTGTAATTATATTGTTTGGTTTTTCTCAATAACCCCCTGTGCTATCCAACCACAAGGCAGGGTGGAAAGGGATAGAACCCATCCTCAACAGTCAGGGAGGGCTTCCCAGAGGAGGCAATATCTGAGCAGAACCCCAAAGCACGGGTAGGAGTTAGCTAGGCTTTGCAAGGGAAAAATGCATTTTAAATGAATAAGACAGGAGTCTTCAATACTCTTCAATAAAAGGTAAAAAAGTGTCACAAAGTAGTTTATTTTCTAGGTTTAAGCAAAATATACAATTTTGAGGTGGAAAGGGATATGCAAACTAGTGGTTTACTAGTCACTAGAATGAATACTGTTTTTTAAAATCAGGACTTCTGTGCTGCTGAGATCATATGGAAGCAACAGTAGCAGGTGGCCTGGCCATGCAGGGGTTTCTCACTCTCAGCAGAGAATGTTGCTGCCACTCAAAGTCACCAGGGGCTGGAAGAGCTCCTGCTGAGACCCCCATCATCTAACAACACACATGCTTAGAACAGGGAAATGTGCATTTTCAGGAGAGGGAGAGACAAACCTTTTGTTTAGCTGATTGGCATGCCAGAGTGTGGGATACACGTACTCCTGGAAGAAAGGTGTCAGGTGTCGGGTGTCTGGGGCCCCAAATCCTCAGCCCAGGTGATCCATCAGAGGAAGGTCTCCGTGGCAGCTATTTTTACTGGGGGAGGGGTGTTAATATTTCTTTTTGCATTTAAAAAATAATAGAAATCGTACTGAATTGGGGAAGGTTGCTAGAAGGTTTAAAAGGGACTGTATACAATATATACCTAATATTACTATCTATCTATCTATATATATATATATAATAGTTACTAAAGGAAAGGTCTCAAGGTGATGAAGCTGTTCAAATCAGGATGACTATAGTTGTCCTTAGCACCACCTTCCAAAGCATAATGTGGGATGATTTCTCACGCCAAGTTCTGGAGGGCTGAATAATAAGGGATGGTTGGTAATCACCACCTGGGAAGGGAGTGGGAACTGGGACAACAGATGTAAAAAGTTTAGCAGGTGCTCCACACAGGGGAGGAGAGTCAATGAGAGCTGTGTTCTATCTGAGCAGTACTGATAAGGGCCAAGAGCCCCAGGCTGTCTCTACCACTCCCCCGTGAGAGGTGAGAGGGCCTGAGAACCGGAGCCAGCTGCTTTCCCACTTGCTCCCAGGCCTCACCGTTCCAGAGTGGCCAAGGAGGCTTCTTGAAATAATCAGCTACCAGGGCCTCTGGGGCAGCAAGAAAGGGAGAGGCCTCCTGGCCCCCCCGTGTGAGAAGCAGTGTCACTGACCTGACCACTAGGAGGCGGGATCACATTATCTAACCCACTGGTGGGCTCACCCAGGTGTCTAAGCAACTTTTAAAAAGAATCTGCTCAGTGTCCAAGAGTAGTAACCCACCACCGTAGTTCATCAAAGATAGAGAGTCTGCTTTTGAATTCTGGCTCTGCCACTTACTATTTGTAGGCTCCTAGGGAAGTCCCTAACCTCTGCGGGCCTCAGTTACCTCATCTGCAGAATGGGATATCTGCTCCCAGGGTAGTTGTGTGAATTAGAAATGATTATCTGGCACTCAACAGGTCCTCGGTAAGTAACAGCTATTACTATGTGTGAAATGGGCAGTCCCCTCAATGTCCCTAAATCCTCTCCACCCACACACCACTTGGGCAGATATAATCCAGTTTGGGCAGCTCAAGGGTAACAGAGTTGGAAACATGAGCCCCTGTTAAGCAGCCCCCAGCTGCTCACTTTGGAACACGCTGAAAGAGATGGAGGGAAGCGGCAGGGGGCTCCGCATGCCAAGCGCCAGGGCAGGACCCCGCCTGAAGAATAGCGATCTCTGCCCTCCTTTGGGAAACAAAATAGTGTGTCCTTAATCCTCTTTGGGGGAGAAGGCACAAGAATTGTGCCCAGAGGAGAATGCGAGAGTCTTGGGTTCTCCACTGAGTCTGTGAACAACCAAGCTACTCTCAGAAGTGAAGGAGGGGAGTGGGAGACCTTTGAAGAGAAAGACCTGGAGAGTGTAGGGGGCCATTCGCTGCTTCTCCCCCTCAGGTGAGCCGCCTGAGGCTGTCCACACCGGCAGCTGCCGCTCTGTGGTCTAACCAGTGTGAGAGCCAGAAGAGACCAGAAGAGACTCAGGCCTAATGGTGCCCACGGATGAAGTCTATCTGACCTATGTTCCAGACTTTCTTATGGCTAGGGCTCTGGATGGGGATTTGGAAGACAGTCTGTACCTCACTTTGCCTTTCAACATTGTGACTGCTCTTATTGACACAACCAATTTCAAATCCCAAACCCCAGCTATAAAGAAATGGGAAATATTATGTTTCATGTTCTGGTCTCTGAAGGACAGGAGGAATCCAGAAGGACTGTGGCTTGGAAGATGAGTGAGCCAGCCCTCCCAGAGGTGCCAACATTTAAGAGGTCCAGAGATTTCACAGAAAAATCCAGATTTTCAGCTTTTCTTAAAAATTTAGAGGACATGGGGGCACCTGGGTGGCTCAGTTGGTTAAGAGTCTGACTCTTGGTTTCAGCTCAGGTCATGATCTCGTGGTTGTGGGACTGACCCCACATAGGGCTCCCCGCTCAGTGCACAGTCTGCTTCAGATTTTTTTTCTCCCTCCCCATTTGTACCTCCCCACTCATGCGCCAGTGCTCTCTCTCTCTCAAATAAACAAAAAATCTTAAAAAAAACCCCACAAAAACCTTAGAAGACATGAAAGCAATAGGCCTTCAGTCTCATGTCATCAGTCTGCTGATGCTGCACTTCACTGTGCCTTTAGACAGGCATTTGCTCTTCTGTGCCCCACTGGCCCCACCTGCTTGGCCCCTGAAGGCAATGGGGTTTGCAAACCCCACCTTAGAGACTGCCCCCTCCAGCCCCAACCCCCAACCGCCAAGGGCCAGAGACCAATTGCTTGGTCTGACTTCTCACCTTACCAATAAAGAAGGTGAGCCCCAGGTGAAGGGGCTTGCTCTGGGTCCCAGGGCTCATAGGTGGCAGAGGGGAGCCTGGAACTCATGCTTCTGAATCCCTGGTGCCCTCCTGTTTCACCATGTCGTTCTGCCTTCACTCGATGTTACATAAACCACGGTCTGGGTCAGGGAGACCGAGAGCGGAACTAAATGCACCTACTTTCCCCTTCAAGCTTGGCAAGACTAACCTTTGGGATGGCTATGCAATATCCAATTGGTGGTCCTGTGTTTTAAAACAACAGTTTAATTATGTTCTTTATTCTCTGGTTTAAAAGGCAGGGAAGAGTGTAACATATTCACCACAAAACCATTAACATTTACTAAAAAAGTTTTAATGCTATAGGGAAATTAGGCTCTCTAGAATGAACTCATTCCCCGAGGGTTTCAGATGGCCAAGGTCTGACGAAAACGACACGTATCTGGAGAGCACCTTTCACTTACCCAAAACAACTTCATGGGTTGCAGTGGATTGAAATATTTTTAATTTTTTTATTATTGTGTTTAAAATCATGTAATTCTCCTTCAAATGCGATCTTACTTGAAAACCCAATATATAAAAGAGATCAAAGCACATCCTCCTGGGTGATGCTGAGCTGGGGGACTTTGGGTCATACCCAGGCACCCTGTCTCCTCACCACCCACCAGTACCCACCCTGGAGGCCCTGCCACCCAGCCAGGCCAAGGCTCTTCAATGTTTGCTGTCTCTCATCAGTCACAGAATAACCAGAGAAGTTGAGTAAAATGCAGATTCCCCAGCCCCATACTGACCCACTGATTCAGAATCTCTTAGTCCAGGCCAGGGAACCTGCATTTTAACAAGCTCCCCCAACGGGGTGATTTTTATGCTCACTTAAGCTTGAGAAACTCCATCCCGGGGTTCCAGGGAACACAGTTTGTAAATGCACTCATTCTCTTCCTATTGGTCTACCATGACAGGTTGAGCAGGTATTGAGGTATTGCCTTGATTTCACAGTTGACTTTAGACATGCCCAAGGTTGCCCACCAGCTGCACATTCTTCCATGAGACAACACTTGGTGTGTGGACAGGGTTGAAGTAGGTACCTGTGGTGATGTGAGCCCAGGTCCACATTCTGTCAAAGGTGGTAACTCCTTCCTCCCAATGAGGCCACTACATTGTCTCCAGCCTCCTCCCCTTACTTCTCAGGGAAAGGGAGAGGTGTCACACAGTGATGGCCCTGCATTTGAATTCTGACCCTTCTGTGTACCAGTCAGGAGCCACAGAAAGGACTGGAAGGGACATGCGTAAATGGCTCTTCGGAGTGCCTAACACCCCGTGCTTAATAAAATGGGAGCTGTTATTACTATTGCTCTTAAAGGGTGGCCTCCCGCACAGCGGGGCCCGCTGAGGCCGTCACCTCTGGCATCGCTCCGGGTCAGAGCGTGGGTGAGCGGACTGGGTCGTCCCCGGCGGCAAGGCCTCACCCACCGGCGGTGTAAACACCCCGCGGGACGCCTGGGATCCCACCTGCTCCGCTAGCCAGCGCGTCCCCGGCCCGGAGCGCAGATTTCTAGGAGAAAGGGCCAGCTCCGAGAACCAAAGGAGGATTAGTTTTCCTTGGTGGGTTCGACCTCCGCCCTCCCCCGAGGGAGACCTTTGTTTTGTAGATGTCTCTTTTCCCTTGCAGCGTCTTCGGGCAGAGTCTCTGTTGTCTGTTGAAAGGGATCCTCCAGCGGGAAGGGAATCCCCAAGGTCTCTGCAGGGCTCCAGGCGGCAGAGTCAGCGGGGCCCAGGTTCACGCCTGTCTTTCTACTTCCCCTAATCCTCTCTGAGAAGGTGGCCCAGGAGAGAGGCCAGTGGGCCCCCAGCCTCTGTCCTGCAGTCCTTGGCAGGATCCTCGCTAAGAAAGGCTCAGGACAGCGGTCCAAGCGGGTCCTACAGCCCCGGGGCCAAGCTCCTTTGCAACTGCAAACCCCACTAGTTCAGAGCAGTGCGGAAACCTTTCCGATGGGTGGGTGTCCCCTGCACGAGAGCCTTACAAAGTAGGAAGGCCTCTTCCCACGGCGTGGGCCCCAGGACAGGTGTCTGAGACCCGCTCAGAAGGTGTCTAAGACAGCAGGTCTCAGAGAGTTGGGCCACTCCCAGATTTGAGACATTTGGGCCAGTGGGAACCTGAGAGAAAAACTATCTCCTGCGAAAGGGTGGGCCTCTGGCTACCAGTCAGAGAGGGCCTGACGGGAAGGAGGGGAGGAAGAAGGGAGAGGACCCTGAGTACCCCCTCTGCCCACCTTGGGGAGGGGAGGGAATCCTCCCTGTAACAGGAAACTGACCAGGCACTTCCTCACTCTCAGTCTGGAGGAGTGTTGCCTAGCACCCCTGGGTCACGTGACTCTCCAGTCCCCGACTCCCACATGTACCCACTGCTTCCCTCCTCAAATCTCCAGGAGTCTCCCTTTCTCTTTGCTCCCGCTGTCACCTTCACCTTCCCTTTCCTCAAGAACTCAGCCCATTCACTGAACTCAGCCTCTGGCTTCTGGGGTGACCCCACAAAAAGGTAAAGCTCTCTCTTGTCCCTGCTTCTAGCCTCTTCCCTATTCCTGGCAAACTTCCAAGTTATGGCCCATTTACGTTGTTTTGGAACTCTTTTGTATGTGTGTCTGTTGATCATCCTAGACTGAACTTCTCACCTTATTATTTTGGTCTTTCTAGTGTCTACAACAGAGCCTGGCACACAGTAGGAACTTAATATCTGTTTGATGGATTGCATGCTCGATGGATGGATACAAGCATCTCACAGTTACTGAGCATCCCAGAGCCTGTGCCAAGTCCAGGGAGTGTATGCATAAGTGAATAGAACACACGGGGGGCCTTGTTGCCACAAACACCCCCGAGCACAGACAGTGCATCGATACAAACTGGGGCAGGTGCTGTGAAGGAGGACGGTGCAAGGGTGTAAGACTCAAGAACAGGGACCTGCTAGCAACTGGAGGTTTGGGAAGAGCTTTGGGAGGATGTGGGGGCCGGGCGTAGGTGGGCAAGGAGGCCAAGGGAAGGGCAAGTGAGGAGGCCCTAACAGGGTAAGAGCTGGACCACTTAAAGAGGACAGATGTGGCTGCAGTCACGTGAGCAAGAAAGAGGGGCATGGAAGGGCCAGAGAGGCCCGAAGGGGCCAGATCATCAGGGCCTTTCAGTAGGAGTTTCCCCAGGATGATTGTGCTTGGCACCTGTTGTCCTGGCAGAGTTATTAATGGCACCCCTTCTCACCCTCAGAAGTCTCCCAGTTTCAGTGATAATTGTAAGGTCACCCTACTCACGGGGCATGTGAAGAGGTTTATCTACCTCCTGAGCTTAATGGAAAGGTAATGAAGAGTTTTAGGCAGGACAATGACATAGCATTCATTGAATGTTGAATGCAAAAGGATTGGAAAAACTTTCATAAGTAAAAAAGGAAACCAAACAGAAGAGGATGAGACACAAGAAAAATCTAGGGCGGAGGAGAGCAGGTTCATAGCTGGGAAGGGCTAGAGGTGGGGAAAGATCCTGGATGTCTCAACCTGTTGAGTGATGTTACCAGATGCTTTCTTGAAACAGTGAAATAAATAAATGGTATAAAAGAATGAGATAAGATGTTCTAAACTGAGGAGGAAGTGGGAACGATTGGGCCTTTTCTATTTGGCTTTATGGACAGAAGCTGGGCTTCAAATCAACCTCATTTATTAAATATCTGCTCTGGGCTAGGTACTACCAGAAAAAGAAGCAAGTACAAACCCAAGAAGGAATGGAATAAGTATATAAATGGAAATAATGTATATAAATTATTATACATATCGTTACATAATACATTACATACTCATACTATCACTACTGTAAATGTGAATATTATTACATAGTATGTACATAATTATTATGCATAATATTATACATGTTATATAGGTGGAGATAATTATATATGGTAAGAAAATGAAATAGAATAGGAGGGCTAAAGGTGAGATGGTGAGGCCTATACTGTCTGAATGACTGGTGTAGACCGTGTGTGTGTGGTAGGAGCAGAGAGGAGGTAAGGAGGTCAGTAGAGCAATTTGGAGGAGGTGGGATAAAGGTCCTTGGAGGAAGGGTTGGTGGGGGGACTGTTGGAGGCTTCCAGAGGAGAGCCATGCTGTGACTCAAAGCCCCCAGGCTGCCAAATAAATGCTTTTGGCCTGTATTTATTGAACACTGACTATGTACCAGGCTTGTTCTAAGTGCTTTACAAGAATTCATATGTATATTTAATTCTCACAACAGTTGTACGAAGCAGGCACATTTAATTTCCACTTTACAGGTAAGGAACTGTAGGCACAGAAACTTGGGCATTGGGGTTGCTGTGCCCTTTCCCCCTGCCTTTCCATCTCCATTGCCTCCCCTACAACCCCCCAATGGGATCCTCCAAGGTCTTGAGGGCAAAGGCAGTGCGGAATTTCAAAATTTCCAAGAGTCACAAGAATGGGACCCTGATTTTTGTCATGTAAAATCGGTGTGAACATCTTCCTCTATCATTATTACTGGCATCCTAATCTGGTGTTTATAAGTTATTCTCCTTTCCACCCCCTTTTTTTTTTACAGGCCTGGCAACCAAACTTCAGCCAGGTTAAGTGACTTGCTTGTAAGGAGCAGCCCCAGGATTTGAATCCAGGTTAGTCTGACCCCAGAACCTAAGTTAGTAACTGCTGCTCTGCTAAATTCTTCTGATTAAGATGGTATTTTATTAGAGGTCCAACTATACCCACTTATTTAGAATGATTATGTTTTCTCTTAAACAAATTAAGATGCTTTTTGTTGTTGTTAGTAGTGGTAACTCTATATGACACTTGGAAAATCCAATCTTGAAACCTGCATCTGTGGAAATTCCTGACTCTTTGAAATTAGACAGGTGTGGATTCAAATTCTGGCTTGCTAGTTCTATGATCTCTGGCAACCCTTTTGCTCCTCGGTCCTTTTATCTATAAAACTGGTACAATAGTACCCTTCCCGTCCCTTGTTGGACTGTAGGCAGGGTTTAAGATCATGAATATAGAACACTTGGAGTGTTCTCCATTAATAGCAACTTTTGTTATTATCAGCAGGACCCAGATCATTTCCGTAAAAAGTCACTGGTGAATCCCTTCTCTTTTTTTGAAGTGGCAAGTTTGTTTCCAGTTTGTGGTCACTGCTTGCAAGGCAGGCTGCAGAGGAGACTGGCCACTCGCCTCCAACTTCTCTGTTCTCTCTAACACAAGGGGCTGCATGAGCCAGAGGCAGGCAAGACCATCATCTTCCACATTTGTCATCAGACTTGATGGATAGTATTCCCAAGTTAATGCCATAAATGCTGTTTGGAAATTACAAGTCCATGCTGCTGGTGGTCCAGCCAAAAAAAGAATTAATGTATAATCATGAATATAAATTTCATAGATAGTATTATTGTCATGCACGGTTTGAGTTATGGTACGTATGGGGAGTGGCTTGTAGAACAGAAAACTATGTCGCTATAACTCAGTGTAAGTCCAATGACAATAGTTAAATCTATCATTTTGTTATAAATCAATCGATATCCTGTATTAAGTGAACAGGTCTTACCTCCCCCACTGCACAGGGTGGAGTGGCAGGGAGGGCTCTGAGCTTTGTTGAGGGCATGGCCAGTGCTGACTCATGTCGATGGGAAGGCAGAAAAGAGAGGCTTTGGGAAATGCTTCATGAACTCCAAACGCCTTGGTTCACGCGACAACATGACCCTATCTATAAGCATTTTAAAAAGTAAATGACATACCCAAGGCTTTAAAGATAGGCCTTTTGCTTGCATTTTGTCTAAAAGGACTGTTTTCAGAACGGGGAATTAGTTACTAATTGCAGAAAGGACTCTGAAACAGCATCAATCCTGCAAGAGCCAGCGTGCATTTGAAGGCCTCTCTAAATGCCATGAATTAGGTAGTATATCTTTCCTGTTAATCTATATTGGTTCCCTCCCAAAGGCAATTGACCCTGGGGAAAGGTAAAGCAGAAAGAATCTGAGTACCACTGAGCTAGCATATAACTGGCTTTGAAAGTGCACCGCTGGGGAGAAGGATGCCGAAATATCACAGGGAGCAGTAGCTTGAGGAGAAAAGAAGATGGCTTGAAGTCGGTGGAAAGTAATTTTGCCAAGTGCAGAGTTATCTAGTTAACCTATTGTTCAACATAATGAAAAAGCAGGGCTATTCTGGAGTGTGTTACAGTACGTAGTTTGTCAATTACCCAATCAGGGGGCAGTGTTCATTCAGCCAGAATTGAGGGCATTACCCATACTATTTTATTACTATTAAGCCTCAACTTGGCATATTTTTATATAGACTATAGGGTGTTTAATAGCCATGCAAAGTAGGACTTTCTTCATCCTTTCTGGCCTAAGTCCATTGTCACTGGGCTGCACTGGTTTTTGTCCTTGCAATTAAGGTGTTAGAATATGCAGTATTTAGACTTATGAAGTGATGGTCCCTTAAGAATTGTGATGGTCTCTCAACTTAAAAAACGGTAGGAACCAGTGAACAGAGAGTAAGAAAAACAGCCTAGGAAGGTAGGGTAGCCACCTACTAACAATCCAGAATTCACCTTACACTCTGTGTAAAAAAAATCTGCACTTAAAGTCTGCTGTATACACCTAAAAATCTCCTTCACCCCTAGGTGTCCCTGCATTTAATAGAACCAAGAGTGAATTTTAAACGCCTCTTAGGAAAAAACTGTGTTAGATCATGTTAGCATATAAGCAACTTAAAATCATCATTATTTTAAAAAATGTAGTTTTAAATTTTAATTTTTAACTTCAGGATGTTCTTATTGAGGTTGGTCAACCGTCTCATTTACAAATACCATCCCAGAGCATACTTAACTTACAAGTGGTGTTAATTACTGGTAGTCCTAGAGGCTGTTATAAATTTAAAAATGCATATATTCTGAATTCTTCTGTTTTGAAGAACAAAGTACAAATTTCCATAATAAAGCATTTCTCCCCTTGTGCCTGTGTAGGCTGTTCAAATATTTTTGTCAAATATTTTTTGACTTTGATAAAAATGTACTGAGGGTCAAGATCATCTCTTAATAGTTCACACTTCTATTTAATAACCTGCCTCAATGTCAAAAGACACCTCCATCCTATTGCAGTTCCAGGAAGCGTTATGCACTGCCATCCCATCTCCGGATGCTCATCAGCCATGTCCATATTATTCCATATTCGGTCCATTCCAGAGAAAGGCTAAAGGAGACAGAGGGTACGGATCTTGTTAGGTGCAGCCTCTGACACTATCACTATCAATTGTCTTTTGCTGGGGCTGATCATCACCTCAATTATCTAGTGTCCAGCCTACCTGATAGGTTTTTGCAAACTATAACTCTTCTGTCGATGAGCATGGAATAATGACAGCCAGGGGCAAATGGACAGAATACAAAAGAGATAAACCCAGAAGTAAAATACATAAGTCTATCTCTAGAGGCAGATAGACATACAATATGTATTTGGTACCAAGCAATTCAACATAATGTATAACCAGCGGTTTCTGTGCAGACTTACTGAGATTATGCTAATATGCTAAGTAAATTAGATAGAACTGTTGGCTTAAATATTTTCCCCATTTTATCATTTCAATGGAAATATACTAAATATTTAAACATATTGTGATATGCCAAATGAACATAAATATATAGAATTTTTCCTCAAATCATTACATTTGCAATTTATAGTAAAAACAATTTTAAAGTTAAATAGGGATCCTTTATTTAGGGAAGATATATTTTTTTAAATGATTCCAATTTCAAACTGAAATCATGAATCAAGGAGAAAAAGTAAAATACACTGGTAGAGTATGCTGAGGCATCATAGCACTACGTATTTTGAACCACACACAGTTCCACATAACATGAGAAAATAGATTTTAGTACAATATTAATTGAAGTTTTGCCAGTGTGTGGTTCAGGAGGTTAATTTGAAAAGAATACATTACCAATATATTTATAGCATTTAAATAAATTAAAATTACACTTCACACATCAATAACGCAGCTGTTAAATAATATTTTTATTCTATGTAAATCCCATCCATTCATCTCAGTTGTATAATAAATGACCATAATTACGGCGCTTCATTGGGAGGAAGGTCATTGGTAATCCTGTAATTCCTCATTGGTGTAAAGAGAGAAAACAGAACTGTTTGTGATGAATGTATTCAACCTTTTGCATACTTTGGTACTTTGGACCATGCATTAAAATGCATCAGAAATTAAGTTCTTCACTTCCACAGCATTTTTAATCTGCTGTGTTGATTTTTCTTCCCCTGGTAACTAAAGCCTTCTTGAAGTGCTTCCTTGGCTATTTCTTTTTCCTTCTGGATGCAGATGTGTGTGTGAGCGTGTGTGTGTGGGAGCGTGTCACACACACACACATTCACACGTGTATACCAAAGAGCATGTCTGCCAAATTCACACTGTCCTATGTCACATAAATCCAGCTCAGAAATCTTTTCTGTAGAAATAATCTTAATTTTCAATGTTTCGTTTTACTTAGAAGGGGAAACATGGTCTTCACATTCCCCTGCACCGTGGCATTATAAACGCGAACTAAAGTTCTCAACCTCGTTTCTAGATGAGCTCTTCCCTCAGCAGATATCTATTTTCAGGTCACCAGGGAAGGCATTTAGTAAATTTTTTTTCCCTTGAAGAATCTTTAGCTATAACCTGGAAGATCTTTAGCTAACCTGGTTCGCATTCTCCTTTGATGCAAGGATGAAACCTGTTTTTCCTAGAGGAACTAAAGATACATAGAAGTTAATGTGAATGTTAAAAGTAATGGACCAGTGACAAATAAATTACGAAGAAGGTAACAAATTAAGACATTAACAAAGATAGCTATGTTTTAAATTATCTGTATCCCCTGCTTCCTTCTAACCCTAGAGACTGGTGCATTTTCTGTCCCTTCCGGGAGCACACAAGGCTTGGGCTTTGCATATGGAAATAAGGACAAATGACTGTTAATTTCTAATGAGAAAAATATCAGTGAGCACGATTCCCTATGTGTGCCATAAGGGCTTATAATTGAAAGGTCTTTGGAAAAAAGGGTTCCAAGCAGAGGGAATTCCTTTTAATGAAGCTTGGATTTAGGCCCATTATTCTAATAAAGTGTAATCAATTGGTGCCGACAATCTGAAGGTCTAGTTCAACCTCTGATTAGATCTTGGTTGTTTTTAAGGCGACGAGCATGAGGAAGGGAAACACAAGTTAATAGGCTTTTGGGTCAGTGATCTACACTTCCTGAAGCGAGTTGGGATTTTTTTGAAGGAGGGCAATTTGGAAGCTGTCTTAGCATAAATCTAAAGCAAGGCTCTGGCTGTCCAGGGGGAACCAGGCCCTCAGCATTCCTCAAGACATGCTTCCAGCCGATTCTACTCTTAATCCAATTTACTCAGCCGAGTAAGTCCCACTGCTTCAGCTTGCCAACAAATTAAAATCCAGCTTCATAAAAACACCTTGAATTTGGAAGGTATTGGCTGGCCCACTAGACTTGAAACTTCATTTATTCTGGCTAACTTCTCAATTATCTTCCCGGCAGTGGAGATGTGTAAAAGTGCAAAAATCAATAGGGTTCTATTCCCATTCTATTGGAAAGGGAAAAATTAATGAGATAGGACACTCTCTTAATCAGAAATAAATGTTTTAATTCAGATAATGACATAGTTTTCCCTCGCTGAAGGATGACAAATGCTGGGCTGCGCCCCCAGCAGAAGCAGTTTCAATTTTATTGTAAATATAAAAGGTATTGATCGGTGAGATGTACAAACCCCATTGCTTACAAAAGCCATTCAGGGGGACTGGGAAAACTATTAAGCACTGGGTCAGAAATCAATAAACAACACTGAAATGTAGCAGAGGTCGCCCTAGGCTTTGTGGCATCTTTGAAAGCCAAGTGGCAGGAATAGTGACAGAAATGTCTCTTGTGGAGCAATGTTGGGGATGAAGAGGGTCAGATGTTTAATCTCTTCTGTGGTTTGACAGGTCCTGGGAACGGAACGAATGCAGTCTTTCATGGCTGTCTTTGATTTAAATACATGCTGATTCATCCCCTTGCTGACAACTGTATTTATTGGCTTTGGGGCGCCTACATCCATTGGCAGGGAAGATATCAGGGTATATTCTGGAGGCAGAATGGTTGTGTTTATGCAAATGGGCCACACCTTGATTCATCCTCTCTCTTCTCATGAAAAAAACAAACACACACCTAAACTTCTTTTAAACACACCAATAGATGGGAGTACAGTCTACCAGAACAAATCTCATATTAGAGAAATTACAGGGCAGATGATAGAGCATGAAGTATTTTTTGTAACAGCTGACTAAATGTAATATTTCTCCTTTTGGGCTTTTAATTTTAACACTTACTTTAAATTCAAATGTAGTTTAGGCTTCCTTTTCTGAAGTCCTTTATCATGGGTTAATATATTCCACAGTCTCCAGAACACCCTCCTTTCATACGTATTATCTGGGGGCAAAGGGATTATAATTTATCATTATTTTCCTCCCAACACGCCCCCCCCTTACCTCCCCCACCATGGGGTTTTGAAACTAGAAGAGTAACCCAGATTAGAGATCATCCTTACATTTTGAATAGAATTGAGTTGAATCTTTAAATAACATCAAGATAGTCATTGAACTAAAACACACATTTTATTGCTGAAAATGCCCTAGCCAAGAAATACCCAGAGGGGAGGAAAATTACATAAGGGAAGAGATTCCATGCATGTAGGTGGAATCCAATTTTTCTAATAAGACATTGATTTGAAAGGTTTAAAGCTGAGTATTGAAACTTTTAACAACATCATTGCAGAAGCAGAGACAAAGCCTCCCCTC
Organism: Callorhinus ursinus; assembly: GCF_003265705.2. Lineage (NCBI taxonomy): Eukaryota > Metazoa > Chordata > Mammalia > Carnivora > Otariidae > Callorhinus > Callorhinus ursinus. The sequence continues at coordinate 50,423,331 of NW_027397071.1, read as the reverse complement.
CCCAAAAAACCCAGAGCTGAGCCTTGTGTTACTGGAGACTGTTCCTCTCTTGACATGGGTATGATTATGAGATTGGTGAGGGTCAGGCTGCCCATCAGTAGGTGAAGTGTTCAGCTGCTGAGGATTTGAGTTTCATCTCACCTCAGATATTATGTCAGTTTCGTGTCATTTTCATCCCTGAGAATGATTTGAGAGCGCTCCTTGTCCCCTGTTATTGCGGTCACTTGACCTCAGATGTAACTTCTGTCGAATACCATCATTTTAACAAAGTCAGGAGTTGCACATCCCTAGCCAGATCTGACCTTTCCAGACTACCGCTCCCCAATTGGCTCTGACAGCAGATTTTACTGCCCCCTCCATTCCCAACAAATGAATGTTAAGGCCTCAATGAATTGGTTCACATTGGAAGTTATAGTTTTTCACTGCCATGACCATTTTTAAAATTGGATCCCCCTCCCCTCTTTGTATTTGGCCTGTAGTATTGGTATTTTTCTTTTTGCATTTGGATGCTCAAACATAGAAAACGACTTTCTGCTTAAAAACAATATTCTGGCCCCCAAATGGCAAGTCCACGTTCATCATCTAAAACACATCTTGAATCCTTTTCTGGGAGATGTGTTCCCTATTCCCTCACAATTCCTTGCCTCTCTGTCCCTTGTCTCATGTCCTTTGAGCATTTTAAAGTTATCCTTAAATTTTTAAGAAGAAAAGTAATTGGGTCATCATGATTATAATGAGCTCTCAAACTAGAATACATGTCCTCATCTGGGCCCCTGGACTCGCCCTAATGAACTCCTGGACTCTTGTGAAAGGGAGTTCTATTCCTACAGCATATTTGATAAGAGAAGCTGCTGGCCTGAGAGAATTTGGGGAACTTAGCCCAGTATGCATAGCAGATGTGAGAAACAGAAAGGGGACCAGAACCTTTGCTTTCCAAGTTATTTCCCCTTTGCTGTCTGTTGTGGCCACACCCAACACCGACGCCATCATGCCTGAAGCTTAAAGGCCCTTCTCACTCTCATACTAGGTTGGCATATTAAAAGTACCTGGCATAATGCCTGCCATCTGGAACATGGGTTGACAAACTTTGTCTGTGAAGGGCCAGATAGCAAATATTTCAGGCTTCGTAAATTTCTCCCTGTTTCTCTCCTCCCTAACCATCACCACATCGTGTGTGTATGTGTGTGTTTACAAACCTTTAAATATGTAAAACCCATTCTTAGCTTCTGGCCTGTACAAAAAACAGGCTGTACGTGCACTTGGCCCATGGGCCATAGTTTTCTGACTGATTCCTCAACTAGAAAGTGCCAAATACATGTTTGTTGATTCTAAGATCAATGCAGGAGGGAACTCTCTACTTTAGGATCAAATAAGATGATATTAGTGAAAGTGCTTCCCACACCATAGGCGCTTGTTAAATGTTCGTAGTTACTGCCTCTGGGGACCTTAGCCCAATTGTAGAATGAAAGATGGACTAGTGAACCACTGGTCCCATATTTGAAATATACACTCACCTGAACAATAGTGTTACTTAAGCCATAGTATCTGATTTTCTTAATGAACCACATGGAATTGCTGCTATTAGACCAATTTTGACATACAAAAATGGCAAATTCTATGGTTCAACCTAATATCACGGTCTTCCCAGCCCACCCAAACAGGTACATATATGTCAGGTTAAGAATCTGCTTTGAATCAGGGACTATTATTGATTGTCTTCTCATTCAAGGCAGTATCATGAAAAAACCAAGTACATTTCCCTAGGTCATGGGGTGAGCTCAGATTGGGACCTGAGGGCTGTGCCACTCACCTCCTATACCACAAAGCTGGACTCAGAATTACGGCAAGGCCACTCCTGCATCCTCCCACCCCATGTCGACTTCCCAGATCTGGCATGAATGTCTAGCTGTTGGTAGGTACTACAGTGAGCTTGGATGCTGGGGTGTGGAGACAGGAACCTGGGGTGCGATGGAATTGGAGATGGGTGGGAGATCAGGACAGGCTTTAAGTCCAGGGCCTTTGCATATAGCAGGCCCATAGTCAATTTAAAGATTTGACTTCCTGAGCTGTATACTCTGGAGGAGGCCCCAAGCCCCAGGCCCCAGCTCCCCCCAATGGCTGACTGAGCCTGAATCAGATGGTCATCAGATCATCATGTCATAGATGTCATCTCACAGTCCAAATCCCCATGGTTTTAGGAATCATTCCTTCAAGACTTTGGGAACATTTTCCAGACTCTATAATTTGGGAGAATCTTGGATTTTTTAAAGAATCATAATTCAATTAATGTTTATCGGGCATCTGCTAGGTGCAGGCACTCTTGAATCCAAATTAGCGTTACACAAATTCTTCAACACAAGTGAGCTTTAACGCACTCTTTAGTGTAAGTGACAAAACACAAAAATTCCTGTTCTCTTGGGGTTTCTATCCCTAATTCCATTAGTAATGATTAGTTCTCTAGAGATAAACTGAGTGTGGAAAAGGGCAAGGGGGGGGCATTAGAAGAGGCTTCTATAATCTAGCAAAACTCTGCAGGAGAGGAGGGAGCCATTATAGGTATGGGAGAGGCAGCACCGTGCTGGGGTGGGGCTGTGCCTCAGGTATTTGAGGAGTGGCAAGGAGACTGGTGTGTCACTCACAGTGAATAAGGGGACACCCCATGGGTCTCACAGGTGATTTTCTCTGAATGTGTTTCCCTTGTTCACTGCTGGGTCACTAATGCCTAACCAGGTTTGATAACTTGGACATGACAGTGGGAGGTTGCTCCATGAGATAGCACTTGTAATCTTTGTTTTCTATCCCAATGAAAAATATGTAGAAATAGCAGAATAAATGGAGCTGAGATTTACATTTCACAATTTAGATAATGAATCCCATTTTTTCCTGACAACTCTGTTACCTTTTTCACAATGCTGTTTCCTCTTTGAGTTGGGGGCTCCCTTTTTTTAAAGATTTTGTTTATTTATCTGAGATAGAGAGAGCACGGGCAGGGGCAGAGGGAAAGGGAGAAGCAGGCTTCCCACTGAGCAGGGAACCCAATCCCAGGACCCTGAGATCACCACCTGAGCCGAAGGCAGACCCCTAAATGACTGAGCCACCCAGACACCCTGGGGGCTCCTTCTTTTGCATCTAATGCTCTGCTTATATTTTGGGTGGACTTCCTACCTGTTCTGCTTTCAGACCGGGTTCAGGACGAGCCTCCTCCATGATGTCTGACCTGATTCCTCCCCTCCTGAGATGAGTTTGCATTGTCATCTGCACTACACAATTTGGCACTTGGCTTACAGCTTCCTGCATCTTTCTCTGGTGGTTTCATGGGTCTCACTGTCCCCTCTCCTCAGTGACATTGTGAGCTATCTGACAGCAGGGCCAGTCTTAAGCTTCTTCTTGCACATTCCAGGAACAAACTGATAGGGCTTTCCAGAAATTGCCAATTGATTGATAATGAGACTGTGCGTGCGTGCGTGCGTGTGTGTGTGTTGGGGAAGATAGCTGAGGCATAATACTCTCTGGAATCAAGGGAACAGAATACATTAACTTTCAAGTTACCTTCTACTTCCCTAGGAGTCACTGTGTTCCATGTCTGACCCATCTTGCAGCGTAGAGAGCCTTGCTTGATCTGCTCCTTTGGGAAGGCAGTGTGGTGCCATGGAAAGCGCACTGGTTTCAGATTCGGAAACCTGGGCTCCAATCCCAGCTCCCTAATCATCTAGTTGTCCTATCTTGGGCAAATTACTTAACTTCTCTCAGCCTCTGTTTTCTCATCTGTAAAATGGGCATGTTACTTACCTCTAAAGGATGCTGCAAGAATTAAGAAGGTAATGTTTACAGTGCAGTGCCTGGCACATTGTAGGTACTCCACCAGTTATAGGATTGCTATTGAAACAGCGAAAAACAGAAACCATAGCAAAGTTTAAAACACTTAATGTGCATATGACTTTTTGCTCCTTGACACTTTATCTTCCTAAGAAGATAAATTAGGAGTTAGTATTAGCCATCTAGAAATTTCCTTAAGTGAACTTCTGGAAGCCAGTTGGGAGGGTGGGGTGATGCCCTGGAAGCAGAAGATCAGCCTGGGTAAAGCACAGTTTAAGAAAACTGTGTGAATTTGGGCCACTAGCAGTTGATTAGGGTCAGGAGTGAGGCTGGAGGAGTGGATAGCAGCTGCATGCTCAAGGGCCTCCAGGTCTCTACTAAAGAGATGGGATCCTACTTACTGGGTGATGGGGAGGCATTGAAGGAGTGTGGTAGCTACCTGCATTTATGACTTTCCCACCAACTTCTTTCTTTTTAAGATTTTATTTATTTATTTGAAAGAGAGACAGAGAGAAGGAGTTGGGGGAGGGACACAGGGAGAGGGAGAAGCAGACTCCCTGCTGAGCAGGGAGCCCGACGTTGGGCTCCATCCCGGGACTCCAGGATCATGACCTGAGCTGAAGGCAGACACTTAACCGACTGAACCACCCAGGTGCCCCTTCTTTTGTATTTTTATATCACACAGTAATAAACTGATGTGATCACACTTTTAGAGGAGGTCTGAGAACACACATATGATATTGACTGTTATTAATGTGGGGAGGATTTATACAAAAGCAACAACATAATTTTAGTATTCATGTTTTTGATATAACGTTATATTTTAGGGATGCCTGGGGGGCACAGTCGGTTAGGCATCTGACTCTTGGTTTCAGCTCAGTTTATGATCTCAGGATTGTGAGATCCAGCCCCGCATAGGTTCCACGCTCAGTGCAGTCTGCTTGTCCCTCCCCCTCTGCCCCTACCCCTGCTCATGCTGGCTCTCGCAAATAAATAAATAAAATCTTTAAAAATATTATGTTTTAAATTTCATGGAATCATATAATAGAATGCTAGAGATGAAAAAGGATTAGTCAGTATTCACTCTCCCACACCATTAAGTTTCTGATGGGGAAACTGAGGCCCAGGAAATTCACCTTGCCCTAGGTAAATTCACAGTCCAAGGACATTACAGAAAGCTTTGTAGTTGCTCTTTATTATGCACTTTTTCTGTTCTAGAAATTGTGCTGGGCACTGCATCTGTACGGCCCTTCACACGCATAACAGTCTGTACAAAAGAGGTCATATCACCCATTATACAGATATGTAAACTGAGGTGCAGATAATTGAAGAGCACACAGCTAGTTAAGTGGTGATTCGAATTCACTTTTATCTGGATCCAAAGTTGGAGTTCTTCTCACCATCCCACATGGCATCAGCACTGGGAATAGGGCCTGAAGCCGGGGCTCCTTCTTCCCAGCCTCATTTCACACTTGGTTCTCTAAAGTCATTTCCCGGTTTAAGCCAGGCCAGCACTGACTTGGCTACAAATTGATGTTGGTTCACAAATAATTGCTTATATAGTCTTCACCTTTGGTAGGATGTTGATGTTTCAAGTTTCTACTAAGGAAGAGTCCTGTGCCGAAGGCATTGCTTGTGCAGGGATTTTATTGCCGTGTTCTTGATTTCATCACAGGGCACCCTCATTATAAGGAACCCTGGGAGAAATTCCTGTCTGGTCTCAGATCAGGATTAATAGGGTTTTTCCTGAGTATTTGACCTGTAAGTACGCTGTCTCATGGATATTGTAAATTGTATGACGGATCGGGTTTCCCTTTTTAGCACTTGTTGCTAGAATGCTCAGACCCGAATGTGAATCCCATCCATAGTGAGTATACAGAAGAACTTCACAGTATGCATTGCTGTGTGACAGTCTCATTCCTGGCTTGGTTTTAGGGTCCAAATCGTACTTCTTTTTTCTCATCTATTTATAATCTGTTTTTCCCTGATCTAATGGATACACTCTTACAAGGAACCTTAAATTGTCTTCAGAACAAGGTAAAGCGTAAATAAAACTAAATAAAATTTAATTCTGTATTGAATCTCCAAACCTTGTTGTAAAACCCAGTAGCAGACTCGACCTGCAAAACGTTGCTGTCAGTCCTGGTGAGAGAAAAAAGCTTAGAAGTTGTAAACTCCTTATACGGAGCGATCACGCCCTGGGAACGCACCGCAGGACCCGGGTGGGGGCATCCAGGAGATGGAACGGTTCCCTACCGTCCCGTCCAAATGAACTAGGGCGCTGTATCCGTCCTACCTAATTAAGGAGTGCCTGAAAGCAGGGCCTTTTTCTTGATTTACAAACCCTCATCATCATCATTTATAGTGCCCTGATATGTGAAGGCAGGGAGGAGAGACACTTAAGGGAAGATGGGTATTTCCTTAGATGACATTGGTGGGGGCAAGTGTCACCTTCACACAAGCACCTTCACTGTGATGGCTTGTTAAGGGTTCGGCAGCAGTGGATGGAACATGCTGTGCTTATTGACAAGGCACTGCGCTATTATCCATATTGGTACAGGAATTCAAGGACGGGGCACAGATCAAGCGAGCCCGGTAGTACATCTTCCACACTTGCTAAAAGACACTTGGTGATTTTCATGCACATGAAACGAGGGAAATGCAACTTTATTCATGTATTCATTCACTCATTCATTTGTTCATTCGTTCATTCACTTGACAAACGTTTACTGATATAGCTCTTTGCTGGACTCTGGAAATAAAAGAACAAGCAAAGCAACATGGTCCCTGCCCTCCCGCAAGCTGTTTTGGGTAGATGTGAAAGATATGGCTATCTGGAAGAAAAAATTATTCCAGAAACATAAAAGAGAAGAATATCATCTTGGTTTTTAAAAAGGGAAAGGGTAAACATTTTGAAATGTGGTTGCCCTGTTTTCCACTGGCTTGAAGATTACTTGAGAGACAGAGAAGGGACGAGAGAGAGAGAGAGAGAGACAGACAGACAGACAGACAGACTGACAGACTTTCTCCTCAGGGTAGGCAAACCACAGGTAGCATTTTAGAAGCGAGAAAGAAACTGACTTTTTCCACAGAGGTCTCACGCTCCCTGGCTGAGTGGGATAAAAAAGAAGAGGGTCAGCCTTCTTCTAGCTTTTCCCACCAATATTCAAAGTCTTGGTAATTGGTCTCTACCACTCTTGGCAACAGAACCCCAGAACTCACTGTCAACAGAAATACCTGAAGTTGGTCAGACAGCCATATCTCATTCCATCCTCCTCTTTGAGGCAGCCAGTCCCTAAGATCAAGCATCACAACTACTAATATCATTACTCCCCAACCAACTTGAACTGTTTGACCCCCTCTCCCCATACCCCATATCAGCACTTGTGTGATATATTGAGCAAAACCATACTCAGGGGCACTGGTGCACTTCTACTTTCCTTCAGGTGGGCTCCTAGTTGTAATCACAACTTCTTTGCCTGTTGGAGTGGGTTGAATGGTGGCCCCCAAAAGATATGTCTACCTGGACTCTATGAAGGCAAACTTATTCAGGAGAAGAGTCTTGCAATTGTAATTAATTTATAAATCTCAAGTGACATCATCCTGGATTATTCGGTTGGGCCCTAAATCCAACGACAAATATCCTTAATTAGAGAAAGGTGGAAGAGAGACCTGGGACACACAGAGGAGAAGACCATGTGAAGATAGAGCTAGACATTGGAATTATGCAGCCACAGGCCAAGGAACGCTTGGAGCCACCAGAAGGTGGAAGAGGCAGGGAAGGGTTCACTCCTAAAGACTTCGGAAAGAGTAATACTCTGCCAACACTTTGATTTCAAATTTCTGGCCTTCAGAACTGTGAGAGAATAAATTCCTGTTGTTTTAAGCCATGAAGTTTGTAGTAATTTGTTAAAGCAGCCCCAGGAAATGAATAAATCTATCATTTCTCCTACTTCCAAACCTCACTTAAACCAGAACTTTTAAACCCCTTTCTTCACCCAGTTCCTTCTCCTGACTCTGTATCCATCCCCACCCAGCCCTCAGCCTCCAGCCTAGACACCTAACCTTGCCCATACTCCAGATTCTCATTCATGCTTCAGACAGGTGTCAACACCAAACCCAGGCCACCACCCCTCCCTGTCTCCCTCCGTTCTTGCTGTCCTGCTAGAAAGATAAAGAACTATGAAGATTTGCCCTCTCTCAGTTCATAATGTTAAAGTCCAATTTACTGCTCAAGATTAAGAATATCCCTCCTTCATCTGTTCCAGTCTGAAACTCCCTGACTTCATCTTACATGAGAAGACTAAGCCTACATGGTACATGTTCTAGAACATTCCCATATCTCACAACAAAATCTCTCTCCTGTTTAGCTTCATTTTCAAGGGAGATTTCTCTCAGTGGAAAAGAACTATTTGCTTGACCCTGATGGCCCATTTACCCACTATTTTGAGTCTTTTCTTCCTTCCTGCAGAATTTCTCAGGTGAGCAATTTATGCCAACTACCTCCATTTTTAATCTTTACCTGCAGCTTCCATAACCCTCTGAACCCTGGTTTTTTTTTTCTTTATTGACAGCTGTGATATATTGCAGAAGAAAATTTACTTTTTCTTATCCTAATTTATCTTAACTTTTCAGATAATACTGTTATTCTTTTTGACTCTCTTTCCGTCAGTGACTTCTGGGCCCCTGTGCTATTCTGAATTGCCTTTCTTCTTTCTGTGTCTCCGACCACCCTTTCTTTTGTTGGTTCTTCCCTCTCCTCATGCCTCCAAGGCTGTGTCATTCTCTTTCTTTTCTATCTTAATGCAACTCCTCAGAAAGCTCAACATTTTTATGATTACACTGATCACCTCATGACTTATTATTCCTAAATTTAGATCTTCTGTTCTTTCCTCACACTCCAATGCTGATCCGTGTCATTGCCAACTAGACATTTTTTACACAAATGTCTCACCACCTGTCTCACCACCATCTCAGACTCAAGATGTCCCAAACCAAATCAACGTCTCCATCCGATCTCTCCATCTCAGACAAGTTCTATCACCCAGTGTTTTCTCCATCACCCTTGAATTTACTCAGATACCATGTTTTGCCAGCTTTTCCAATAAAGTCTTGCTCATATAATCTCTCTTCAAAAAAAAAAATAATTGTATGTCTGCAAGTCTATTCCAGACCTTCATCACTACCCATGCCTCATGATGCATGGCACTATTTAAATGTGTCCCCACCCAGTAAACTATGATTTGCTCCAGGGTGGACATATCCCATTCATTTTGAACCTCTGATGCCTAACACAGGAGCCAGCACATCGAGGCTCATGAAATGTTGTTTGGATGGAGAAATGAATGGATAGATCATTCCCTCAGTCCCTTAGCCCCAGTCCCTACCTCCCACAGACTACCTTGTGATCCCCGGGATGATACATTCTTATTCTTGAATCTTCTACTCTTTTAACTATTGTTGTCACTGTAACTATCTTACAGATGATGAAACGGAAGCTTACTCAGGTTAAGGAGCTCACTCAAGGTCCCACAGTGAGAAAATGGCAGCATCTGGGATTCTGTGTTTTTTCATTTGATACCGCTGCCACCTTTGGGACAGTCATGGGAAATTATGTTGGATAGGAAAAGGCCAAATTACACAGGACTTTGCAAGCCAGCCAAGAAAGTTTGGATTTGACCTAGTTAGAACTAGTCTTCAAAATATAGATAGTAATACATACATCTTAGGGTTATTTGAAAAATCAAAAGATCCAGCATATATAAAGCACCTGCCCTATTGTAGGTTCTCAAAAGTGGTAACAACTGCTATTATTTTGAAGTTTTTATTTGTGTATGGCTTTTTTACCAGCTAGATTTAAAGCTGCTTGAGGGTACTGGTCATAGTTGGTGTTTTTCTTATTCCTTCCTTCTTTTTATTTTTATTTTTTTTTTAAAGATTTTATTTATTTGAGAGAGAGAATGAGAGAGAGAGAGAGAGAGAGAGCACATGAGAGGGGGGAGGGTCAGAGGGAGAAGCAGACTCCCTGCTGAGCAGGGAGCCCGATGCGGGACTCGATCCTGGGACTCCAGGATCATGACCTGAGCTGAAGGCAGTCGCTTAACCAACTGAGCCACCCAAGCGCCCTCCCTCCTTCTTTTTAAAGATCTGTGTTATTTGCAGTGGCTAAGAGCGTGGGCCTGGAGTCCGTCAGGCACAGCGTGGGTGCTTCTCTACCATCCTGCCAGCTGTGAGAATGTGGGCAAGTCTCTGGACCTCTCTGCACCCCACTTTCCTCACTAGTCCCTTTAGTTTAATAATGGGAACCTGCCCAATGGATGATTGTCAGGATTGAATGAAATATTATATATAATGTAGCTTGGTGCCTGCCACAAAGCAATTTTCAATAACTAGTAATATTATCACTACTCCTATATTTACTTTTGTGATATTTTTGCTTGGTGAGAAATTTGTCTTAGAAGTCAGTGTTAGGAGTAGCCTAGTTTCTCTTGAGGAATTGCTGTTTCTTATAGTCATACAAATGACACCAATTTCTCTGGCTGCCAGGAAGCTCAAAATCAAACCTGAGATTTAACCATGGCAGCTATGAGGACCCTACTGGTTTTTTAATGTATTTGATTTCTCCTTTTTCTAGTTCTTTTTCTTACTTCCATCTTCATTTCTCCATTTTATTGTTCTTATAAACTGTCTCAAATCACTTCTCTTTAGATCGTAGTTTTTCACCCTCTTCTTGGTCATAGTTTCTTGATTGAACCTGTCTTTAGAAAAATCTACATAGAAACCTACCCTCCCCATCCTCTCCCACAGTTTTGCATCCAATTTTAGGACATTCCTGGACTTCTTGAAGCCTACCCAGAATAAGAGCCCCTAATGTGGATTATAATTAGATAAACTAAAAGGGGGCAGGTGGGGCTGGAGTTGGGGTGATTAAGAGAAACTATCCCAGAATCTTAGCACTGAAAGAAGCCTGTGAGACCATCTAAAGAGACTTCCCCCAGTGCTGGAGTCCCTGCTCTGATCTACCTTCTGCTAAGTAGGTAACAGGCCTCTGCTCAACCCATCGCACCTGGGGGAGTCTCCTTGCACACACACAGATCAGCCCATCACAGCGTGACAGCCCTCACTGGTGAGATGCTTCTCCCTCATCTACTGGAATCAGTCACCTTGTGTGTAAATTTCTAAGTACCTCTTCAGCTTTTGGAAGACTGTTCTCATGGCTGCTAGGGCCTTTGCCTCTCTAGATGGGAACAGCCACATTTCCTTCAGCCCCTTCTTCCCTGACAGGGTGTCATGGCTCTTGACAGAGTCTGTTTAGTCTGTCCCTTCTGTGTCATCTGCCCAGCCTGACACCTGCTTTCCAAAGCTGTCCTCCAACTTATGGAAATTGCACTTAGGAGTCCTATTTACACTGTGTGGCTCCACCCCCTGGCCCATAGCTGATGGAACCCAGTAGAACCCTGCACTAAGAGGCCAGTTGTATTTTCTCCTCCGGATATTTGGAATTGGATTCGGGGTCATTAGTTAGTTTCTGCTGGTCTTTTGAACTGGGGATAAGTAATCCTTGTGGCTGTAGGAACAGCTATCTGCATAGAGGAGAGAGAGCAAAGAATAAAGCAAGTGCTGAGGGGGTAGCAGAGGAGAGAGTACAGGTGGTCTGGGAAGGGACAGAGACAAAAAGGGTAATTGCTGGTTCTGGCCCACTCTCCAGTTCCTAGTTCCACTTTCAACCTTGGCTGCCCTCTTGGATTCCATGAAATATCCTGTTACCTTGTAACAAATACACCTTTCTGGTTTAAACCTGTTGAGGTGACTTCTGTTAAATACAAACACAGTCAGTCCCCCCTCACCTGCTGTCACAGCCCTTTCCTTCTCCTGCTCTCTGCTCGTCTCTCCATAATTCTTGTGTTCTCATGGTCTTTGTTACTATGCCTTGAGACTGTCCACATTTGCTTTGCCGCAGATCAAATCTCCCCAGAAATTTAACCCTGAAGCTCTGCTTCTCCTTTGGGTATGGAAGCCTGGCAACTCATCCCAACCTCACATTTTACGAGGCAAAAAATTTCCTTCTCTTCCTTTAAAATATCCCTTGCTGGACAATCACTCAGGCCTGACATTTGTCATGGTCTCTGGCTTCTGATTCTCCGTAGGGAATTTCAAGATCCCTAAATTTTGTGATCTTCTCTCTTACCATGGCCTCAAGATCTGCCTTCTTCCTCTTTTTTAAAGATTGTAATTATTTATTTGAGAGAGAGAGAGAGAGAGAGAGAGAGAGAGAGAGAGAGTGACCTGGGCCAAAGGCAGACGTTTAACCGACTAAGCCACCCAGGTGCCCCTGCCTTCTTTCTCTTAATTGCCATAGCTAAATTATCACATTTGCATACTGGAATGTTGTCCTTACTGGGCTCTTGGCTGCCAGCTTTCTCTACTTTCTTTCACTTTAAAATGCTTACAAAAAATGATACTTCTAAATGAGATGTGGCATGGGCAGCTTAAGTCCAACAAAGACATATTCAATGATATTCACCCAGCTATTGCCACTTTAAGCTGCTCAGGGGGTATTTGTGCTTTGATGACGCTTATGATTAGACATAGTGGAATAATCACTATGAACTCCCCTGGTCAACCACCTTCAATTCCTCCCCGTTTCCCTCAGGATAAAGTCCTAGTTCCTTAGCCTGACAGTCAAAGTTTTCTACACTCTGTTCTCTACCAACATTTTCTTTTTAGCCCCAACTCTGCTATAGGATCCACTTCTCAAGCCAGGTTGTCTACTCATTTCCCAAACTCACTGTGGGCTCTGCATTCATTTATTCACACAACCCACACTAGTGTCTGTTGTACCAGACCCTGGGGATAAAGCAGTGAACAAGACAGACACAGTCTGCTATTGAACATTTTTTCACTCCATGCTAGTCTGGCCCCATTCCTTTCGTACTAAATTCTACTTATCCTTCAAGGTCCTACTAAAATCTACCTCTTCCCCAATCATGTCTGTCTGAAATGACCTCTCAGTCTTAAACTCCTGTTTACATTTTTATTTGTCCTCTGAAGTTACTTATTACTTAACACCTGGATTTGCAACTGCACCCTGGGTCTCCTGTGCTGGATATAAGCTCCTGGAGAATCAGCACCTTCTGCTGCTTCGTTCATCCCAGGGGGCCATACACAGAGTATTAGCTCAATAAATGCTTTGGATTTATTCCTGTAGCTCAGGCTCAAATTTCCTTACAACAGCTACGAATAAATGTGAATATGCCTGTCCGGTGGACTTCTATAAGACCTGGTATTTCCACTGGCTCAGCATTCTTGTTCTCAGCCAGGTCACGCAAGCTACAACACGGATGAAACTAGAAGACATGATGCCGCGTGAGTTGAGTGGCCACAAAAGGACCAGTACTGTAGGATTCCACTTACATGATGTACCTAGTACAGTCAAGTTCACAGAGCCAGGAAGTGGTATGGTGGTGGCCAGAGGCTGGGGTAAGGAGGAAGTGAGGAGCCAGTGTGTAATAGAAATGGAGTTCCAGTTTGGGAAGAGGAAAAAGTTCTGGAGATGGATGGTGATTGATGGTCACACAACAATACAAATGTACCTACTGCTGCTGAATTACACACTTAAAAATGGTTAAATGGTAATTTTATGTTACTCTTATTTTACCAAAATTTAAAAAACAAACAAAACAAACCCACCAGTTCCCAAGTTGCGTGTGGCGGTAGTCAGGGTCTGCCCACACTGGGCTCCTCAAAACACCTCCCGTTTCCAGCTCACTTGGTAGCAGGATAAATACTTGTGGGAGTGAAGTGAATGGCATTATTTCCTTGGAATTGAGAAGGAAAATTAGAAGGGGAATCTTTGAAAATGCTTTAAACACTTCTCACGTTTCACCTTGCTACTGTCTCTTCAGGATGTGAGTGGAAAAAAGTGTCAAACCTGAAAGCCAACAAGAGAAGGCGTCTTCTGGGCTCAGATGAAGAAATCTGCAAAATTAGGAAATAATGTTTGTGCCATTTCTGGAGGCCCTGGACAGGCTCGGTTCACCTCCAAGTGATTTACCTGTGGCTCTCGATGATTATTTACTTGGCTATTCAGTTCAAGACAATCACAGGAATGTACGGCCCATAAATTAGAATAGCTATGAAACACAGGCTGCCTTTATGTAGAAACATAACTTTTGCAGGTTTTTTTTTTTTTTTTTTTTACAAAGGGACAATACATTTAATATACAGGCTCGGAGTGATCACTCTGTTCTCACTGCCTCCTTTTTAATATCAGTGTTCAGCTCAGATTTCTTGCCTGTCCTAGGTCTTTGCCCTTGTGGCTGACTACAGGCCCAGGAGACACATACTCCCCCCAAATGCTCCCTGACTGAGCCCCACTGGGGATCAGTGAGGCTTCTTCCACCACCTCCATCCCCTCTGGCTGCCTCAGTGTTGGGGATGGTGGGGGCTTTTCACAGCAGGTGAACACGGAAGTGGGGTCAACTATGTGGAAGGGGAAGAGAGCATGGGTCTTGAAGGTGGGCCAAGCAGCTCTGGACTCAGGTTCCACCACACACCAACACTGACCCCCTGGCAGATGACTTCATCACACCCATCTGTAAAATGGGGCTAACACTATCCCTCTAGCTGACTTACGGTGAGGAATAGAGATAACGAACAAGGGCATAGGGCCTGACATTCAATGAACAGTTGTAAAGATATAAAGATTCTAGCTCTTGAGTAGTCTGCATTTTGGGAAGAGTGGAAAAGCCTCAAACTGAGCATGGGCAATGAATCAGATGAGAGGAGGGTTGAGGGGACACTGATAGCTAGTGAGGGAGGAGGAAAGTTGGGGGTCTGACCGAGTCAGGAGCATAGACCACTGTAGTAGACAATAGGCTGCCTACAAGTGAGTTTGAGGAGGGTCCAAGGGTCCATCTGAGATCCAGGCTGGCACTGATTAACGAAGAAGCAAGACTTTTAAAACTAGGAAGCATGACATGCCAGCTAGAGGCAGGCATCTAAGGGGGAGAGGGCACCAGAGCACTGCCTTTGGAGCCACACTGCCAGGATTTGACCCCGGCCCTGCCTTTACTAGCTGTTCAATTTTGGCCCAGTTACTTAACCTCTCTGTGCTTTCATGCCTTCCTCTAGAAAATGGAGGTAGTAACAGTATCTACC
>NW_027397071.1:50223355-50403355 GCF_003265705.2 Callorhinus ursinus | reverse complement strand
TGTTCATTTCACAACCCAGTGGGGCTTCCTGACGCCGAGTCGCTGTCACTCTGGGCTGGCTGGCCGCCTGCAAGTCCATCCGCGGCACAACCAGCTCACACATCTTGGGAGGAATTGGCCCATAAGCTCCAAGAGGCTGGAGACCCTGGTATTTGGCTGCCGCAAACATCAGGTGACCCCCACACTGGTTAATCAATAGCCCAATTTTGTTTAATCCCCAGGTCTTCCCACTGGACACCTTTTGTCCCCTTTTCCATTTTCACTACACTGGAAAGTCAGCCAGCCTTCCTTTTTGTTTTTTTGTGGCAGAGGACGATGGAGGGTCATGGAAGGGGAAGCAAGAATACCTTGCTCCTTATCTCAAAAGTGACCCAATATTCTGAATTTGTTTTGCATACGTCACTGTATGTCCCACTGGCTCCTCAAAGCCTACAAAAGGAGAAAACCCTAGTAGACTGTCAGAGTAACTCTGGCGAACAACACTCACCTAACTGAAGTAAAAATTGTAGAATCATTATCAATTATAACCCCAACCAAATATGATTGTATGTTCAATTGCCTTGGTGTAGATAAATTATGTTTATGTAATAAATGCATCCGTCAAGATTTTTTTTAATGCTTGAAGCTGGATTTTCATTAATGAAGTATTAATTTAAATTAAGCACTCTGAGATCTTGATTAGTAAAGTAATCAGCAGCAAATAAGCTGGTTAATCAGTTTATATATCCATATATATCTTTCGGAATCAATGTTTTCAACTGAGACCGTGGCCAAGTGGTTAGAATAAGACAGAGAGAAAACTCGCACGCAATACATTTCATTTGCTCGGCTGATATCTGCCGAGCCCTACTGGTGTCTCCGAATGCAGTCATTGATGCATCTACGATGACTGTATAAAATGTGTTTAATTGGCATGAAAAGGCACTAACTGAGAGCTGGTGGGGTTTCCATTATCTGAGTGGACATCTTATTTACTTTAGTGGATCCTGGGAACAAGATGAAAGTATATGAGAACTGAGATGGGGGTTGGGACGTAAGCTGATGGGTTTTTGGGTTGGTGGGGGGTGGCGGGTAGGGAGTTTTACAATCATCCAGGCAATGCAAAATGCAGCTTTGTAAGGCTCCTAATCTCCCTTGCACCATCAGGAGAAAGACCGGTGAAACAGTTTCCTAATTAGAATCTGCAAAATTCTGAAACTGGCAAGCACTCTGGGTCCTTGCATTTTAGAGACTGAATTTTTATACAGCTCGTCCCTTCAGTGTAGTGCAAAAGCTGGGTGGAAGAGAAAGTGTCATTTTTAACTTCAACCTCAAGTAACATAAAGAGAGGAAGAGTGTGCCTCTCAAGATACACCATGCTCTTTAGTCATGTGAATTGCTTCAGAATCCTTTGGGACACTGTACATGGCATGATACTGTTCCTTCTGCTGATGACTGGGGTTACCAGCCCCCTGCTGAGTGCATATTTAAGTCAATATTTCCATTAATTGTTACGCTATAAATCGTTCCATATTCTGGTAGTGGGAGTTCATACAGATGCCAACTGTGGAGTGACAACACTTACACAGTCCCAAGAGGTCCCCACGTTTTGTGGGATTTGCCTTTTGAGAATTTTATTTAGTGTATCAGTCACACATCTCAATGCTCAGCACTAATAGAATAGAGAGGGGATGGCAACAGATTTATTTTCATCCTATCAAATCCTACATGTGGAGGGTTTATTAACATGTTTTAAGTGTGCTTGAGACTCCTGGAGTTTAGTAATGCCTTCATATGTTTACACCCTAAGATCTCTCAGAGAACGGGTCTAATTTGTGAGCCACGGAAATAAACTATGGTTATTAAAAGTTGAGACAGATGCATTAAGATGATACATTTCTTACATTACACAAATGCACTTTATTTGTATATATTTGCTTGGTCTGCAGCTAATGGAGAGCTTTGTGATGAAGTGTGGTTTCTGGGGTAGGCATTTGAGGGCTTTAAGTATGTGAATCCAGAATCTGCAAAATTGGAAGCTTTAAATGGATTGGTGGGTTGGAACCCTTCCTCCCCTAATCCTAGGGCCCAGGGCACATATACTCCGATGGACTCTGGGCAAATCATACCTGAACTTCTCCTTGGAAACGAGGCTCTTGCTAACTGGCTGTCACAGCCAACGGAATGCTCAGGATTTATGAGAAATGTCATTAGCTTTTTGAAAAAAGACCCTAGTAGTAAAATAAGCCTTTTTGCCCAAGCTCATTATTGAAGGGTTGTTTTCTTTTTTTCATTGGAAATCTGAAAGGGAAAGAGTAGTAATAGGACACTGGGTATGCTCATACAGAGTAATCCATCAGAGCCATGAGCCCTGATACCTGGGTGTGAAACCACAAACCCTGTCGTGGGCCCCTCCCCAGTGGGATTCTACAGGACAGCGGGTGGCCTGCCGCACTTTGGGTGGCAGAGTTAATTCTTAAGGGCTGAGCTCTCCCCAGCAAAGTGGGGGAGCAACTCTCCCCTCACCCTTACTCTTTTCCCTCCCATTTTCCCCTAAAAACCCAAAGTGCCACTGCTCACTAAATCTCCCGTAATTAGCAGGCACTTTGTACTAAATTTATAGAATATAACCATGGAGCAGTTTCCAGATATACCAAGTAATTTCCATGTAATGATTTAATTTCCATAACTACCCTATCTACTGAGACTTTTATCATGCCCCATTTTACAGATGAGGTCACTGAGCCACACAGTGGTTAAGTAATTTGTCCAAGGTCACACATACTGTAGCAAACAGCAGAGCCAGGCCTCACATTCAAGACTCTTTGATGTAAAAACCGAAGCACTGAACCACTACCTGCTACTGCCTGTCAAACCCTGCTCGGTGAATTTAGCCAAGGCTAGCAGTGTGACTATTCCCAGCACAAGGTGTATATCTGGGTATCTCAGTATTTTCAAATATCACAGAAGGATTCCCCTCCTTCTTCATCATCACCCAACTGTAGCTTAGCTAAAAATGTAGCTCCTCTCTATCTGTGCTCTGCCTTCACTATCAATGCTTCTTACAAGGTGGACAGATCTTCACCTTGAAGATTCTGCATTCAGATGGCCACCCCCATTCTGCTTCTAACCCCCAACTCGTGAGACAGCTGAGTGCTGACAGAATGACCTGCATCTGCTCATTCCTCAGGGACTCCGGGGGAGGCGATGTCGTATGGAAGGGCATAGCACAAGTAGGAAACTCAGCTCTCCCACTTGTTAGCCGTATAACACGGGCAGGTGACTCGACCTCCCTCTGCCTTAGTTTCCTCATCTGTGACATGGGGAAAACAGCAGCATCTACTTCATAGGGGTGTTACTAGGATCAAATAAGTTAATATTTGTTTGGTGCTTGGTGCGTGATCAGAGCCAAACAAGACTTAGTTCCTGTTGTTACTCTTAAAGTAGAGGCTGAGACAATGATCTTAAACAATTTGGCTCAATCTAGATTGTCAGTTTGGGTAACTGAGACAAGGACGCATTTGCTCATCATACTGGGAGAGCTGGGTGGCCTGTAGAATTGGCCTACTGTTCTGAAGTTATCTGGACATGCCCCAAATATAAATCCTTGTCCACAAAATTGTGCAATTCACATATTTGTAAGAAATATCACTCATTCGGGGCGCCTCGGTGGCTCAGTTGTTAAGCGTCTGCCTTCAGCTCAGGTCATGATCCCAGGGTCCTGGGATCGAGCCCCACATCAGGCTCCTTGCTCGGGGGGGGGGGGGAGTCTGCTTCTCCCTCTCCCTCCCTCTGTGCTCTCCCTCCCTCTCTCTCTCAAATAAATAAATAAAATCTTGAAAAAAAAAAGAAATATCACTCATTCAACAAAAAAGCCTTGTGTTCTTGCTCTGGACCAGGCAGGTACTAGAGACACAAAGCTGAACAAGACTAAGGCTTGGCCCCCATTCCTGGAAAGCATAGGATTTAGATCTCCACCTAGCACATTAGCACATAGCCTAATGCAACATGGCAAGTACATAAAGGTTTCAAGGAAAGCATGGACAAGTTGGAGGAGCTTAAATATTTTTGTACAGCTGGGTCAAAGCAGTCATTGAAGGCTCCCCAGTGCAAGCATCATTTGAGCCAGGGCTTGTAGCATGGGTTGGAATTTGCCTGTTGGAGGATGAGGGTTGAATATGGGCATCTAAGCAGAAAGAATATCCTGAAAACTTGCCTGAAGCTATACAAATTTAGGCTGTGTTTGGGGAATATTGGGGTGTAGGATGCTGGGGTGGAAAAGAGGAGAAGAGAGGCAGGCTATGAAGGGAAACAAGGGGAACACTTGTTCCTAAGGGCAGAAGGTAATGTTTCATTTCTTTGGTTGCAAGCAACAGAAATGGACATTGGCTGCTTAAGCAAAAAAGAAACTTTATAGGAATGATTTGGGACACCAATAGGAGAGAAAGGAAGCCTGTCTTCTTCAGGTACCACCCACTGTTTTTTCTCTTTGCTTCATTCTATGTCTGATTCAAAGTTCCAGGAGAGAGAGTCTGATTGGCTGAGCTCTGGTCACATGCTTACTTCACGGCTGTACTAGGTGATGAAAGGAAAGATCTTGTGGGCAGAGCTTCTAGGGACCCCTCCAGCTTCTAAAGTGGCAGTGAGCACACTAGAGGGCACCAAGACTACACCTAATTCAGGAAAGGTAATTCCCCAAAAGGAAAGTATTAATAGAAAGGGCAATGATTTGATGGACAGACCCAAAATTACAGATACCCATTATAAATCACCATCATTGTCATCATCATCATTATCATAGCTTGTTTTTTAACCATATTATCATATATTATGCTGAGTATATGTTTTTCATATGCATTTTATTTAATCCTCATAACAAGTCTAGTAGGTATACTCCCACTTTATAGTATTAAGGAAGGCATAGCCCATTTTTACAAATGAAAAAAATTACAGCTCAGAGAGGTTAGGTCACTTGCCCAAGGTCATACTGCTAATAAGTGAGCTAGTCAAAACTTAAACTCACATGCCTCTGATGGCGAAGATGTAAGGCACTGCACATTGTACCTCCAAGGTTTCTGGTGAAGTGGAAACATCTGCAGGTTGGCATCAGCTCCCCACTACCTCACCCCAGCCTTTCCTTCTGCCCTACCACCCCTGAATAGACATGGTCAACTTGGGGGACCCAAAGATCCAGCTGATGGAAAGAAGCACAGACAAGCATCTTTCTTAGTTGTCCTGTTTGTAGGTTGTACGAACCAGCTGGTAAGCATCCTTTGCATTTGGGCCAAAACTTAGTCTTGCAAACCCTTTGTGGGTGTCATATGGAAAACCCCAAATCAATTCATTCCAAAGCAATTTACAGTGTCACTCCCTTTTGAGCCCCAAGAATGGAGAGTTACACACCCGCAGGGCTCTGAAGCATGTTGTTTTAATTAATGACTGAGCAGAAGCTTCTGCAATCCCTGTGGGCAGATCTGCCCTCATTTTTAAAAATTCCACAAGATTAACCTTACCTCAGAAGGTAGTGGGGATAACTTGTTCATCTGGTGGTAATATCTCCCAAAGTATTGGGCCTGCCATTTTCTAATCTAGAACCACATATTTAGTATACAGTAGGGAAGAGTATACATTCACGTCATCCAGTCACTCAGTCAGCCAGCGAGGCATTAATCTAGTCCCTATGATTTGGTGGGCCCGGTGCTAAATGCCTATAAGTGTTATTTAACTCATCTAGACAATGCAAGGTAGGTACAGGATCCTCATTTTACAGACACAGAAATAGAATCTCAGAGAGGTTAAGCAGCTAGTTAAGGTGACCCAGCAAGTAAGGGGCTCTTTCCATAATTCTGTGCAGTGTTCTGAGTCATGAGCACTCAGCAGATGTTTGCTGATCGGGATCTAGTTATGGATTTTGATTAACAGTGATGGGTCTGTACCAGTCTTCACAGATACCTGCCCCGTACCATTCAGAAAGGACCCATGTTGCCTCCTATCAGGGAAAGGATGCCTGAGAGGCAAAGGGTGCCTTTCAACAAAATGGAGACTCTTGAACTGATCTAGTCCTACAGCAGTCTTCTCCAATTCACTTTTCACACTGCCCACCAGCGATGTGTCTAAAATACGAGATGGATCATGCCAATTCAGTATTTAACATCCTTCAATGGCTCCAAATTACCTTCAATAGAAAATCCACATTCACCGGGAAAGCAAGACCCTTCATGATCTGGCCCTTGCCTGCCTCTTCTGTCTCATCTGCCAGAACATCTTCCATCTCTCTTCACTCTAGGCATACAACTCTCTCAATATCCTTGAAGGCACCAACACACCTCTGTTCACTTGTTCTTCTCTTTAGAACCCCCTTCTCTTCCATATCTGCTCAGCGAAATTTTCAACCAACAAAACTCAGCTTAAGCATCCATTCTTCTGGCAAGTTGCCACAGGATGATTGTGTCTCTCCTCTGTGCAACTTTGAGGATTCCCATAGCATACTAGGGGGACTATCACTCTGGGCTATGGGTGACAGGATGTTTTGGTGCTACGTTGGACATAAATCCCTACTCAAATAAGAATAAACAAAAAGAGGGGCGCCTGGGTGGCTCAGTCGTTAAGTGTCTGCCTTAAGCTCAGGTCATGATCCTGGGCTCCTGGGATCGAGCCCCGCATCGGGCTCCCTGCTCAGCAGGAAGCCTGCTTCTCCCTCTCCCACTCCCCCTGCTTGTGTTCCCTCTCTCGCTGTGTCTCTCTCTGTCAAATAAATAAAATCTTTAAAAAAAAAAAAAGAATAAACAAAAAGGAAATAGTAAATCTATCTCACGTAAAAGACATTTGGAGGTATAGTGAGCTTCAAATCATTCAATGTGGTTTTCCACTTCAGTTCTCTGTAATTTTCTGAGATCTGCCCTCCCAGGTGTCTTAGCTTTGTCCTCAGACTAACTTCCCCAAAGGTAGCAAGACAGTTGTTGACACCAGTTGGGGCAATAAAGCTAGAGGGGAAGAAAAAACTTTCCCCCTAGTTGATCTCCCCTCCAATATAATGAGGCCAATTTAGGTCACATGCCCATCCCCAGACCAACTGCCGTTACCAAAGGAATGAGAAATAATAATTGGCTAAAGAAGATACCCGAATCTATCACAAACAAAAGTGTGTATAGGATTCCCATGCTTGGTTTAGCCCAGTATGAGTCAGCTTCCCCTAAATCATATGGCTTATGTAGAGGGTGCGCACCTGAATAAAAATGGAGTTCTGCCAATAGGGAAGAAGATAGGAATGGATACTGTCTGAGCCACTGCAGTGGCTGCTTGGCTGTGTACATACATCCATTCTAAGACTATGAGCCTTCTGAGGATAAAGACCATGGTTTGTTTATCTCTGTGTGCCACTGCCTAGCACATTATCTGAAAAGTCTTTGGGAAAAAAAATGAGATAAGTTATAATGGTCAAAATGTTGCTGGAACTGAGGTTTATTCAAAACAAATTAAATGTTCAGGTTTGCATGAGGTAAAAGGGAAAGGCATTATTTCTACCTGCTGGATCTCTGTTTGGTATATAAATTAGACCTGTTTAAAAGACATGTTTCTGTCTGCCAGGCTTTAGAAACAGTGATCTAAGAGTCAGACATTTCCTATTAAAGTTTAAAAAACATAGCTTTAAGTCATACATTATATTGAATGCTTTCATATCTCATCTGATTCAGTAGGTTTTAAACCTCACAGAGGTCACATTTTGAAACAGTAGTCACTTTTTACAACATCTCCAAACATTAAATAAAAATAAAAATTATTATGAAGAATAGAGATGTCTATAGAGACCACTAACATGACACTTGAATATTATTATTATCAAGGACAGTATTATTTAGCATCTGAAGGTTACAGTAGCTGGCTCATCTCTAAGATTCATTTTTTTCCTTTATTGAATTGAAGAAGGAAGGGCAGATTCTATGAATGTTCATCTGTTAAAGAAAACAACCCTATTTAGAATATGGGCTCTTAACCTGCATGAACCTCAGGGATGCTATGAATCCCTAAAACGTATGCAAACTTTTGTACATGTGAACATTTTTCTCAAGAGAGGGATCATAGTTTTGTTATATTCTCAAAAGGGTTCTTGATCCATAAAAAGGTTAAGAACTACAGATGTTGGAGGGAAATTCCCTCAAGACCTTGGTTGTCTCAATAACTGGGGTTTCACATAAAGAAGAAAAGCTATTCCCCCTGACTATTAACTTCCAGGAAATAGGTCATTCTTGGGTTTCTCTAAGGGTGTTTTAACTTAAAGAGTTACAGAGTTAGTAGGTACTTGAAATGAATGGGGTTCTGTACGGAGAAATCGGTGAAGCAGTTCTGCATCTCCCATCTCTGCCCATGCCCACCCCAACACTTTCTTCAATCCTCTCTCCTTCAGCCAAAAGGGCTGACTCTCAAAACACATTATCATCAGCTTCCACGATTACTAGGGACATGTTGGAATTTGCCCAGCCAGTCTAGGGATTTTCTCTCAGGTAACATTTATAAACAGAAATAAAGCTAGTAGTTTATTATCTATCTCTGAAATCTTACAATTTTGATGTGTCATCCCCTGAGCCATAATGGGTAAAATAGTGAAAGAGAAATAAAATCGGGAGGGAGAATGGATATGTGCCTGCATGCTCCTGGGTGTATGCTCAGCGAAGGCTCTGAAAAGGTGCTGTTTGGTTTTTGTCATGAAGCTTTCTTGTCAAAGAAGGAGGATTTGTATTGTTAGTTATCTGCTTTTTCTTTGTTTCTCTTGCTTCAGTGTTCAGTTGCATTTTACTGTTCACAACTTGAAGGATGCATTCAAACTTATGGAGCATGACATTTTAACTATCTCATCTCACCATGATTCATCTCAATTTACTTTCTTCCAAACTGTAGTCTTGAGAAAGCACACCATCTCTGGGTTCTCCAGTGGATAGAAGACCATAAACAGCATTAAACTAGCCCAATGTCGGCTAACTTGTGAGCAAGTCTCACTCATTAGATCCTTATTGTTCTCCTAATGAGATGATTTACTTTAGGATGGGAATGTGGGGAACATCAGCAATGGCCTCCGCAGTGTATTGCTGAATGTTCAATATGAACCGGTGGAGGTTATGGAACATGATGAATCAAATAATCCCAAAGGAACATGGGGATGTGCTGAGTCCATCAAGACCCAGCAGATCCTCACACTCCATGTTTGAGGCTTCTGTTCCCCAAACCCTTGCTTTGCCCCACACGATGCATGACCTGCAAAATATATCAATCCTAGGATCAAACATATGGCTGCCGGACTAGATTTTACTGTCTTCAATTGACTTTCATTTTAGAGTTCAACCTCAACTGAACTTTGGTGGTAAAAAATCAACTCTGTCTTCATTCATTAGGAGCCTCTGTTTCTGAGAGAATGGATTGATAATGAGGTCATGAACAAATATTATTAATGCCTTTTATTATTTATATGGATATTAATGTGTCCAATCGACGTACAGCAGGTTTCTACCTCTTTAGTCTAACACCCATGACCCTTAGCACCCCCTTCTCTTCCTCTCTCTTTCTTTCCATTCAGTCACAGTTACAGTGAAAGAATAATACATCACAAGCCATGACCCCTTGGCCTTTATGAATTATCTGTTTAGAAAGATGTGAAGCCACCTTTTATATCCACCATAATAGATACTTAGACATAGTGGATCAATAGTGAACAAGTTTGCTGGTATAGTTAATGGGTACCAAAGGGACACTCTGACAGTGACCTCTGACACTGTATCTGACAAGAAATCTTTAGAGCAAAAAATAAGGAAGACGGGCAGTTTTTAAAAGTTATGAATGTAGATCCATAACAAATCATGATAATTTTCTCCAGGTGGAAATAATTCAGACTCGCAGATAGTCACTTGTTTCTGCAAACCCCTTAATTTGGACCCCTGAAACAGAAATTGCAGTCCACTGCTACACTATTTTGGAAACAGCCATGGTGCTGGGCCTGACACAAACCCATTTGTTATCCAAGGAGAAGCCACTGAGATTGTTTTCCTGTCAAAGAGGACTTTTTCTCTTTATGAAATAGGCTGTCATTTATAATTTTAAGCAGGCACAGATTTGTTAAACAGCCACATGGTAATGGGTTTCTATAAGAAGATCCACAGACCCATAGTTCTGGAAAGAAATTGAGCTTATGAGATATTTAAAAACCTAATGGGAATGGAATATTTTGGGTTTCTTGAAAAGATGGTTTCTGCTTTGCACATTGCCAAGGGATTTTAACAATAAATCCATTGTTGTGTGTCTGAGAGTCTGTTTGAGGCAATTATATTTTCATACATTCTATGGAGTTGATCTTAGGGAAATCACCAGGGTGCCAAGCCCACCTTTTCATGTCACTGCCCTGTGGGGGACTCCCAGGGATGAACATTAATGGAGGCAAGCAGGTTTAAAAGGAGTCAGGGAAACAGAGCTAATTTGTGAGTGGTCTTGAAGAGAGCAGACTGCGTTCTGCCTGGCAGAGAAATTAATATACATGGCATCCAATCCAAAAGGGAGAGAGAAGGAATGTGTGTGTGAAGTCCTCTTTGCCCCACTCCACATGTACATACCGTATTATGATGTCACACTCCAGTAGCGTTGCTCTGAGGTCTCAATGGTCTCCCTGCTGCTAAGGACCATTGAAAACACATTTGTCCTGACTGTTCTTTTCTTTTTATCACCCCTCTCATCTGCGTAAGATGAATCACTCCTGGATCCAGACTGACTCCGAGGGCAGAGCCAGGTCCTGACGAGGTAGCCAGCCTCCTATGGCTTAAACGTTTTAATTAATTTCAACACTAATGCACAAATGAGAGTTAATCACCCTGCCACTGTGCTTTCTAATTTACTAAGTTTATTCATTAAAACTTTCCTTACTGAACTTTGATTGAATGTCATGCTTTTTTGGAGGCCTTTCAAACTGCTTTAGGGGTTTTAAAGTGATATCTTGGGCAGCTGCTGAAAGCCTTAAGTGTTTGCTTAAAGAGAAGAATGGGGAAAATCTTTGATCAGCAAGAAATCTCTGTGCTGAACAAGGAGCCTTTTAGGTGGCAGGAGGCCTGTAAAAGCAGGTTTGTTTTTCAAGAAATATATATAAAAAAAGGGAAACATAAGTATCTAATAAAAAAATAAAATCAGTCACCTCAATACTTGGCAAAACTTGGAAATACATTTCACAGTAAGATGCAGTCATCCTTCAAAAACCAATAGAATGGTAGCAGTGCTTTGTATTCATGTGAGGAGAGATACTCATAATGGATTTGCCAACCTAATTATTTTGGAATCAATATAATACCAATCTTAGGTACACAGTTTTACCTCTTAATTGCTAGTAGCTACATTTTTACTGAGACATTGTTTCAATGAAGACTTTCATTTAAAGTTAACTCAAGAAAAATGCAATCTTTACCTCTCTGATTAACAGTATTTAATATTAGAGGACAAAAGACCCCATACTGTCCGTTACATGAAGGCAGCTCTCACACTGACCTGCAAAATACATGCAATTGCTTTTTCAGTAACTGACTATGTTAGCGTCTTTAAGAATATGCTTCTCCTTATCTCCCCACTCCATGTCAGAAAAATACTTTTAAAGTTTAATAAAATTCCAGTAATTTGGGAGGAAAAATTCAAGTCAGAGTTATTAATGAAAGCACCACTTCTAATATGCCATGAATCAAAATACAAGTTTTCATATTCATTCCTACGTTCTATAAATACTGCTCAGTGTTATGCAACAAGACATGACAAACTCATTTTTAAAAGGTATTTTTAACTTCAGGGAATGTGAAAGGTTACCCAAACTCATCCTACCTTGGAAAATGAAGCTTGATTGGGAAGAGCTCCCCTTCTCACCTGCAGGGGTAGGTCTTGTCACTACAAGGTGGTTCACGATGACTTTCCAGATTCTCAAATGATCTCTTTAGTAGAGTCTTCTCTTCAGATATTTAATCCCTGTGTCCACGAAAACACTACCAAGAGAGGAATATGTCAGTACAAGATAGAGAGTATGATAGCAAATATCTAAGCACTGAGGTCAGGTAACCTGACTTGGAATCTTGATTTTGCTATTTATTAGCTGTGTGGCCTTGGACAAGTCATGTAAGTTATTATTACATTATTGTAGTAGCTATCTTTTGTGAAAAGTAAAAACTAATGCATAGGCAGCATTTTCCTACATATAGTGAGTGGCGTTTAAAGGTGCCAAACATTGTTTACTACTCACTCCAATTTCGAGAATCAATATTTTTATTATCTCTGATTTACACATAAAAAACCTGAGTCACAGGGGCGCCTGGGTGGCTCTGTCAGTTAAGTATCTGCCTTCGGCTCAGGTCATGATCCTGGGGTCCTGGGATCAAGCCCCACGTCGGGCTCCCTGCTCAGCGGGGATCTGCTTCTCCCTCTCCCTGTG
This sequence comes from Callorhinus ursinus, assembly GCF_003265705.2. NCBI lineage: Eukaryota > Metazoa > Chordata > Mammalia > Carnivora > Otariidae > Callorhinus > Callorhinus ursinus. The sequence continues at coordinate 50,390,937 of NW_027397071.1, read as the reverse complement.
CCTCTCTCTTGGCTCATGCTCTCTCTCTCTCTCTCTGTAATAAATAAAATCTTTAAAAAAGCACACACACAAAAAAAACAAAAACAAAAACAAAAACTGAGTCACAGTGAGGCAACTTTCCCCAAGTCACACTAAAGTTGCAAAACTAGAGTTTTAACAGTGGCAGCCTGGCTCCTGAGTCTGTGCACTTAACTCCTTTACTATGCTTAAGTGATGGAACATATAGAAAGGATATAGGATCATGCCTGGCCCAGGGAAGTGAGTAATAAGAGTTTGCAATCATTAGCTTTTATTATAATAGGTGTTCAATAAACACTTGTTGGCTAATTGAATAAATGAATTCCGTTAGGGGTTCTTGAAAGCCTAGAGTAAAATACTTCTGCTAAGGAACTACTAACAGCATCACAAGGAACACTTTTCGATCTCCACTCATTTCAGTGGCATGGAAACATCTGGGTGCATGGGATTGCAGGGGCTGTTACTCCTATTTTGAGAGAAAACATGAAAATAAAAACAATGAGTAAGCTCTTTTAATATGCAAACAAAGAGCGCAAACTTGGGAAGTCTAGAACAGTGGAGATCCTAGTCAGTGGTTCCTAAGCTTAGATATACATTAGAATTATCTGTGGAGCTTTAAAAAATAAAGATAGTTGGACCTTACCTCAGATCTACTGAATCAGGATATATGGGGATAAAATTTAGGCAGGTGCATCTTTTAAAAATATCTTACTAAAATATAACATACCAAAAGGCATACAAATCATAAATACACAGCTTGATGGCTTTTGCAAAGGGAACACACTCCTGTATTACACACTGAGAATCCCAGAAGTCCCCCTGTGCTCCCTTCTAACTGCTACCCTCCTGATTTCTAATACATAGATTAATTTTTCTGGATAAAACCAAAATGGAATTAAGCAGTATGTGATTTTTTTTGCATCTGGATTATTCTGTTCTACATTTTTTTAAAAGATTTTATTTATTTATTTGACTGAGAGAGACACAGCAAGAGAGGGAACACAAGCAGGGGGGAGTGGGAGAGGGAGAAGCAGGCTTCCCGAGGAGCAGGGAGCCTGATGCAGGGCTCGATCCCAGGACCCTGGGATCATGACCTGAGCCAAAGGCAGATGCTTAATGACTGAGCCATCCAGGCACCCCTTTTCTACATTGTTTTTATGAGATTTATGAGATTTTATGAGATTCATCCATGAGGTTGTGTGTAGGGTGAGTCCATTCCTTTTCAGTGCTGTGTACTATTCCACTGTAGGATTATACCACAATTTCTTCATTCAGCTGTTGCTGGGCATTTGGGTGGCTCCTTGTGGAGTTATTACAAATAGTGCTGTCATGAAAATCTTGTACATCTTTTGGTGGATTTTGCATTTCTGATGGGTATTTACCTAGAAGTGGAAACGATGAGTTTAGGGTATACCTAATTCAACTTTAGTAGACTGGCATGTGTGTTCTTAAAAAGCACCACACGTGATTCTGATGAGCAGCTGGGTCTAGGAACTACTGAGCTCAGCTGTGAGGCCTAACCCAACTGGTGTTGATGGTGTTAGAGTGTAAAAGACATTTTAAAAACTTAATAAGAATAGGACATTGGGTATTTCTTGAAAACTGGCCTCTGTCTTCTAGCTTACAAAGGAACTGGTTACATGAGAGTTGGTCAGGGTTAAGGTTGAGGGTTGTGGCACCAAAATAGCAAGAAGAGTAAGCTGGTCCATATCAGGTAAAAATCCTCAATATCAAGTGTCTTCACAATATCTTATAAAATACTGCTACTCAGAGGATCTTCTATAAGCACTCAGGTAAAAGGGGGCACCATTTATTCTCTAGCCTGGCCTTCTGCTTATTATGTTTCTGAAATCATGAAGTCCTTTGCACAGGCTCCACCTGCCCAAAATCATTCTCATAGCCTCCCCTCCTTCCCTGCTCTCCTTCCCCCAATGACCCTCCTCTTCCTTGACATCCTGTTGTCACACTTGTCTGAGAGCTCCTTGAAGGCAGGGCCTTGGCTTAACCATCTCTGTATAACCAGGCATTGCTGTACATTTTCAATCAATGCTCAATCAGTTTTCATCAGTACTTTAAGAAAACTATCCTCAACAGGTATAAAATGAGTAGCTTCTTCATAACATTTCAGGCCATTAAAAAGTATCAATCATGTACACTTTTTGGAGTGGTCCTTCATTGGAGTCTTTCAGATCAACATAATGCCCATGTGAGCTCAGGCCCACTGACCATAACCAGGACACATGGAGGAGACAAAGGAAGACAGGACAAACCTTATAGGAACTAGTTAACTGACTAACCAATCAATTAATTATTAACATGATATAGAACCAAAGAGTCTTTTCTTGAGGCTTGCAAGCAACCAGGATTTAGCTCTAGGACTGATGTGATGGGGAAGCTAATTGGACTTTCTGTTCATTATTAACCTGTCTAGCCATGGTTTGCACCAAGATGGGAAAAGGAGCAGAGAGATACTTTTCCCTGGGAGATAATCCCATTCCTAAATGGTTTAGAACAAGGAGTCTCTGAGCCCAGTTGCTGCATACAGCTGTGCAGGGTGTGTACTGCCCAATATCAGGATACAAAAAAAGAATCCCTGAAGTTGTAAGCCTCCTAAATTTCATCCGCAAAACATAATTCAGGGTTATTCTGAAAATTAAAAATGCTACCACTTCTGAAACAGAGCACAATGCCTGACAAGGATTCATGAAACAGATTTTTGTTAAGAATCTAATTTTAGGGGTGCCTGGGTGGCTCAGTCATTAAGCAGCTGACTTCGGCTCAGGTCATGGTCCCAGGGTCCTGGGATCAGGCCCTGCATTGGGCTCCCTGCTCGGCGGGAAGCCTGCTTCTCCCTCTCCCACTCCCCCTGCTTGTGTTCCCTCTCTCGCTGTGTTTCTCTCTGTCAAATAAATAGATAAAATCTTAAAAAAAAAAAAAGAATCTGATTTTAGTAGACACCATGGAATTTATAGTTTAGGAGAGTATGCAGACATTAAACTAATAAATATATATACTTACAAATTGTGGTTTGTATTCTGAGGAGAAAAAACAGAAACAGAAACAATGATAAAAGTAGAAGTGATGTCTAGGCTGAGCACAGGGATAAGTCTGAGTTCCCTTGGCAAAGAGTGGAAGAAGCTGGCTTTCCTGGATGAGGGTGGAGGACGTGCAGGAGTGTGGCTGGAGCACAGGGAGCAAGGGGGCAGTGGTATGCGCTGAGGTTGGAAATTCTTAATGCATGCTATTTCCTGCTCCTTTTCCTTGTTTCTCGGGTTCTGTAACTTGGCATCTACTCTAGTCTCTTGGGTACCTAACTGGTAAGTGATATTATCTAGTGAATGGTATAAAATGTTATGACTCAGCTATTTTAAGAGGGTCTATAGGCATAGGCACGATCCTTATGGAAATAGCTGTTAAAGGCAACACTGAGCTTTGGGACCCCATGTCCCCCCCTTTCTCCTTCTCTTGCCTCTTCTTCCCTTTTAGTGCCTCCTTTAGCCCGTCCTCAATGGCACAAATCTGGGCCCCAAGACTACTACGGTAGCACCCGAAGTAGAGCTTTTCTGGAAGTGTCCATGCTTCAGAACTTCCTCCTGCTTCTTTCCTTTGATTCTTCATTAAACCTGGTCTATTCCATGTCCAGTTCCCGCTGGGCCTGGCAAAATGACTGACCAGCTCATTTGACTATTTAAGTTTATAATGGCTTAATAGGTTGACCCTTACATGTGATATGTACTACTTACATTTTGGTAGTTGCTTTCAGTATCCTGACAAAGACAAATACTCATATGGAAATTTCAAGCATAGTGAAAGAAGAAATGGGGTAGATTTTCAGAGGGCCATTAATCCTCAGATCTCAACATAATGGTCATTTGGGGAGTAGGGATGTGGTAGGCAATAAGAAACTTCCATCCCAGAGGTTAGATCCAGGCCTTGACATAACTTAATTCAATATTCAGAATAATACTTTTCTCTGCAGTGGGCTTCTATGACTTTCCCAGTCACCCCAGTTTCTGAGGGACTAAGTGGGAAAAGAGCAGCTAGAGAGGACACTAAATAATTCCATTAACCACCTTTCAGATGGAGGCTGAGAGAGGTTCCTGTGGGGGCTCCTCTTGCAGCCCTGGGTCTATGGTTCTCCCATTTCTGTAAGGGCTCTCTGGCATTGACCCGTGGACCAAATTGGAAAATGACTTAATTTTCTTGTTGTTAGTATATTATAAAAGGAGAGCTGGCTTTCTTTGGCAAATATCAAATAGGCAATAAGAAAAATGTCTGTAAAACTATATGACTTTATTCAGCTGTAAGATGGGGGATAAATAGTATTTTACCTTATAGAATTGTAAGAACTGAAAAAACTAATGTAGGTCAGTAGCATTGAGCACACAGAGGTACCAAGGAAAAGATGTTGTCATACTTCCTTGTCCAAAATCCTTGGGGCCAGATGTGTTTCAGAATTCAGACTGTCTGATTTTAGAAAGGGAATACAGTGCGTACACCGTATATTGTATAATACTTCCAGTAGAGTCTGAGGAAACACACTAATATTTCTGTAATCCAATATATTAAGATTTCTTTAATCAAATGTATGCACATTCATGCTAAATGGAATAAATAGAGACTATAAATAGTTTCACATCAGTTCAGGTTATGCTTTGTCACTGCAATGGACTGAATGTTTGTATCCCCCACCAAATTCATATGTTGAAATCCAACTCCCAGTGTGATAGTCTAAGGAAGAGGGGGTCTTTGAGAAGAAATTAGGTCATGATGGTGAAGTCCTTACAAAAGACATCCCAGAAGGTTCTCTTTCTATCTGTCCACCACGTGAGGACCCAAGGAAAAATTGGCAGTCTGTAATCCAGAAGAGGACTCAGAACTGGACCATGCTAGCCCCCAATCTCGGATTTCCAGCCTCCAGAACTGTGAGAAATAAATTTATGTTGTTTATAAGCTGCCCAGGCCATGGTACTTTTTTGGAGTAGGCTGAAATAAGAAAGTCACCAAATGATTTTTACCAAACTTATGAAACATAACACCTTTGTTATCAGAATGTAATGGGTTGCAAGTAGGAGATTTCTATTATTTTTTTGCCTATAACTCAACTTGTAAGACTACTCTTCTTCCCTCCCCCCCGCAGCCATTCAAAGACCACTTTCCTTATTTATTCTGATTATAGTTTGAAATGTAGAAACAGAGAACTCTTAACATGTTGTGAACTGAGGGCATATGAACTGGTGTATAGACATATGAGAGAATGAATTGTCCTGTTATTCTAGGATGAGATCTAGAACCTCAGAGAAGCAGATTTTAACTCAACAGAAAAAGAAATTTGATGATAACTCAATGGACTAGGTTGTAAGTGGCTGAGCTTCCTGCCATTGGAAGTACCCATGCAGAGATGGCAATGTATCCATCACGGATACTGTAAGTAAATTCCTGCAATGAGCTGGGGGTTAGGATACATGCTGTCCAAAGTTCCTTCCAAGTCTAAGCCCTATAATTTTATGTTTTTATTAGAGGATTTAGTCACAATCAAGGGAGATTTCATCTCTATTATTCTAGGACTTAAGAAGAATCAGGAAATTTGTATTTCCATCTGATCACTGAGCTATAAGCATCCTAGCAGATATCTCAGGTAGTCTATTGCTGAAGTGCACTTTGTGGGATATTAATAGAGTTTTGTGATCAAATAAGTTTGGTTAGACAATGTTGGATTAGAAAATTTAACATCATTTCTAAAGGACTTATCATTGTCCTCACAATGCTAATACATATCATAAATCTTCAAGAGGAAAAGGTAAAATGCAAGGTTTCTCAAACTTGTTTATTCATAAATTCTAATTTAGAATGCATCTGACAGAGTTTCTCTTCCAGGGAACACTCTTTGGGAAAAGCAAGTCTAAGAATGTCATGGCTTGGTGAAACAAACTGAGATGTATAGTGCCACTATTTGCCAAGAGTGGTGCAAGGTGTGAGGAAAACAATGATGACTAAGGCCTATTCCCTACCCTAAAACTCAAGGAGCTAGAATCTGGCATCTTGGTCAATTAAGTGATTGTTAAGCATCTTATATTTTCACATTCCCTTTTCTGAATTCTTTCCCCCTTTCTATCTTTAAGTATCACAGGAAATTATTTGCTGAAGAAGAACCCAAGATGTAGAGGCAGGAGAGCAGAGGACTCAGCAATTGCAGCCTCTGAGTTTGGAGGCTTCTTCTGAGTCCATGAACCCACCTGCCATTTACTCACCCCAATCTCTGCTATACAACTTCATTATTTGTTGTCTCTGGGCACTAATGAGCCACTTGGAGCTCTCTCTCAGATCATTAATGGTGGATGGAAGACTTCAGGGCTCCAGTGAAGCCAAAGGTGCTGAGTACTCAAGCCATTTATTATCAGCATGATGAACACTGACAATGGGCTTATATGGTCAGATTATACACTTAATTTAATTAATAAAAAATTAAGATCATCACCATTAACCTGCATTTGCTCAGAATGCCACAGGGGTGATTAGTTAGAATGGCACTGAAGGTTTTATAGTCCACTCTAGTAAGAATTACTTTGGTACCAATTAGGAGTTTCCATAATATCACCCCGTGTAATACCCCTATTACATTACACATTTTCTACAAGTGATTGAGTTCAATACAACGCAGACACGATGTCACAGGACTTTCCCTCAGAGCATGCATGGGAACTCCCACAAATGTTAACACATTCACTCAGTGGAGAGGAGACCCTGATTTTTTATATTACACAAACCCATTTCAAGGGTAATGATTCTCTGTCACAGTTTCTCAGAGCATTGGGAAATTAGACTCACACATGGCTACAGAGGCTTGGGAAGATAAAGGCTCTTCCTTGTAAATTTCAGGTTAGTGTTCCTTGCTCTAGATGGGAATTTTTTTTTTCACGTCTATTTGACTTTGAATAGCTTACTTTTAGAGCCAAAGAAGAACAAAGCATTCAGACAACTTTTTCATAATTAAAAAAATCGGTACATGAGTAATTCCTGTGCACTGAAGAAAAATCAAATGGGAAAACACTGATGAAAAAGAGAGCGCACAAAAAAGGAAACCATTAACAAAATGAAAGGCAACCTACTGAATGGGAGAAAATATTTGTAAATCATATGTGATAAGAGGTTAATATCCAAAATATATAAAGAATCATACAACTCAATAGCAAAAAAATCAAACAATCTGATTTTAAAAGAGTCAGAAGACCAGAACAGGCATTTTTCCAAAGAAGACATACAGATGGCCAACTGATACATGAAAAGATGCTTAACAATACTCATCATCTTGGAAATGCAAATCCAAACCTCAATGAGATATCACCTCACACCTGTTAGAGTGACTATTATTAAAAAGACAAGAAAAATGTGTTGGTGAGGATGTGGAGCAAAGGGAACCCTGGTGCATTGTTGGTGGGAATGTAAATTGGTGCAGGCACTATGGAAAACAGTCTGGATCTTCTTCAGAAAATTAAACACAGAACTACCATATGATCCAGCAACTCCACTTTTGGGTACTTATCTGAAAAAAACGAAAACTAACTCAAAAAGATATATGCACCCCCGTGTTCAGTGCAGCATTATATACAATAGACAAGATATGGAAACAACCTAAATGTCCATTGACAGACGAATAGATAAATGTACTATCTACAATGGAATATATTCATCCATAAAAAAGAATGAAATCTTGCCATTTGCAACAAATTGGATCAACCCTGAAGGCATTATGCTAAGTGAAATAACTCAGGCAGAGAAAGATAAATACTGTATAATCTCGCTTATATGTGGAATCAAAAAAATAAACAAACCCAAGCTCAGGGGCAGGGGTTGGGGGTGGGTGAAATGGCTGAAGGTGGTGAAAATGCATAAACTCCCAGTTATAAAATAAATAAGTTATGGGGATGTCATGGGCAGTATGGTGACTATAGTTAATAACACTGTACTGCATATCTGAAAGTTGTTGAAAGAGTAAACCTTAAAAGTCATAAGAAAAAAAATCCTGTAACTATGTATGTGACAAATGTTAACTAAATTTATTGTGGTGATCATTTTGCAATATATACAAATACCAAATCATTTATGTTGCACACCTGAAATGAACATAACGTTGTATGTTATTTATACCTCAATTAAAAAAATTTTAGGGGCGCCTGCGTGGCTCAGTTGTTAAGCGTCTGCCTTCAGCTCAGGTCATGATCCCAGGGTCCTGGGATCAAGCCCCGCATTGGGCTCCCTGCTCCATGGGAAGCCTGCTTCTCCCTCTCCCACTCCCCCTGCTTGTGTTCCGTCTCTTGCTGTGTCTCTCTGTCAAATAAATAAATAAAATCTTAAAATAAAATTTAAAAAATTTTAAAAAGTATAAAAATCATATATGATCCCATCATCTTGAGAAATCCACTATTACTCAGTTATATAACTTTCCAGATTTTTTCTAAGCAAATAAAATTTCATAGTTTTTAAATATAAAGGGGACCATATTATACAGACTGATTCATTCAACACCACCAACATTTTGTCAGGTCAATAATTATTTTTAAAAAATATTTTTTAAGTTTCATTATAGGTTTTTTACCTGTATTCACTCAATTAATTGCTTATTGTGGATTTCCAATTTCTTAACATTATGAACTTCAACTGTGGTGAACACATTATTGGAAAAATCTTTGGGCACATTTTAAATTGTTTCCATAGAACAAATTCTTAGAAGTGGAGTTCCTGCGTCAAGTTATGTACATTTTGAGGCTGTTGATATCCTTTGCCAAATTGCTGTCCAAAAAGGTTTTACCAATATTTGTTCCCATCAGCATCCTTCCCAAAAATAGGCTTTTAAAATTCTCATTCTTTTTTGTCTTTACCAAATAGATAAATGAAAATGCTATTGTGTCGGAGAAATCTTCATAATCTGGGTCAAAAGCATGGATGTGATCTGAGTAGATAGAAAGTGGGAAGGGCTGGGGATGTAAGATATCAAATATTATTCAAATATCATAAGACTCTAACTATTCAATAAATATTTATTGAGCACTCAGTCTCTGCCCAAAGGAGTTTCTGTGTGTGTGTGTGTGTGTGTGTGTTGGAATATGTATGTGTGGGAGGTCTTCCATGACAACAGACAACAACATAATACAGTGTGGAAGCATGTAATGGAGAAGTATGCTAGATGTTATAGGAGTATTTGCAGTCAGGGGAGGCTTCCTGGAGGAAGCAGCCTTGAAATGAGACCTGAAGGAGGAGAAAGAATTGGCCAGTGGTTGGTAGGAAAGGCTTGAGAATGAGTCCAGCATGGTTTAGGAAAGGATTGGATGAACTCTCCCTTTCTTCCTTCATTCTATAAATTTGTGTTGATGGCCTGCTATATGTCAGGAACTGGGCTAGGAGGCAGGGACAGGGTGATGAACAGAGATTAGATCCCTGCCCTCACAGAGTTTTGGTTGTAATGTGGGGGTTGGGTGGAGCCACTGCCTCTCGAGCCCATTGGACTTTAAACTCTGGGAAGAGGAGGCTTGCTTGCCCTGGTCAACGTTGATATCCCCAGCACGGAGAACAGAGCCTTCATGAAATCTGTGAAGCTGTCAGAGATAAGGAAAAACCAGGGCTAACCAGATAAAGGGAAAGAAAAAAATGAGTAAGAGATGAGTTGCCAGGGATAGAGGGAAGGCAGAGAACAGAGAAGCAGGTGGAAGAGGAGGGGAGTATCACAGAAGGGAGAAAAAAGAGAGGAAAGATAAGGATGGAGCCTACTGGAGAGCAGCTCTGGGGCGCCTAACCTCACGGTGCTGGTACCCATCAAAGCCAGGCTGCTTGCCGCCTTGCATTCCCCATCCCATGCCCATGCGAGCAGACAGGAAGGAAAGAGGGCCATCCCCAGAAGGCAGAGCTGAACATTTCCCTTGCTCAAATATTTATGTGAGTAGAAAGCAGCTACAGCCAGGTGGCTGAGCTGACATCCAGGCACTTCTATTTCTGAGGACTTTCTCATCAGGCTCCTGTCATCTTTGGTTCTGTGGCCTAACAAAATTGGACTTTTCATTTCTTAAAAGTATACCTGATCCTCCCCCAAATGTTTTTCTTCTCACTGCCTTTCAAAAATAAATAATAAAAACCTACATCTTTCATCCCGTCACATTTCCTGGATTTGGCACATCAGGCTGTGAGGGTCACATCTACTTATGTCTCTTCTGTAGCTTTAGATCAGACAACTTGTGTCTGACTCAACCTGGCGTGACAACTTAGAAAGGATGAGACAAGAAAGTCAAGCGGGAATGCGGAAAAAGAGAAAGTCATCTTGCATTTTCTTTCTTTTTTTTTTTCTTTTTGGTCAGCACAACTTTACAAATACTTTCACATTTTGTTCCCTTTTTTTTTTTCTCCCTCCTAAAGCTGGCTGTCCATAAAAAAACTTAGGATGAATGTTCATTCCCTAAATGTCTTGGGTAATTAGATGGAATTTCCAGCAAGTGTCAAGTATTGAGGATAAAAAAATATCTCCTGACTTCAGCAGTATAATCCAAAAACTCTCATTAGTTACTCCACTTTATTTAAATATATATTTTTTCTTCAGTGTTTTAGGTGATGAAGAAGATTAAAAATGATCCCATAACAGTCAGTATAGTATTTTACATTCACTGACCTTTTGTGTAATTTGATATGTTCCTTTAGGAAGTTGGCTATGGCTGTGTTAGGTGAAAGCCTGATTTATAAACACTGTTCAGGGGTATGCAGGGAAGGGGCGAGGGAAGTATGTATTTTGTTCCCATTCCCAGTTTTTAATCTTTTGAATCTGCTCACACCTTTTAGCAGTTCATTAATATATTTTTATTCTTCCTTCCAAAATTATTGCTGTATTTTCTCTATTAATGCTCAGTTCCTCAGGAGAACTAGGCAGAGTTGAGGTGGAGGTTTCAGGGCTGGGTTAAATGTAGAGGGAGACAAGGGGGTGGCCGGGAAAACAGCATCAAATCTGAAGGGATATTCTCAACCAGGACGGACCATTTCTGGAGTGGCTAGAACATGGCATGTGGGTTGGGGAGATAGATCAAACCCCAAAATTGCCATAATGGATCAGACTCACAGTGAGTGGCGTGTGTTATACACTCCCAAATCTAATGAATTATTCCTTTAATCGATAAAATATTCATAGGTGGGAAATACCTGGTTGTCCTCCCTGAACTACCTTCCTCAAATACTGATCACGTTTCTCCCAAATAATCTTAAATACCAAATCCACTGCCACTGCCACCTTGTTAAAAAGCTTGGTACAGAGCTTACAGAGCACTTCAGGCCCACTAGCTCATCTATCCTCACAGCAGCTAGGACAGGTGTATTACAAGGTTTGTAAACAGTGAAATGGGACTTGATAGCTTGTGACTTGCACACTCAGATCAAAGGTACACTCTAAATACCACATCTAGACTCACAAAGAAACTGTGGAAGCAGACAGGTTTTTTTGTTTTTTTTTTTTTAAGTCTAAAATTTACCAGAGAGAAATCTGATTACCTTCCAAACAATGACAGCTAGCCTGACAGCAGATTTCTCTATGGCAACACAACAGAAAAATAACTTCAAAGTGCTGAAGGGAGGGAAAAAAAAGATGATCTAGAATCTTATACCCAGCTAAACCATCATTCAGAGATGAGCATGAAATAAAGATATTTTATGAATAAAATTCTAAGGAAGTTCACCTTCTACATACCCACTGAAAAGTGAATCAGTTGCAAGAGGAATGGTAAACAATGGTAAACAAGCCAAATGGAAATTTAATTAATTTACTTCGCAGAAGTCTAAAATAGCATATGAAAGTGAAATAAAATCTATATAATAATAAATGGGAAGTTTAATGGCTTGTTAAAGTTGCTAAATTCTTGTCAGGTAAAGAACAATACTGAATAATTTCAAATTCTGTTTGGAAAAAATATAGTTTTGCATGGAGATTAACATAGGAAGTTTCAGATGTATCAACTTTTTTCTACTTAAAAAAGAAACTCAAGAAAATATGTCTAACCATTCAGACTTGTTCAGTCTATGTGGTGAGTACATGGATATTATCTGTAGTTTTCTGTATATTTTGCATAATTAAAAAATAAATAAAAGTCTCCTTCTTTAGTTGTCAGTCTACAACAAAAACATTTAAAGTATATCTTCTTTCAGGAAGGAATCTGATTCTAGAATTTCAATTTATGGTAGTCTAATAAGTACCCAAAAATTTAAATGTAAGCATGTTTCCTGTCCTGCCCCAAGTTTATGATACCAAAAATCAGAAATAAGCTCCTTGAAGGCTTTGTCTACTTTATACCTATGTCCGCTGAAGAGCTAGCACTGAACTTAATATTAAGCCTTCAATAAATACATGTTGAAAAAAAAGTGAATAAACGTGCTGAACGTCAAGAGGCAGGCAAGTATGTAACAGGTTAGAAAAATTTCCACCAAAAAATGTTTAAAATTTATATTCTGATCCAGCTATGATTTACATTTTGATATAAGTATAAATATTTTGATTCATATTTCTACCCAACTATGCCAAAATAAAGCAACTTCCCTTCCCTGTTAATTCTTCTTTCTCCTAAATAGGTCTCAATCAAATTCAAGGGAGAGGTTGATCAGACCTTCATTGGAGACTTACTATTTTTAGTCTTCCTCATATAAGTGCTCCTTCCTCCATCTCATCTGAGTTCTCATTCCCTAGATGCCTCCTGTGTATCCTGCACCAACCCATACTTCCATCCTTTGTCACCCAACACCGCTTCTCCCCCTTAGTTCCTACTTTGATGACTTATAATACAAATAAGAATTAATAACCTTTCTGAACATTCACAATGGGCCAGTTATTACATGTATTATCTCATTTAATTCTTAAATAATCATGTGAGACTGGTTATCCCCATTTTACAGATGCAGAGATTGACAGGATGATCTAATCAAAGTTAGATAGAGAGCAGGTGAATTTGTCCCCAGAACTAAAGCTCCTGACCAATACAACAGCCTGTATCCACTAGCTAAAGGAAGATGAGGGGAAGCAGGAGGAAGAAGAGGAGGAGGAAGAGGAGAAGGGGAAAAGGAGAAGAACATGTGCACTCAAACGTGACATGTCCAGCCCAGTGTGGCTGGAGTTGCTTTCTCTCATCCTCACTCAGGCAGCTGCAGAGATGAGGCCAGGTGACCTGCTGGTCCGCAGCACAGGAGGGTGGCCGTAGTCCAGGATGGTGGGTCCTGAGTGCCCCACCCTGGGTTTTTAGCACAAACTGCCAGAATAATGGATGAACAGTGCAGGGCTAACTTGTAAAATGGGGTTCCTGCCCATTAGGATGCGTGGTGAGTGTCTGAGTGGAGTCACTATCCAATCCAGGGTGTGAGCCAGGGTCAGGTGAGCAGGGAAGGATGAAGAACGTGATTATGGAGAGGATAGCCCATCCAAAGCAATGTCTCAGAAGACTCTGAAGAAGAGAAATCAGAACCATGTTCCCTCCATCCCTCTTCAGGGGACCGGTGTCATGATGAGACAACAGTGAGATAAAGACGTTAGGTGACTTGGAGACGGCCAAGAGGTTTTCTCCTCATCCAATTTTAAATACTGACTTTTGGGGAACCTGGGTGGCTCAGTCGGTTAAACATCCAACTCTTAATTTCAGCTCAGGTTATGATCTCAGAGTCATGAGATCGAGCCCGAGTCCACACTAGGTGTGGAGCCTACTTAAGATTCTTTCTCTCTCCCTCTGTCCCTCCCCCCTCAAAAAACAAAACAAAACAAAACAAAACCTGACTTTCAGCTCAACCCTGTGAGGCAGGCAGGGCAGACTTTACTGCCCCCATTTTACAGAGGAGGAAACTGAGGCTCAGAGAATTTACATGACTTGCAAAAGTTATGATATGAATGAATGGTAGAATTAAGACTGAAATGTGTGTGGGCTTTCTGTCTCCACGTCACAGCTTAATCCTCTACCCTTGGGCATTACCTGCCCATAAGCTGCTTTTTGGGAATTTGGAATAGCGCCCCCCTTCCTCCCAGCAGGAGTGGGAGGCACCCAAAGGGGCCAGGTTGGTGAGCAGAACATTAGCTGGGTCACTGCCCCCTCACCCCCCACGGCACAACCTACACAATATAGGGGTGGCCTTCTGCTCTGCACCACCCAGCTTCACTCTTGGGTCCTGTTCCTCTTTCCCCATCAGAATCCTTCCTCACTTTTGGACCCTGTCCCTTGAGCAGCTCTGGTCCTGGGGATGCAGCACCAAATGATTGTCACAGGCAGGAAGTCTGTGATTGGGGACTATGCTTTCCAGGGCTCAACCCGATGGGTGTGAGGACGGCATCCATTACCCAGGTCCTGCCTGACCTGACCCCCAAAACTCTGTCCTCATGAAGCGCCCCTTCTATTTAACATCTCCCCTATCACTGATGTCTTTTCTGGCAGCAAAGGACACCGTGTGATACAGTGCTTTGCACAGTGTGCATACTCCAGAAGTATTAAATGATGACAGGATTTTTTTTCTAAAAGATGAAGGTTCCACCTCTTAGAACTCTCTTCTGTTGTACATCTTTGCTAAGAGTGGGTTAAGACGGTCCGTCTTTTAGCAAGAATCAGGGTTTAGAGATTAGTGAAGTGAGAATTGGTCAGGTTTAATGGCACAGATAATATTTTATTTTTATTTCAATTTTAATACACTATCAACATGCAATGAAGTAAGATATACGGCAACACTTGAGGAAGGAACTGCCCTCCAACTTATCTTCAGTTACCAATTTGGGACCAGTTTCTGAAGTTATTTTTCTGCCAGTCTTGAGAATCTCGGAAAATTTTGCCTTCATCAAAATGATATATTAGGAAGGGTAAAGGTCACCTTAAACTTTGCACAAGAAATCAGAGTAGTGTTTGACCATGACACTTGGAAATTTTTCCCCCCAAAGATATAAAGAAGCTAGAAAAAAGGAAAACTTCTTTCCTCTGAACAGTGAATCTTCTTCATTCTCTGATGGCATTCAAGATATTTATTTTGACCCCAGATATCATTAGATGTACAAATGGCTTAGCAAGATAGGAAACTGATCTAGCCATAAGACCTTTAGGATTGTAATTCCTTATTTATGCCTGTGGCTCCATTAGACTGGGCATCCTTCAGGTCTGGGACCACATCTGATTCACCTTAGTGTCTCTATCACCCAGCACACTGCCTGGTACATAGAAGGCATCCATTATAAGTTTGATGAATAAAATAGTAATAAAAATAGTTAACAGGTGTTGAGTATTTACAATGGGCCAGATGCCTTTGAATATTTTATTGGTAGCGTTTTATACTGAATACTCAGTCTAACCTTATAGGGTGGCATTATGGATTGAATTGTGTTGTCCCCAAAATTCATTTGTTGAAGTCCTAACCACTGCCTCAAAATGTGACCTTATTTGGAAATAGAGTTGATGGCAGATGTAATTAGTTGCATTAAGATGAGGTCATAGTCAAATAGTGTAGGCCCCTAATCCAATATGATCAATGTCCTTATAAAAGGAGAAATTTGGACATAGACACGCACATAGGAGAATGTCATGTGAAGATGAAGTCAGAGATTGGGATGATGCATCTACAAACCAAGGAATGTCAAAGATTGGGACACCTGGGTGGCTTAGTCGGTTGGGCATCTGCCTTCGGCTCAGGTCATGATCCCAGGGCCCTGGGATCGAGTCCCGCATCAGGCTCCCTGCTCAGGGGGAGCCTGTTTCTTCCTCTGCCTGCAGCTTCCCCTGCTTGTGCTGTCTCTCTCTCTGACAAATAAAAAAATAAAATCTTAAAAAAAAGAAAAGTAATGTCAAAGATTGCCAGCAAACCAGCAGAAGCCAGGAGAAAGGTATGGAACACAGATTTTTCCCTCACAGCCCTCAGAAGAAACCAACCCTGACTATACCTTGATCTCAAACTTCCAGCCCTCAGAACTGTGAGACAATAGTATTTCTGTTTAAGCCCCTTAGTTTACAGTACTCTGTGACAATAGCCCTAGGAAACTAATACAACATATTATTATTATTCCCATTTTATAACTGAGGGAAACAGAGAGAGTCCCAGAGGAATGAACTTTACTGAGATCAAAGAGATAGGAAATGTTGAGACCAGAACAGGCGCTCAGGTGGTCTGACTCCCCATGACTTACTACATGACTTTCTGTGCGTAGGAAGATGTTCCAGCCTGAGACACCTGAAGGAGCTGCTTCATGTCTTGTTCTTGATTTCCTCTTCACTGAGCCAAATGTATTGAGTTCCCATTCTGGGCACCAGAATGCTTGCATAAACGTAGGAAATATACCCTTCTCCCTCAAAGAGTTGACAGTACTATTGGAAAGGTGAGAAAAGCAAAGAGCCTACAACATACCAGGTGCTTCGCACAGTGTATGCCAGACAATCCTCATATCACATTGTGAGCCTCTTCACAGCTAGCAAATGACAGATCTGAGAGGGCCCACCAGGTCTGACTTCAGGGCCTATGGCCTTTCTATTCCTCCCGTCACTCTGCAAACCTCCACAAAACAGTCCAAGACCAAGATGTGAGCAAGTGAATAATAATGCCCCCCCCATGACTGATCAGGGCTCAAACCAGCTCCTGCTAACCCTGATACTGCAGCAGTGACAAGGACAAGGGAAGGGGTTGGAGAGGTGCATGGGTACATGTATGCAGTGGTTTGGGATTTGAATACTCATGGTTATCTTATTTAACTCTCCCAACAGCTCAACAGGGAGATAGCACTTACATTCTAGATAATGCTTCTCAAGGGGAAGAGTTTTTGCCGCCCCCCCCCCCAGGAGACACTGCCAACATTGGGGGCATTTTTGATGGTCACATCAAAAGAGGCCAGTGCTACTGGCCTCTAATGAGTAGAGACCAGCAATGCTGCTAAACATCCTACAGTGCACTGGACAGTCTGCTCTCCCAGCAAAGAATTCCTGTCCCTAAGGTCAGCTGTGCTGAGGCTGAGGAACCCTGCTCCAGTTGATGAAATAGAGGCTTAGAGAGGTTGAGACATTTGTTCAAGTTCACACTGCTAGGATTCGTGTTCAGATCTCTTGTCTCTAGGCCTAGTGTACTTCCTACTCCACCACACTGCCCTCTTTTTGATATCAAACACATCCTAAGTTTTTGGGAAGAGGAAATGTTTGAAATGTTTGTTGGAAAAAATATTTCTGGGGCGCCTGGGTGGCTCAGTTGGTTGGGCGGCTGCCTTCGGCTCAGGTCATGATCCTGGAGTGCCGGGATCGAGTCCCATATCGGGCTCCCTGCTTGGCGGGGAGTCTGCTTCTCCCTCTGACCCTCTTCCCTCTCGTGCTCTCTATCTCTCATTCTCTCTCTCTCAAATAAAAAAATAAAAAAATAAAAAAATAAAAAAATAAAAAAAATATTTCTGGTAGCTGTATTGTGAGGAGAAATAGGAGAACTCAAATGAATCCCCTGTCTTCCTAGGAATATTCTCTCCTCTCCAAACAGCCTGGCTGTAGTAAACGCTGGGGTGCCCTGTCTAGATGCTCCCTTTCTCCTAGTTGCTGAGCCCCTGTCCAGTAATTGCGCTGAGCCCAAGAGAGCCACCCCGTCCAACATCAAGCCCCCTGGTGGCTGATGGGTAGAAAGGTCCAGTCCCCTTGCCTCAAGATGGGACAGCTCTGAAGGGCCATTCCAGCTACAGAGCTCCCACAGCATTGGCTGAGGCCTCTCTGCATTTTAACGTATCCCTCTGCCAGTCCTGCCTCTCTCACTCCCTCAAAGGTGCTGTTTTCCAATAAACTGCCTACACACAAAACTCCATCTCAGAGTCCTTGCCCTAGGACACCTGATCTAAGTCACTAGTTAGAAATGCTTATTTAAGGACTGTAAATAGCTCATGATATAACAATAAGTGAAGGAAATCATAACAAAAACTGGATATATGCTATGATACCAATTCTATATGAAAGAAGATGGCACAGTGATTAAAAGCTTGAGTTCTAGAGAGACACAAACCTGAGTTCAAATACAAGCTCAAGTACTAGCTGTGTAATCTTGAACAAATTGTATAACTCCTTTGAACCTGTTTCTTCATCTACAAAATGGAGACAATAATAATAATACCAACCTATTAGATTGCTGTTAAGAGTAAGTGACATGGTACAAGTAGAATATTTACATGGTGTTAACTTTTTCAAAAAAGACTGGAAGGAAATCTGCTATGATGTTAATACTCAGGACCCATGAGTGTTAGGGTTATAGGAGACTTTTCAATTCTCCATACTTCCTAAAATTCTACCATTAACAAATTATAAAGGACATTTATGGTTGCCGCATCCTTGCCTCCATCCCAGCTATGCCTGATTTCCACTGGGGGATGCATCTGCTTCAGAGATGCTGACTCCGTGTTCCCAACCACTGCCACCATGACCAGGGTGGAGCTTTTAACTGAGACTGATCCAGTCAGCTGGTTGAGTCCTGATGGCTCCAGGGATTGTTTCGGAGTAGGCACATGACCTAAGCCATTCCAATCAGAGTGAGTGTCTGGACTTTTGCTTGGAACACTGGGACAAAAGAGGACACTCTGTGACTTGCCATAAACGAGGAAGCATTTGTCTTAGGAGCTTTGATAGCCATTTCGTAAACATAAGCTGAGCCTGCCTTAAGGTGAATACCTTGGAAGGCAGAGCTGAGAGAAAAGCAATCTCGTCCCTGGTGACATATTGACTCTCTGGAAAAAACACAACGTATCTCTAGACTTTTCAGTTATATGAGTAAATAAATTCTACTAGTTATTCAAGAAAATTTAAGTTGGGTTTTCAATTACTTACAACATAAAGACTTTTGAAACACTTGCATTATTTTCATAGTCAGAAGTTAATAATTAAAAGTATATTTAAAAATACCATTCCTTCCACTGGGCCCAGGTCAAGCCCTTCCTCCTCCAAGAGTGGTCACAAATTGCACTAGTCCAGGCTGGCTTTCCTATTAGTGAATAGCTCTAGTCCTCATTGCCTGGATCTTCATCTGACATGAAATGAACTCATGCCTTCTGTTGCTCTCTGTCCCAGGTATACATATTTTGTCTTCCTAGTGAGTCAGAAAATAGCTCTTGAGAGTAGGGGTCATGTCTTATCATTCTTTCATAAATCTTACACTGCCATTTTAGAGATCCCACAGAGTCATTTTTCCTAGGTCTCACATTTATGAGAAGCTTCGATTTAGATTCTAACATTATCTTCAGTGTGTCAAATGTACTCAAATAAAAAAAATGTTTAAAGAGGAAACAAAAACAAAACATCATCTCCAAAAGATGTTAAATAGTTGTACCTTGCATATTAGACACATTAATTTGTCAGTAAACACATTAGCTTGCCAGAAAAATGATTGAAATATACAATTTCCATTATCCTGTTCAGATGTTTCTTATTTTTACATACAGAGAGAGGAATTTCCAGAGATTGAAGACGTCCTCTGAGATGTCCTCAGTACCAAGTAGAGTGCCAAGGACAGCATTTACAAAGTCATTTCATTTTCAAAGTTCTAAGGAGCCTCAATATTCATCTAGCGCAATCCTTTTACATTCTAGTTGAGGAAACTGAGGCCACACAGGCAGAGGGACTTTCAAGGCAGCACCACTGATTGGTGACAGAGCCAGGTCTTGAACTCAGGTCTTCTAAGTATCAAATAAAAACTCATTACATTGAATAAAACCATACCAGTAGAACTTCCTACAAAGCACTGTACAAATTCACCTTATAAGGTACTCCATAAGTGCTTCGATAAGAGTTTTAAAGCAGGTTTAAAGTTGTTAACTCATTTTTCAACTTGTCCAAGGCCCCATATGATATAGAGCACTAGGCTGATGTAGGAAGGGATTTTTCTCCACCAGTCAGGTGGCTTATTTCAGCCCCCGGAGTAGCTGTTAATCAGGTTTCAATAGACTTCAGCGTTTCACTCAGAACCTGTTGGCAATCCTAAAACTCTACCAATCCTGTCATCTCTGCAAAATGAGCTCCAGCTATGGTCCCATCTGTTTTCAGTTTTATTGAGGGATCCCTTCAGAACAGTTCCTGCTGCAGCATTAATATGGACCTCAGCAGGGACCCCCTTCTTTACCCCGAGCTGCTCTCTCAGGGTACAAAATGATGTGCTCCCGCTTCCGGAGATTTAATAGCAACAAGGCAAGTTTGTAATGTGCTCTTTGTCCCAGTGCCAGTCCAGTTCTTCCCATGCACAGAGTGGTAGCTATTTGGAGCTAGCAATACTCTTCTCTGGGCTGTCAGACCTTATCCAATTTTTTCCTTACAACTTTTCAGAAATTCTCCTGCCCTGCTTCTTGATTTTTATCAAACCTGTTGAACCACTCCTGTGACACTTCTGCATCCTTCTATCCCAACCTCCTTGCCCAAGGAGATCTAAACAAATATCATCTAACACACTGAGCAATTACTATGTGCCCAACTTGGATCCAAGCAGAGTACCTCATTCAAACTTGTGACCACCTATGGTAGGTATTTACTTTCAGCAATGGAAACTAAGACTTGAGAGGTTAAGTAACTGATACAAAGTCACATTATTAAGAAATATTGGTGTTGGAATTTTTGAACCCTGGCAGTTAAATTCTAGGATTAGGACCCTTTACAAATGTACTAGCCTATCTTGAAGTTTATGAAATTGATTACCTTGGAATCTGCTCACCTCATAGCCACCCATATGCAAATGACCACCAGCCCTACCTTGATAGTAGGCTATCCATTAGGCACTATGGTCAGTGCTTAGAAACTATAGCTTTCTTTTTTAAAAAAATATCTTATTTATTTGAGAGAGAGAGAGAAAGCGCACATGAGTGGGAGGAGGGACAGAGGGAGACAGAGAAGCAGACTCCTCACTGAGCAGGGAGCCCGACGTGGGGCTCAATCCCAGGACCCCGGGCACATAACCTGAGCCGAAGGCAGACACTAAACCAACTGAGGCACCCAGAAGCCCTCAAATTATAGTTTTATGAAACTATTATTATTAGGGGAAAGTGGGCAAGGTACGCAAGAGATCAATAAAAATTAATACATGTTTAAATGTTTACAAACTGTAATATTATGTCAATTGGTTCAGTGTAATAAGTCAATGATTGTATCATTTTTATATATAAGGTTAAATCACAAAGAAAATTATTTTTAGCAAACTTAATATTATAAAAGTCCTTCCAAATTTTGTATAGTGGAAAAAATTATATGATTGTGGATGTGAGTGCATTGTAATGTGTTTGGTATGAGGTGGGTGGAGCCTTCAAAAGTAAGAATGTCTAAGGTCTATTAAGGTCTTGAAATGACTCTGTTTGCCACCCAGACCTCTTTTCCTACCTCCAATGAAGTATGATCTCTTGAAATAGGCTCAAAACTTACCATCTCTATAACTAGGCTCCTTATCTCTACCAAATCACTATTTATTTCTATATTCTCTAAACTGCCAATGGTCCACATATTGGCATAATCTTTCTGAAGATAAATTTGGCAATATGTATCAAAAATCTCAAAATTCTAGTACCCTCTGACTGAGGAAATGATAGTTCTCATTTTTGGAGGACTGGGGACCTCAGAGTGATGAGGTTGGGTGATTTTTCTTATTTTCTTTACATTTTTCTGTATTTCCTAGTTTCAATAATTGCAAGAAAAGGAAACTAAAAAAGGCAGTTCTGATGTTACTAGCCATGAGAGAACTCCTTAATCTCAAATTCAGGATTATTAATAGGACACATAAAAATCATGAAAAATGAAACAATACTAATACAAGAAGTATAAACAAAAAAGAAGAAATTTTCAAGTAGGTATTAAAAAGCTCAACTTCCTAAGAGTCAAAGGAATGCAGATGAAAAGTTAGGTAATCATATTTTATCAACAGATTGGTAAAGATTAAAGAAAATTATAATACCCAGGGTTGGTATGAATGCAGGAAGTTAGGTACTGCTAGTGGAAGTATAAATTCTTACAATATTTTAGTAGTAATTTGGTGATATGCACCAAGAACTTAAACAATTCTCTTACCCTTGAATCCAATAATTCTTTTTCCAAAAATTTGCCTAAGAATCCAGGATGAACACAAAAATATTTATGCAAAAGGCTGTGAAAATTTATATATGAGTGTTGTAGAGTTCTTTATAATAGAAAAAAAGAAAATAATCTAAAATGTCCAACATCCGGAGAATGGTTAAACTATTATACATTAATATTATGGAGTACTGCATAGCACATTAAAAATGACAACAGAGGAATATTTGAAGACATAGAAAGATAATTATACTACTTGATAGAAAGGGGGAAAATCAGATTACAAAACAAGAACAATACAATCCTATTTACATAAATACCCTCTCTACACATATGTAAACACATACTCACATATGAATATAGGAAATAGAAATTTTGGTTATACACCCACATAAAGATCATTTATCTGAATGGTGGAATTAAGGAAGATTGCTCTTTTTGATTTGGTCTATTTTTTTTAAGTAGGCTCCACACTGGGCACAGAGCTCAACATGGGGTTGAGCTCACACCACTGAGATCAAGGCCTGAGCTGAGATCAAGAGTCTGCTGCTCAACTGACTGAGTCACCCAGGCTCTCCTGGTTTAGCCTACGTTCTTTTTTTTTTAAAAGATTTTATTTATTTACTTGACAGAGACAAAGTGAGAGAAGGAACACAAGCAGAGGGAGTGGGAGAGGGAGAGCAGGCTCCCCGCTGAGCAGGGAGCCCGATGTGAGGCTTGATCCCAGCACCCTGGGATTGTGATCTGAGCCAAAGGCAGACACTTAACAACTGAGCCACCCAGGTGCCCCAAGCCTATATTCTTAAAACAGAAACAAACAAACAAAAAAGAAAATATTAATTACTTCTCAAATGAAAATAAAACCCAAAGGCTTTTAAAAAATAAAACAACAAATAAAACGTATATATGAGTGCTTTCTGAATAGACTAGATCTTACTTCTGGAGAACAGTTATAGACATAAGGTCAAAAGAACCCTAGATGTGTAATATATAAAAAAGAGTTAATGGTGCCATTTTTTGTTCACCATGCATGAGTGTTTGAGGATTAGAAAAGAAAGTGCATTTAAAGAAGACACTTCAAAACCATATCTGTATTATTATTGCTGTTATTATACTTGATAATATGCTATATCTTCTAAGAAAAGATGTGTCACCAAAAAAGGTTTTTCTGTTTGTTTTGTTTTAGAAGACCATTCTTATTTTTTTTTCCTATACACTTTGTTATACAACAATGAGTCTGGTAACCATATGATCATCTCAATAAATGAGGAAAAAGCATTTGACAAAATTTAACAGCTTTTCACGATAAAAATACTAAACAAACAAGCAATGTAAGGGAACTTCCTTACCTGATAAAGGGCATCTACAAAAACTTTACAGCTAACATCAAACATATTGGTGAAAGTCTGAAAGCCTTCCCCCAAGATGAGAAACAAAACAAGGATGTGTACTTTCATGCCTTCTATTCAACATTGTACTAGAGGTTTCTAGCCAAGACAATGGCTAGAATGGAAGGAAAGAAGCAAAACTATCTTCTATTTGCAGATAACATGATCTTGCATACAGAAAATCCTAAGGAATCCACCCCCCGCAACACACAAAACTTATCAGAGCTAATAAACAAGTTCAGCAAGATTGCTTCAGCAATATACTAAACTCAATTGTTCAGGCACCAGTTTCTACCTCCACAAAACAAAAAACAAAAAATCTCAATTGTATTTCTTTACACTAGTAATGAACAATCTGAATATAAAAATAAGAAAACAGGGGCGCCTGGGTGGCTCAGTTGGTTAAGTGTCTGACTTCAGCTCAGGTCATGATCTCCGGGTCCTGGGATGGAGTCCCACACCTGGCTCCCTGCTCAGTGGGGAGTCTGCTTCTCCCTCTGTCTCTCCGCCCCCTTCTTGTGCTCACTTGCTCACTCTCTGATGAATAAATAAAATCTTTAAAACTCAAAATGGTTGAAAGACCTAAATGTGAGACAGGAGTCCATCAACATACTAAAGGAGAACACAGGCAGCAACCTCTTCGACCTCAGCCGCAGCAACTTCTTCCTAGAAACATCGCCAAAGGCAAGGGAAGCAAGGGCAAAAATGAACTATTGGGACCTCATCAAGATGAAAAGCTTTTGCACAGCAAAAGAAACAGTCCACAAAACCAAAGACAACCGACAGAATGGGAGAAGATATTTGCAAATGACATATCAGATAAAGGGCTAGTATCCAAAATCTATAAAGAACTTCTTAAACTCAACACTCAAAGAACAAATGATCCAATCAAGAAATGGGCAGAAGACATGAACAGACATTTTTCCAAAGAAGACACCCAAATGGCCAACAGACACATGAAAAAGTGCTCAACATCACTTGGCATCAGGGAAATCCAAATCAAAACCTCAATGAGATATCACCTCACACCAGTCAGAATGGCTAAAATTAACAAGTCAGGAAATGACAGATGTTGGCAGGGATGCGGAGAAAGGGGAACCCTCCTACACTGTTGGTGGGAATGCAAGCTGGTGCAGCCACTCTGGAAAACAGTATGGAGGTTCTTCAAAAAGTTGAAAATAGAGCTACCATACGACCCAGCAATTGCACTACTGGGTATTTACCACAAAGATACAAATGTAGGGATCCGAAGGGGTAGGTGCACCCTGATGTTTATAGCAGCAATGTCCACAATAGCCAAACTGTGGAAAGAGCCAAGATGTCCATCTACAGATGAATGGATAAAGAAGAAGTGGTACACACACACACACACACACACACACACACACACACACACACACAATGGAATATTATGCAGCCAACAAAAAGAATGAAATCTTGCCATTTGCAACGACGTGGATGGAACTGGAGGGTATTATGCGGAGCAAAATAAGTCAATCAGAGAAAGACATGTATCATATGACTTCACTGATATGAGGAATTCTTAATCTCAGGAAACAAACTGAGGGTTGCTGGAGTGGTGGGGGGTGGGAAGGATGGGGTGGCTGGGTGATAGACATTGGGGAGGGTATGTGCTATGGTGAGCGCTGTGAAGTGTGCAAGACTGTTGAATCACAGATCTGTACCTCTGAAGCAAATAATACATTATATGTTAAAAAAAAAAAAAAAGAAGGAGAAGAAGAAGATAGCAGGAGAGGAAGAATGAAGGGGGGGGAATCGGAGGGGGAGACGAGCCATGAGAGACTATGGACTCTGAAAAACAAACTGAGGGTCCTAGAAGGGAGAGGGGTGGGGGGATGGTTTAGCCTGGTGATGGGTATTAAAGAGGGCACATATTGAATGGAGCACTGGGTGTTATACACAATGAATCATGGAACACTACATCAAAAACTAATGATGTAATGTATGGTGATTAACATAGTATAATAAAAAAATCTTTAAAAAAATAAGAAAACAATTCCATTTTCAGTAGCATCAAAAGTAATAAAATAGGAATAAATTTTTAAAAAAAGAAATGCAAGTCTTAAACACAGAACTACAAAATATTGTTAGAAGAAATAAAGGAATTTCTGCCTAAATAAATAACAAGACATCCCATGAACTGGAAGACTTAGTACTGTTAATATGGGAATACACCCCAAATTGATCTAGAATTCAATATAATCCTTATTAAAATTTCAAGTGCCTTTTTTTTGCATAAATGGACAAGATGATCCTAAAATTCATATGGAAATGCAAGAGACTCAGAGTAGCCAAAATAATCTTCAAAAAGAACAGATTAGAAAGACTCACATTTCCTAATTTCAATATCTACTACAAACCTACAGTAATCACAACAAGGTGGTACTGACATAGAAGTAGACATATGGATGAATGGAATAGAATTAAAAGTCCAGAAATAAATATATACATCTATGGTCAATTGATTCAACAAGGGTGTCAAGACAATTCAGTGGAGAAAGAGCAGCCTTTCAAACAAACGACGCTGGGAAAAATAGACGTCCACATGAAAAAGAATGAATTTGGACCCTTATCTCACATGATATAAAAAAATTAACTCAAAATGGATCAAAGATCAAAATGGAAGAGCAAAAATTATAAAACTCTCAGAAGCAAACATAAATGCAAGTCTTTGTAACCTTGAGCTAGGCAATGTATAACACCAAAAGCACAAGCAACCAAAGGAAAAATAAATTGGACTTCATCAAAATTAAAAACTTTTATATGTCAAAGGACACTATCAAGTAAACAAAAAGACAACTCATAGAATGGGAAAAATATTTACAAATCATATATCTGATAAGGGTCTAGCATTCAGAATATAAAATGAATGCTTACAACTTAACTATCAAAAGACAAACAACCCAATTTTAAAAAGGGGAAAGGATTTGAATAGACATTTCTCCAAAGAAGGTATGCAAATGTCCAATAAGTGCATGAAAAGATGCTTAACATTACTTATTAGGGAATTGTAAATCAAAACCACAATGAGATATCACTTCACACCCATAATAATGGCTTTAATAAAAAAAGACAGACAATAACAAGTATTGGTGAAGATATGTAGAAATTGGAACCCTTATACATTGCTGGCAGAACTGTAAAACGGTGCACTCATTGTGGAAAACAGTTTGGTTGTTCCTCAAAAAGTTAAGCACAGTGCTACCATATGGCCTAGCAATGCCACTCCTAGGTTTATACTCAAGAGAATTGAAAATAGGGGCACCTGGCTGGTTTAGTTGGTAGAGCACGCAACTCTTGATCTTGGGGTCATGAGTTTGAGCCCCATGCTGGGTGTAGAGATTACTTAAAAAAAAAATGAAAATATATGTTCACACAACAGTTTATACATGGTTGCTTGTAGCAAGCCTTCAGAATAATCAAAGGGGGAAACAACCCAAATGTCCATCAACTGATGAATGGATAAACAAAATGTGGTACAGCCATACAATGGAATATTATTCAGCCATATCAAGGAATAAATTACTGACTGATGCATGCTACAACATGGATTAACCTTGAATCATTATGCTAAGTGAAAGAAGCCAGACACAAAGCACCATATAGTACATGATTCCATTTATATGAAATGTCCAGAATAGTTAAATCCAGAGAAACAAGGTTTCTTTTTTGGGTTGATGAAACTGTTCTGGATTTAGATAGTGATGATGGTTGTACAACCTTGTGAATATACTAAAAACCATTGAATTATACACTTTAAATGGTGAATGTTATGGTATGTAAATAATACCTTTAAAAAAATAGAGTGAGTCTGGGGGCAATGTGCCAGTCTCAGCTGAACCAGACCCCCATTTTGGTGGGCAGGTGGCTTGGAAGCTAGAGCCTAGAGTGGTAGCCAGCTGGGCAGCTGCTGGGAAAGCCAGAGCAACACATGTGTGTAAGGGGTAGGCCTAGAGCTGACAACAAGGGAGGGCTGGTAACTTGCACTGTTCTGACTTCCATACAGAGCAACAGATTTCCCCACATGCTCTAATCTTTCCCTCCTTGGTGTCATTTGACTTTTTAAAGATGAAGCTCAGGACTTGGGTTGCTCTTCACCTACAGCACCAACCAGCCATTTCAATCAACTTACACAATGCTTCTCATAATCACTTTTTCAATACTAATAGAAACAGGTTTTAAAGATTTTATTTTAAAATTTAGCTGATAAAGTTAAGTGTTTCTCAGGAAAATCAGCACTGGAGTATTGTCATCCTCTCCTCCCTCAGAGTTTTGTCAATATTTTATCTTCATTAAAGAGGCTAATGATTTTCATATTTCCCAAGCTGAGCCAACCTGAGGGGCATTGTCTCCCAATTCTCTTTAACTGTACATCTCGCAGAGTTCTTTTTCTGTGAACTCTAGGCGTGGGGAAAGTACGAGCTGGAGTTAGGTTTCACAGCCTTCCCTGCCTGGGTTAACGATCACCTGTGATACTAATAATTGTTGTCTTTGGTAACTTCGACTTGAACAGTAACAAAAGGTATAAATCACCCCCAAGGCTCTTAATTACTCCCATTAACAGTTGCTTTGTTATCCTGGATGCAGAGCAGTTTCACTGCTCTGTGAGTACACACTGTGAGTACAGAGCTACAAGCCTGGCTTCAAGCCAGGAGTTAAAATAAGTTATGCTAAATGGATGGCTCAATTGTTCCCCTGGACTCTCTCTAGGTTTGGGGGATGTGGGCCTAAGCGAATGAACACTCTAGGAATTGGGGGTCTGTGCATCTTCTAGAAGTTCCTTGGGGTGTTGTGCTGCCTCTTGCCATGGTTATTTTATTTTTCTAATCTTTCTTAGTTTTGCTTCTAGCATCAGTGTTTTCTTCCTCCCTCCCTCTCCTTTACCCTACCCTGTGCCACTACAAATCTTTCTCCTTTTCTTCCACGCATTTGGTAACTGGCAAAAAAAATAGAGGTGTAAAATTTAGGAGGAAAATCAAAAAAATAAAAAAGAAAGCCACTCAGCTGGGGCATTTGAGCTGGGGAAGTCTACAGATTTTAAGCTCTCTTCTTCAAAAAATGACACAGTGTTCAGGTTACCTATACAGTCAAATCTCAACTCCTCAGTGAGGAATTCAAGAAGCTCCATGATGGGGCCCCCACCTCCCTTCCCGTCCACACCCAACTGCCATTATGAACTGTGATCCTTTAGAGCACAGGCTTTGGATACAAGTTGACAGGGGTCTGACCTAGCACATTCACATCCTCACCACGTGACACTGGACAGATCATTACACTTGCTGCGTGACCTTGGATAGATCATTTACACCTGCTGAGCCTCAGATGTCCCACATGTACCTACCTCACAGATCAGGAGGTTAAATGAGATGATACTTGACAGTGCTTAACACAGTTGGCACAAAGTAAGTTTTTAAAAATGGGAGATGCCACCTGATGATGGTGAGAATCTGAGAAGTGTGCACTTTGCTTTCAATTGCTAATTAATTTTGAAGATTTTCAGATCAAATGCCCCAACTGTCTTCACCAGCACCCTGCCCCATGGCTCTGGCCTCCTCTGTCTTCTCCATCCATGCTCTCAAACCTTGCACTGAACCTTTAAGCTGGATCTGTCTTCATCCTGCCTTGAATTCTGCCTTGCCCACGGGGATTTAAACTTTTTGAGGACAAAGATTATGCCCTGCATGTTTATGGAGTGAATAAATAAATAATAAAGAAATGAATGATTATGGAGAAATACATGTGAAGTGAACACAGACCTTTTAGAAATAATGAACCTTTTCCAGACATCCTGATGTACTGAGTCTTGAAACTGCTACCTATTAAGAAATACCTCAGGAGCCTTAAAAAGCTCATTTGGTAACAAAAAAAGTATGCTCCTATTTCTTTCCTTCCCCAAAACCTCCTTGTAATTTCCTTTCCATTGAATCAGCCAAAACTGGATCACAGGACCACCTCTCCATCAGGAGCCAACACCATCTTTCCTTGAGATCAAGGAATCTCCTTCTAACACATGATAGAGTCCAGGCTCTGTTAGTGGAGTCAAGTAACTGAAAAGGAAACAAATCTCAATCTCCTTCAGTATTTCTGTCTCTGTCTCTCTCTTTCCACATAAAAACACACACATGTAAGAAGTAATCAAAGTCTCAACCGTGTTTATATTTGGGTAGTAAGAATTTGGATGAGGTTAATTTTCTCTCTCTTTTTTTCTTTCTATAATTTCCAAGGTCTCTACAATAAGTATTATTGCCATGGTAATTAGAAAAGAGTTAACAAGAAAAAGTTCTATGGGAGGAAAAGAAAGCCTCCTTAGGGGGCACCTGGGTGGCTCAGTCGTTAAGCATCTGCCTTTGGCCTAGGTCATGATCCCAGGGTCCTGGAATTGAGCCCCGCATCGGGCTCCCCGCTCGGCGGGAAGCCTGCTTCTCCCTCTCCCACTCCCCCTGCTTGTGTTCCCTCTCTCGCTGTCTCTCTCTCTGTCAAATAAATAAATCCTAAAAAAAAAAAAAAAAAAGCCTCCTTAGATAGAAATATATGCTAAAGCCGTAAGCTCAGATTGTCTAGGACAGTCCTAAGTGAATACTAGATTCCACTGACTCCAAAGTACACTCTTTTCATCTGTGTTATGACAGTCTGGGTGAGATGCTCCTTTGTAAACTTGGTTTACCTAGGAAAACAAGCTCAAGAAAGGAGCCATGGGGCCACAGTACCAGCTTGCATAAGTCATTTGCATCTTGGCAACTTTATGCCTACTGCAGCTCTAAGTACACTGGGAACATTGAAATAAAGCTCTTCCAAAGTCAGGTATCAGCAGTCTAATAGTCTAAATAAACAGCATGCATGATCCTATATTCATTATTCCATTATTATTACCATCAACATTTGTGGAACTCTTGCTACTTGCCAGAAATAGCATTAAATGCCTGCATTATCTTACTCAACCTCACAACAACCCTGAGGTAGAAATTATTACTGTTTTCTATTTAACAGAGAAGGAAGCAGAAACTTAGAAAGTTTATCATCGGAGAAAACATTCACTTTACTATATTCTACTTTAAAGCAGTTCATGTGAGAAAGATATATAGATAATTGGGTGAAGAATCCAGTCTTTGGAAGGAAAAAGAGGGGTGGGGGAAGGCTGCCAATCTAAAGTAAGTAAAACCACATATGTGCCCCTGCAGCCCAGAAATGAGACCCACTAAGTCTGACAGGGGCCAGAAAGACCACAGGAAAAATGTTTGCACTTGAAGGTCAATATTTCCAAAATGTGTATCCTGATCACAACTTGGGACTGCCTCTGTACACATTGAGTAGAAACTGGCCCCAGGCTGGGTGGCAAAGATCTTGAGTGAGCAATGCTATCCTAATAATTCAATAGCTCTTTTTCTAATAATTAAGTTATTATTTTTAGAGGGATAGCATATCTGAGATCTCTTGTGTCCCTTTAATAGGTTTTATTTTTGTTGTTATATAGTTTTATTTCATTGCTTAGGCTAAGGTGAAGCTGTAATTCAGTTTAAATGCTATATGTTACAGGCAAGCTGCTTACAATATATGGTCTCAGGAATTTTTGGAAACTTATCTTTAGATGTTATTGGCACAAAATAACAGCCTAGAGTTTGGTCCTCTGGGTGTAAAAGACAAATAAAACTTCTGTGGCTTGACAACTTATACAAGTTAACTCTGCCACAAAACATGTAAGGAGGAGGGGAGGCTCTGAAATCTTTTCCTAGCCTAGAACCGAAAAACCAGAGAGGGTTGTGAGAATCTAGACAGTGTAAGAGTATGATCAGGAAAAAATTCAAGATTTCTGATTCAGAAGTGACAAGCTATAGACTGAGAAAATTTGCAAAAGACACTCTGATTATAAAGGACTGTTATCCAAAATATACAAAGAATTCTTAAAAGTCAACAATAAGAAAACAACCTGATTAAAAAATGAGCTGAAGGCCTTAACAGACACTCACCAAAGAAGATATACAGAAGGCAAATAAGCATATGAAAAGATGCTCCACATCATAGGTCATCAGGGAAGTGAGAATTAAAACAACAATGAGACACCACCATATACCTCTTAGAATGTCCCAAACCCAAAATGCTGGCAACGCCAAATGCTGGCAAGGATGCAGAGTGACAGGAGCTCTGATTCATTGCTGGTAGAAATGCAAAATGATACAGTCACTTTGGAAGACAGTTTGGTAGCTTCTTAAAAAATTAAGCATACTCTTACCATACGACCCAGAAATCATACTCCTTACCCAAAGGAGTTGAAAACTTATGTTCACACAAAAACCTATACACAGATGTTTAAAACAGCCTTATTCATAATTGTAAAAACTTGGAAGCAACCAAGATGTCTTTCAATAGGATAAATAATAAATAAACTGTGGTACATCCAGACAATGGATTATTATTCATAACTAAGAAGAAATGAGTTATTATTGGGCGCCTGGGTGGCTGTCATTAAGTGTCTGCCTTCGGCTCAGGTCACGATCCCAGGGTCCTGGGATCGAGCCCCGCATAGGGCTCCCTGCTCCACGGGAAGCCTGCTTCTCCCTCTCCCACTCCCCCTGCTTGTGTTCCCTCTCTCGCTTTGTCTCTCTCTGTCAAATAAATAAATAAAACCTTAAAAAAAGAAGAGGAAGAAGAAGAAATGAGTTATCAAGCCATGGAAAAACCTAAAGGCATGTTAGTAAATGAAGGAAGTCAATGTGAAAAGGCTATACACTGCATGATTCCAACTATATGATATTCTAGAAAAGGCAAAACTATGGAGACAGTACAAAGACCAGTGGTTGCCAGGGATGTGTAGGGAGGGAGAGATAAATAGGTGGAGCAATGAGAATTTTTAGAAACTATTCTGTATGATAGATACTACAATGGTAGGTACATGCTATTATACATGTTAAAACCCATAGAATGCATAACACAATGAGTGAATCCTCATGTAAACTATGGACTTGGGTGATAATGATGTCATTGTAGGTTCATTGACTGTGCTGGGAGAGGCTGTGCATGTGTGGGGATAGTGGGTATATGGGAACTTTGTGCTTTCCACTCAATTTTGCTGTGAACCTAAAACTTCTTTAAAAAATAAAATCTATTTAAAAAAAAAGAAAACTCTGTGTGTGTGTAAATGTAATAATTATCATCATCTTCTTTATTTACAAGACTAATAAGAGGCAAAACTATAAAACTGGAGCAAGTTGATCCTTGGGGTTTCCTGATCTCTACTTCGAGTCCCCATTCCCCACGCTAGAGTTCAGAGGCTTCTCTACCACATGCTAGGTACGGTGTTTTAAAACCATGGAACAGTGGTGAACCAGTCCTGCCCTCATAAAGTTTACACTTCAAAACAGAAGCGAGGCATTAAACAAGTGATTACAGTAACTACACAGATAGCTGATTGAATTGTGATAAGTGCCCTGAAACAACAAGATCAAACCAAGTCAATGGACTCGGGGATGACTTCCCTGAAGAAGAAATTTAATCTACAGCATGAAGGTTGGCTAGAAGCTAGGCAGGGCAAGGTGTATTCTCAGGTTGCGGGGTAGGGTTGGATGGAGAGAAGATGGGCATAGGAAATACCACACAGACAGGCTCTGAGGGAGGAGGGCCGTGGGGCATGCAGGAGAAACTGAAAGGCCCAGATGACTGCCTCACTAAGAGTGTGAGGGGGGGGGGGGAGATGCAGCTGGAGAGATGGGCGGGGGACAGATTGTACTCTAAACTATCCTGATAGCAAGGGTCAGCCACTGAAGGATTTAAGCAGAAGGGTGATGGTATCTTATCTCTCCTTTTATTTCCAGAACCTAACCCAATGCTTAAAACATCATGGCTGGCTTCATAAACATTTGAGAAAGGAAAGATGGAAGGAAAATGAGAAAGAGATGGACACACTCAATTACTCAATTATGTATTATGTAGTAAGTGGAATTCCAGTTGTCTGGAATTGGCAATGCACCCACTCACATAATTCATTTTCTGAGGGAACTTACCATGGCTATCACTATCACCATCATCCATTATTATTCAAAGAATCATTTTCTTTTTAAAAACCCACAATATGTTATTAAAAATCTTTATTATAATTTTAGATCAGAAATTCAATTCTCTGTGTCCAAGATCTGGGGGTCACTTTAATTTCCATGTTTGCCATATCTGAAAATTTATGTGTACCTCTTGATGAGAGATATAAAATTCAACAGCAACTTTACTACTAATGATGAGAGGTATTGGTTTTTATTCGAAACCATTGCTCTTTAATGACCTAAATAGCTTTAACACTTTTCCGAGGCTAGACAAAGGAATATTGATTTTCCTTTTTTTTTCCCTGCCAGAGAAATCTTGCTAAAGGAGTAACTCAGCTAACCTGGCTCTTTTGGCATTTTCTCCCGTGGTTCAGCTGGGATTCTAGAGTATATAGAAATTCTAAGAATGAAGTGTTCTCCTTGTTGGCAATGCTATCCCAAAGGTAATTTACTCCTGTTCAGAGTCTAAGAGAAGTCCCTTCTGCTGTTTTGTGTAATGTCCTCTTCAAACAGATAAAAAAATATGATCAAGTCTCATTTAAGTAAGGAGAAAATACTTCCTCAAATTATGAGAGATGGGAGGAAGGCAGAGGAGGTAGTCATACTTACGAACTGAAAAAAGGCAAGACAATTGGAATGCAGATGTTCCTTAGGACCCTGGGCAAATATGAAAAGGGAGAAAAGGAAACAGCGCAGCCAACTGGGGAGGCCTCAGACAGCTCTCCCTAAAGGTGCCCAAGCTCCCTGACAGCACTGAGCTGGGCTCCCTGCAGACTGTAGACAGCATTTCCTCTTGTATTCCTAGAACTCAGGGGGTTGTCTACCCTGTGGTAGATGGTTTGTAAATGTGTGTTGATTGGAATGGATGGAAGAAACGATGAGTGGATAAATGACTAAATAAACAAAAACAAACCAATACATTTTGGCTGCTACATATTGGAAAAGGGACAAATAATCACCATCTTGAAATTACTTGATCATGCTAGGGTATATTCAGCAGAGCTGGTCAGGATGTACCTGTAGGTATGGCGGCTGAGGAGGAGATACAGGGCGAAGGGAAGAATGTTCTAAAAATACTTTAGGTGACAGGTCACAAACTACTGCCTGTGGGCCAGTCACCTGTTCCTATAAAGGAAGTTGTATTAGTTTTACTTTTTGTTTTTTTAAGATTTTACTTATTTTTTTAAAGATTTATTTAGAGAGAGAGATAGAGAGGGTGCACAAGTAGGGGGAGGGGCAGAGGGAGGAAATCTTCAAGCAGACTCCCCACTGAGCATAGAGCCCCATGCAGGGCTTGATTTCACAGCCCTGAGATCATGACCTGAGCTGAAACCAAGAGTTGGACACTCAACTGACTGAGCCACCCAGGTACCCCTAAGATTTTATTTTTAAGTAATCTCTACACTCATCATGGGGCTCGAACTTACAGCCCCGAGATCAAGGGTTGCATGTTCTACCAACTGAGCCAGCCAGGAGCCTCAAATGAAGATGTATTAGAACACAATGACACCCAAATCTTTATGTGTTGTTTATGGCTGCTTTCAGCTATAATGGTAGAGTTCAGTAGTTGCAACAAATAACATATGACAACAAGCCTAAAATATTTACTATCTGGACTTTTACCAAAAATGTCTGCCCACACCTGCTTCAGGTCAAAGGCAGAAGAGGATCAAATCCAAGGAGATGTATGCAGGCAGGATCTGGTCCTCATGGGATTCTCAAGAGAGTCAGAGTGTGAGGCTGAATCTCAGACACATAAAATGCTACCATCGGAAGGGACGTCAGAGTCTACTGGATCAATCTCCTCAACTTTGGAAGAAAAGACTGGCTCGGAGAGGAAAAACAACTTGCTCAAGGTCCTACAGACAGTTAGTGGAAGCTCTAGGACCAGCAGAGACCAGGAGAACTACCAGGTGTGGACTGTAACCAGATGTTGCTCAGAGATCCTGGGTGAGTCTGTTCCCTGCCTGTAGCAGAGACACAATTCCTGCCATCACATCACATCTTGCGGCTCAGGGACACATGACTATTTATCTTAAGAAAAAGACAGTATCTAGGTGAAGAAGGGAGAAGACTTCTTTCCTGAATTTCTTTTTAGTCTTCTGGACTTATGGTTGATTTTATCATTAAATATGTGAGGGTCAGTGCCACCCAACTCAAAATTAACTTTGCAAGAAACTTGGGGAGGCTAGGAAGCACCTGGCAGATGGATATTTTTTTTTAAACCTATCCAAGAAGCCTCATGGAGGAGCAGTTTTGACAGGTCCCATTAAGCATTCTGTCAGTTGGTAATACCTACTCCCAAGGCATTCCAAAACATAACATTCTGGGTAAATAATTAAATAAAGACATTGCCTACCAGGCTTGGAGCCACTCTAACACAGCCCATGTTGAAGAAAAATAACAGTTTCTCAAACTCCAGAGAAACTCAAAGTTCGGAAAGGTTAAAATAAATCCCAGACATGTTAGAGCAAGGCTTCACTGGTCGGGGTCTAGGAAAACATTCCTCTGTGGTGTTAAGCCCACCAAGTATCACTGGCTAAACAAACAACCTCCTTACCACCAACCTTGCAGGCCAAGAAAGAGTTCACTGAAGAACTGGATTGCTTTCCTGTGGCCGTAGAGTGTTAGCCTCTATCCTTAGGAAATGGTGTCTGTGGAAGAGATAGAAGAGCTCATGCGGCCAATCCCTTGTTCTGTTAGGCAAGGAAACCAGGGCCCAGAGAGGTATGTCTTTTGCCACAGGTCATAAAACATAAAACAGTTTCAGAATCTTGGTCTCTTTTCAACATACCACACATAAGAAAGCCTACCATAGTGCCTAGCAAATAGTAAACACTCAACAAACATTTGAAGAATGAACGAATCATTGAATGAATTCAACAACGGCACTCTCTGAATGCCTTACATGCTCTGTACACAGTTTTAGGCTGTGGGGATACAGTGTTGAACAAGGTCCCTGCTGTCATAGAGTTCACGTTTGTGTGTGTGAGTGTGTGAGGAGGAGGAGTAGTCACTGTCGTTGTCCTAGTAGGGTAGTGGTAGGTTAGTAGTAGGGCAATTGGGGTAATGTATGTTGAGGAGCAGAGAAATATTTATAATAACTAATATTTAATGAACTTTGCTATATGCCAGCCAGATACTGTTCTAAGCACTTTGTCTTTAGTTAATTTGGGCAGCCATAGCAAAACACCATAGGCTCTGAGTGGCTTAAACAACAGACCTTTATTTCTTGAAGTTCTGGAGGCTGAGAAGTTCAAGATCAAGGTACTAGATAATTCCACTCCCCAGTGAGGGCCCTCTTCCTGGCTTGCAGACTGCAGCCTGCCCACTGTATCCTTACAATGTGGAGATGGAAGAAGCTCTGGTCTCTCTTCTTCTTATAAGAACACTAATCCCTAATGCTATCATGGGAGCTATACGCTCATGACCTCATCTAAACCTAACTACCTCCCAAAGGTCCCACCTCCAAATACCAGCATATTGGGGGGTTAGTGCTTCAACATAGGAATTTGGGGTGGACACATTCAGTTCATAACAGCACTGTATACAAACCAACTCCTTTAGGACTCTCAATAACATGTGAGGGAGCTACTCTTATGCCCCTGTTTCACAGATAAGGAAACAAGCGCAGAGAGGTTAAATAGCTTGCTCAAGTCATACAGCTATGAGTGGCATAGCCTGGATTCAAACCCAGGCAGTCTTGGCTCCATAGTCCAAAGCCTCATCCAAAGATCAAGGGGGAGAATGGGTGATTAAGTGAGTGAGTAAACAGATGAATGAATAAAGAAACAAATATAATTCTTCACTATGCTTTTTTCATAGGAAAACAAAAACCTCTCATAAAATTGGTTTTTG
This sequence comes from Callorhinus ursinus, assembly GCF_003265705.2. Lineage (NCBI taxonomy): Eukaryota > Metazoa > Chordata > Mammalia > Carnivora > Otariidae > Callorhinus > Callorhinus ursinus. The sequence continues at coordinate 50,353,605 of NW_027397071.1, read as the reverse complement.
GAAGTTCCTTCTTTGTAAGTATATTACAGATATTCCTCAGCTTATAATGGGGTTACATCCTGATAAACCCATCATAAGCTGAAAATGCATTTAGTACACCTAACCTACCAAGCACCATAGCTTAGCCTCGCCTACCTTAAACATGCTCAGAACACTTACAGTGGTTGTACACTTGGACGAAATCATCTAACACAAAGCCTATTTTATAATAAAGTAATAAATATCTCATGTAATTTATTAAATACTGTACACAGAGTGAAAAACAGAATGGCTGCATGGATACAGAATGGTTTAAGTGTATTGGTTGTTACCCTTGTGGTCATAGGCCTGAGTGGGAGCTGCAGCTTGCCGCCACTGCCCAGCAACACCAGACAGTATCTTACCACATATTCCTGGTCCAGGAAAGATCAAAATTCAAAATCCTAAGTATGGTTTCTACTGAATGTGCACTGCTTTTGCACCATCATAGACTGTGTAAGAAATTCTGACCATGGCAACTCCTTCTAAATCTTATTTGAAAAAATTTAGACACATAAATAGGGTTTAAGTTTATATATGTGCAAACTTCTTTCCTCAGGTGACAGTTTTCAGATTATAAGTCTAAACATCATGAAAATAGCTAATATTTAGTGAGCCTTACCACGTGTTAGGTACTAAGTGCTCATTTTAACTCATTTAATCCTTATGTCCACCCTAGGAAGCAGGTACTATTTTCATCTTAACTTTACAGATGGGACAATTGAGGTACAGAGATGTTAATTACCTTTCCTAAGGTCACAGAGTTAATAGAGTGGCAGAGCTGGAGTCTGAACAGGGTGATCCCGTTCCAGAGACTAGGAAATACTCCCCCAAGCCTCTCTGTTTTTATTTAGGGCCATGTTTCTCAACCTGACCTCATGTTGACTTCATCTGGGAAGCTTCAAAAAAATGCTGATGTCTGGGCCCCACCCCAATGAAATGAGAATATCTAGGAATGAAGCCTTGGTATTGCTCTTGTAAAAACTCCATTATAATTCTGACGCATGGTAAGAGTCCAAATACACTGACTTAGGGAACCTGTAATTAGCTCAAAACCCTCTATGTTTTGAGTTTTCTACCCAAAGCCAACATCACAACAATCTCCACCCTCCCGATGGCATCTGTGACTCCCAAGGACATTCCATAGCTCAGGGTGGCAATGCTGGCTCCCTTCCAAAAATTTCTATGGGTCCCGGAGATTATGGTTTTTCCAAACTGCCAGGCCCATCTGCTGGGTCTTCTTAGCACTTCTTGTAGGGAGGATCAAGTAGGAGCAAGTCTGTTATATCCCAAATCACTCCGAGTTAAGCTCCTTTATTGTGCCAGGAGCTATACCAGGTGCTTAACATACTTTATCACTTTTCACTCCTGGGATTTGAGGGAGGCCCAATCAATAGGACCCTTCTTTTTTCTACATGATTTCTAAACCAACTGAGATAAGCAAAGGAGTTGGGCAGATGGAGATCAAAATGTTAGCTTTATTATGATAAAGGTTGCTCGAGAATATGGGGTAGGTGTGAAGCAACAATGAGCTTCTATATACTACACCTCAGAATTAGACATTGAGCAGAAGTTTAGCAGATGGACAGATGTAAGCGAACCTGGAAGAGACTCCACTGGTGCTGTAATGCATGTTTATAAAGAACAATTGAATTGTAAGATATCATTACTAAAATAGAAACTGCACAATGACTACCTAAGTGCAGGCACTATGCTTAATTATTATTTAAGTCTACTACACAACAACAAACTAAGTGCAAAGTCATTTACAAATTTCCTTCAACTTACATGTGGTTAGTATTTGCAACATTTCCCCACACCACTTCCCCACCGAAAAGTGGAAGAGAAGAGATTTTATTGTATTTCAATCTTTTATACTGTACTTATGGGCGCCATATGCAAGACACATGTGAGAGGCATAGCCACAGCACACCCCACATGGGCATTGCAAGCCATTTACATTAGATTTTCCTGTTACAGTAGCTGCAGGCATGTAAAATGTTTATTACTATTATATTGCCATTGCTTTCATTCTACATATACCTGCTGCTGAGCATCTGGTCTTGTGTTGAAAAGAATGGGAGTGCACTGATGTTTTCTCTGGAACTCCAGTTTTCTTACTTTAACCAGACACTGGCTCTCCCTGGCCTTCTTTGCTGCCCAGTCCCAAAGGCTAGACAGAGTCAATAACCTTCCTACTAGCTGAACAAAAAGAAGTCATGACAAAGACTATTTTTGCATTAAACTAACAGTCAAAAGCAGGTCTTTTTAAAAAAAAATATTTTAAAAATTTATTTACTTGAGAGAAAGAGAGAGAGAGTGCAAGAGCAAGCTGGGGGAGGGAGAGGGACAAGCAGCCTCCACACCAAGTGTGGAGCCCGATGCAGGGCTCAATCTCAGGACCTTGAGATCATGACCTGAGCTGAAACCAAGAGTCAGATGCTCAACCAATTGAGCCATCCAGGTGCCCCCAAAAAGCAGGTATTTTTAATACTGAGGTAGTCACTCTTCAAAGAGCAGTCCATGAAGTTTTTTCCCAGGCTTACTAAGGAGATGATAATTGTACCCCAGATCAGCCCATCTTCTCCCATCCTCAAGCCACTACATACATCATCAGGCCTATTGTTGGTGAATTAACTGCTTGCCATTTGTCTGATGCCCAACCCTTCAGGTACCTAATCATTGTCTTCAGAGATCTTAAGCTAGTAGACAACCCTATATATTAGGTTAAACGATAAAACAAAAGTTAAATGCAATAATAGGTGATAGCATGTATTTAGTATATTGGAAAGCTGTCTGAACTTAGACTGAGCTGGGTGAGAGGACTGGTTTTCTCTTACCAGCTTTGGTCACATCACTTGACTTCTTTGTGCTATATTGTACAACTGAGACAGTATGTGTGGTGGTTAAGAGGGTGGGCCTCAAATTCAGACATGACTGTGAACTTCAACTGCCATTTATCAGCTCTATGACTTTGGGTAACTTACAAAACCATTCTATGCCCCCAATTCTTCAACTGCAAAGGGGACCTGCTACAGAGGATGACTGTGAGGATTAAACATGATATTCAAAAAGCACTCAGCAGAGTGCCTGGACCATAGGAGGTGCTCCCTAACGGGCAGCTGTCATTATTTTCAAGTTAAAAAAAACCTCTTTGAAACCACTGGCAAACTACTATGATTATATAATCAATTGTCAAATGAGTGGTGCTAATGATTGGCAATTTCAAAGTTGAGGGGTAAGGTGCTCTCTATGGGAAGGAATACACTGAGCTTGGCTTTGAAGAACGCCTAAAGTGGGATGGACAATTGGGGGGTGACAAGGACATGCAAAACAGGAGAATGGCTTAATCAAGGGCAAGGAAGCAGGAACGTGCATGGAATAATTTATGAACAGTGAGTACAGCAGCTCATTGGAGAAAAAGATTCACATGGGGTGGGAGGAGGAGGAGAGCTACTGGGTAGCAGAAAATAGTGTTGGGAAGGAATACTGGGGCAGTCCTTCCAGAATAATGAATTTGGATAATCCCAAGGCAGTGGTGTACATTTGAATGTTTTCGAGTAGTGAGAAAATATGATGAAAGGAAGATTATCCTGGTAGTAATGGATAAGACAAAATGAATATCTTGGAAGTTTTATTTCTATTTTATTGGTGAACAAGACTGTTTAAACTTTGACGAGGTTCTGTACAATGGTTTGTAAAAAATTAACTTGCCCAGTTTTTGCTCATAACTTAGTAAATCATTAAATACTGCTATAGCTAACATGTGTATAGCTCTTTATAGTTATTATAATATTAAGTAGCCCATAAATAGTGGTCATAAAAGAGTAAAATCCCAGGATGCTCTCACCAGGGGGAGTTGTCTAATAGGGTCACAAAAAATAACTTTGGGGTAGTGGGTCATAATCTTTTGGAGTAGTGTTTTACTATAGAAGTTTTTCTCTTAAAATGACAAAAATTAGAAAGTAGTAAATTGGGAACTGCAAGAACTAGAATACAACTCATGAAGATTTAAACTCTGGGAAGTTGGAAAAATTATAGACAACATAAAATTCTCTAAAATAATTTTAAAGACCCAGGATCAGGAGAAAACTTTTCAAATCTGACCTTCAAATTTGACCTGTCTGATCAAATGGGACAGAAAAGAGAATTAGAAGGGAACATGTAACCACAATGACAAAAGAGAGGATCTGAACAGAATAGTTTTCTACTGAGGAGGGATTAGAGTCAACACCAGAAGCAGCATGCATATTATGTCTGGATAATATTGATGATAGCACAAGCTCCTACTCATTGAGCAATAAGTTGGGCTCATGCTAGAAGTATTTGGTCTTATTTCACTCTCATAACAACCTATTATCTGCATCTTACCAATTAGGAAATTGAGATTTAGTGTGACTTGATAACTTGTCCAAAGTCACACAGCTAATGAATGCAGGACTGAGCAGGGATTTAATGGCAGTTCTGCCCAACTTCCTAATTCAGGCTCTTTCTACTGCACCCACGCAAATATGCAGCAGGTACACACACATACACACACGCGTGCGCGCATACACACACAAGTACACACACTTCCTGAAGTTAAATAAATGTAATTACCATGTGTAACATAAGGAGTCAGTAATTATCCATTGATTTTTATTGTTTTCTTTATAAGGTTGTAACTTTAAAGAATGAGTGGTTTAAGAAGGATCTAAATTGGATGGCTCCAGGTGATGTCAGCAAGCACTGTCCTGACACTTGGGAGGGGCAGGCCAGGTATGCTGCAGCTCTTCGGAAGGAGACCTAAGTGAGTTCCTTGGATTAGTCCTTCTGACACTTTTCTCATACTATTCACATATGTCACAATATCCCCACATGTTCAGCAGGGTAAATAATATTTTTCTCATTTATATGGAGAACACTGAGTCCTAAAAGCGAAGTGGCTTCCCAAGACCATACAGCTGGTATGTGGCAGGGCTGGGATTCATATCAGGTCTTCTGACTCCAGATCTAGACTCTCCCCATTACAACACAGCTGCTCCTAGAAGGTGCATCAACTTAGTATTTTTTTTTAAATTTTCAAGGTTCTTAAACATTTTAATTAATTAATTAATTAATTTTAAATAAAAATATTTTTATTTTTAAAATTTTAAAAAAAATTTAAATAAAAAATAATTTATTTTTATTTAGGGGATTTTATTTTATTTTTTATTTTTTTATTATTATGTTCAATTAGCCAACATATAGTACATCATTAGTTTTTGATGTAGTGTTCAACAATTCATTAGTTGTGTGCTCATCACAACATGTGTCCTCCTTAATACCCATCATCTTGTTAGTATTTTAAATGTGCAACCTGGGTTTAAATCCACCGTAGCAGAGGGATTAAGCCCCAATGATGCTCAGTTGTCCCATAAGTAAAAACACAGACAATAGATTGATGTGAAGACCAGAGGAAAGAAAGGAGAGCACAGCTCAAATTACTCCAGTCATATATATTAGATCCTGAGATTTCTGCGGATAATTACGCAAAAGAAGTTGTTAAGCACCCACTCTGTGCCAGGTATGTGCTGGGTGATGGGGACACAAAAATCTTTGAATTTTTCATGCTGAGCACAGTGGCAGTCAATTGCAGGGATGCATAGATATGATATGAATGGGAGGGATAAGAAGCAGATGAATGAATGAACAAATTAAACATAGATGAGAAAGAAGAATTTTTAACCTTGTATATCAAAATTCATTCATTCGACAAACATTCTGAGTCCCTGCCACATGCACTATTCTGGGTGTTGGGGAAGACACAAGAATAAACAAAACACATGTTCTATCCTCAAAGAATAGCACCATATATTGGTAAGAACATAAGATTCAGAGTCAGAAGAACTACATCTTGAAACTCCATTCTACCTGCTAACTAAATAACTTTGAATACATTTCTGAGCCTCAGTTTTCCCATCTGTAAAGCGAGGATAATATTGACCTTTCATGATTGTTGAGAAGAATAACATTTGTAAAAGTGCTTTGAAAATTGCTATATAATGTTGTCGTTATTCCAAAAATATTTGCTACTAGCTATCAAATCTAAGGTTTATTGAGGTACCTGGAGAATTACTTTAATTCCCTGCTTTGCTTTAGTGATGGAGACATGGCTGAAGGTCAGTTGTGACAGGATGAATGTGATCCATGTTATCATCCATTGTTTCCTTCTTCACTTAAATCCACTCAAGACAATCATAGAAGCCATTGTTCTAAAGGGCCTATTAAGTAAAAGGAGATATGTCTGCTAATAAAATACAAAGGACTAGTAACGAGTGAGTCTTTGTGTCTAATGGTGTAATTAATAAGTCATAAGTTAGTTATTTGTTTTAAATAATATTGGGCTACAACATCTCTGTGCCTTTTTGCCTTCGTTTCCAATTCTGGGTTGACAAGTCAACTGATGTATATCAGTCACCCAACATGTACTAGACTAGAGAACACTCCCTTGAGTAAGTTATGATCCCTGCCTTCAAGGATCATGTATGTGAGACAGATATGAGTATAAATAATCATAACACAGTAGGAACACTTTACAATACAGGTATGAGCAAATCATCATAGCAGAAAGAGGTGTGATTGACAGCTTTGCCATAAAAAGCAGGGAAGCTTTTATAGAGAAGGTGACACCTGAGAGGGCCTTTATATAAGAATAGGAATTCAGCAGACCCTGGAAGCAGAAGAGCACTCCGCACAGAGAAAACAGCACATGCAAAGACAGAGGGAAAAGAGAGAGTGAGGGAATGCATGGCATGTTTGGAGAATAGAGATTATGTTAGTACAGTTAATGTACATAAGTTGTATGAGAAGTGGTTCAAGATGAGGAGGGAAAGGTGGGTTAGGACCAAATTATGATAGAGCCATGCTTAAGGATTTGGGGCCCTAGCTTATGAATCATGCATCTCCAATATCCACCAGAGTTCCTAGAAGTAAATCCTCAATAAATACTTGTTGAATGAGAAAACTATGGTTACTTGTGACAACTAAAACTTTTTCCCAACTATCCCAACTCTCTAGCCCTTTAGACTTTGGAAGAAGGAAACAAATGTGTAGGAAAAAAGTCTCACTGGGAAAGAAAGAAAGCAAAGTGAGGGGTGAAGGTGCAGATGATGGTGCAGAACAAAGCCACCAAAAAGTAATGCCATGAGAATTGTTGCTCCACCCCCAGGTTTGAACTCTTGCCATGCTATTACCATCTGTGAAAACTTTGACTAATCAAGTAACCACCTGAGCTTCGGTTTCCCCATCAGTAAATGTGAGTAATACAGACTAAATTTTACTAAACTATAGCATTGTGTGAAGGATCAAACCAGATTTCTATGAAAGTTCTTTAGAAGTAGCAAAAATTATGCACACTTCAGGCAAACCTGAGGTCATTTATGTGAAGTTAAGGGTCTCTGGGTGGAGGAGTGTCGGGTAGAGAATTACATACGGTGTAGAGACACGGAACCTGACAGCCCAGGATGACTGATTCCAGTTTTCAAGAGCAGTGAGAGCCTTGCTAACACTGGCAAATGATTGCCATTTCCTTTGTCAGGCAGTGACAGGAGTTAGTTGACCTGAAAATTCACTAATAGTTCCATTAGAGAGGCCTTGGAAGTAGCCATCTTTTTACTCATCCTGGTCAATTAACAATGAATTAATGCCAGACATATTTTCAATTGAGCCGAATGGTAATTCCCCCCATTTTGCTAAAAATATCCCCTTATAAAGGGAAAGCTAGGCAGCAAATATCCTGCTTTCCTTTCCAAGATTACCCTGAAGGGTTTCTAAAATAATGTCAGCTCTAGGCATTGATGAGGTAGCAGGTCAAACCCTGAATTTGACACAGGAGACCCAAGTTCAAATACCAGCTTCCCCACACACCAGCTGTGTGCTCTTTGACAAATAACTGAAACTTCCTGAATCTCAGTGTTTTCACATGTGAATCAAACGGGTAGAGATGAATGCTTAGGTCCCTTTCAATGATAAAATGCTATGAGAACATTTTTAAGTGGTTTTAGGCATGTTGGCGGAATGGTAGGCTGAACTTGGTGTAGGGGAGGAGCACTGGATTTCTTCTATGTACTCTGAACTAGCAGTCAGGACACTGGGTTAAGTCTTAGCCTTTGGTTCTCAACCAGAGAAGGTGGGTGGGGGGTGGGGATATGTGGGGGTGGATTCTGCCCCCCACTGGACAACTGGCAATACCTGTAGACATTTTTTGGTTGTCACCACTGGTGGCTGCTACTGGCATCTAGTGGGTAGAGGCCAGGGAGACTGTCAAACATCCTACAGGTCCCCATGACAAAGAATTATCCAGCCCAAAATGTCCATAGTGCAGAGGTTGAGAAAATCTCCTTTAGTTTATTGGATAGTTTTGTCCAGGTCATAGCTTTTTTGTTGTTGATCTCAGCGTCCTCATTTGCAAAATAGGGATGATAATAAAATCTGCCTCTTCCTATCACCTCGTGAGGTTGACAACCAAATAAGGTAACACATCAAAAGTACCTTGAAATTTAATGTGCTTCAAACAGAGGAATATTATCCTCATTATTAACTGATATTTGCTGCTCCAGGAGCCACCTCACTGGGATCTAACCTCTTATTTTTCTCTTGGACATGGGGTTTGAGATGCTTCTCCAGTTTGTGGGAATTAATTCAACATTTGACCTTGTTAAGTTAATTAAACAACAAACCTACAGAAGCAAAGCAAAAATCTAAGGCTATAAATGCATCGAGGTTATAAAATTGAAACCTAAGTATAACCAATCCCAAACAGCAAACTAGGCTTTAAGCTACAGCCAATGAATAGTTTCCTTTCTTTTCTTCTGTCTTTTCTCTATAAAAATCTCTCCCCAGCTGCTCTCCATGGGGTGTTCTAAACCACTCCCAGTTTGGCGCTGTCTGATTCAGATCAGTTTTTGTTCAGATAAACTCCTAAAAAATTTTAATATGCCTCAGTTTATCTTTTAACAACCTCTAGGAGTTATGAACCTTGCTCTCAGACTCAAGTGTGTAAGAAATGTCTTTTATATTTTTATTGTTAAAGTATATTTCTATTATAAGCTTCCATCAGGTGGGGGCCAAACTCTCAAATGTGGACAGTGAAGGTCTCCCCCAGATTTTCTTTTTTTTTTAAGATTTTATTTATTTATTTGACAGAGAGAGATCGCGAGAGCAGGAACACAAGCAGGGGGAGTGGGTGAGGGAGAAGCAGGCTCCCCGTGGAGCAGGGAGCCTGATGCGGGACTCGATCCCAGGACCCTGGGATCATGACCCGAGCCGAAGGGAGACGCTTAACGAATGAGCCACCCAGGCGCCCCTCCCCCACATTTTCTTGAGGTTGCATTCTTGTTGCAGGGGTTTCTGTAGGACCAGGGTCCTGGGGCTGGGCGTGGGGAGGAACTATCATACTCCCAGAAGTCACCTAACTGTACTAGAATTCCCTGGAATGTGTCATTGTTTGTCGGGGGAATCTGTCCACCTAGGTCACTGCAGGGTCCTCCTTGCTAGGTCCACTGAATCTCAGGAGCACCCAGAGAGGATTTTGCTGCTCCCCCACTGCTCTGCTGTGGGCCATTGTATATGGTTATCTCCCATCCATTCATAGACTCTCCTTAGGCTGTGTTTACCTTGCACTTTCATGCCATCTGAGGCTTGCCTCTCCAGGCTACCTGGAGAAGTTATCCATGCTCAGGTTATTCCTGCTCTTGAAACCCCCCAAACCTACCTTGGGTTTCTGTCTTCCCTCCCTCCAGAGTTTCTGCATGGGGGACAAGGGTGGCAGGGCAGGGGCCCCTTCCACAGGGCAAGTGCCCTTGCTTCTCCCTTGACTCTTTCTCCGCCTCTAGTCCATCCAAATCACCTTATTTAATTTAGCTGTATTCAAATTATTTTTCCTATGCTCCCTCCCCTCCTAAGGATTTTGCTACTCCAAAACTAAATGTTTGAAATTAAAAAAACATTTTCCCTCCAAAGAAGACATACAAATGGCCGGTAAGCACATGAAAAGTTATTCAACATCACTAGTCATTACGGAGAGAAAAATCAAAACCACAATGAGATATCACTTCATAACCATTAGGATGGCTATTGCCAAAACAAAACAAAACAAAAAGCTGGAAAATAAGTGCTGATGAGGATGTGGAAAAATTGGCATCTTTGCACTTTCCTGGTGGGAATGTAAAATGGTGCAGCTGCTGTGGAAAACTGTGATTTCTTAAAATACTAAACAGAGAGTTACCATATGGTCCAGGAATTCCACTTTTGGGTATACACCCAAAAAAAGCAAAAGCAGGGACTCAAATAGATATTTGTACACCCATGTACATAGCAACATTTTTCATAATAACCAAAAGGTGAAAGCAACCCAAATGTCCATTGACTGATGAATGGATAAACAAAATATATATATGTACATAGATTGAATTTATTCAGCCTTAAAAGGCAAGGAAATTCTGACTCATGCCACAGCATAGATGGACTTTGAAGGCATTATGCATAGTCAAGTAAGCCAGACATAAAAGGACAAATATTATGATTCCAATTATATGACATACCAAGAGTAGTCAAATTCATAGAAACAGAAAGTAAGATGGTGGTTGCCAGGGACTGAGGGGAAGAGGGAATGGGATGTTAATGTTTAATGAGTACAGAGTTTTAGTTAGGGAAGATAAAAGAAGTTCTGGAGATGGATGGTAGTGATGGTTGCACAAGAATGTGCATAAACTTAATGCCAGAGAACTATACACTTAAAAATGGTTAAAATGGTAAATTTTATGTTATGTATATTTTACCATATACAGTCTAGTTGAATGACAGAATGGTACCACAGGAAATAAATTGCTAAATACAAAAAATACAGTTAATATATAAAAAAGGGAAAAAAAGAAAAATTCAATTAACTTATAAACGTATTATGCCACCCAGACCTATAAAATGTTTGTTGTTCCTTTATCTTCTCAGAAAAGCAGAATCATCTCTGGAATATAGACTCTGTTAAAGAAGGAAGAAGAATCAACCTGAGTGCAGTCAATAAAGATCAATTCATTGTAAGTTTATTGTATCTTTATTCCAACTCTCCAGTCTAAATTTGGGATTCCTGGCCAAACATCCATCCATCTCCTTCTCTCTCTCTCTCTTTTTCTTTCTCATTCCCTGCCCCACCTCCCTCTTTCTTTCTTTCAAGATTTACCTAATTAGGAACAACCAATAGTGGTCACCATTTTTCCAGTTTTTGAGTACATCATTAGTGGAGTAATATACATGCGTTCCAGGTAATTTAACAAATGGTGTTGGGACAATTGGTTTCAAAAAATGAGTTTGATCCATTGTACATCTTGCATTAAAATAAATTCCAGATGGATCAAAGATTGTTTTTAATGATTCATAAAAGTTGTATAAGAAATATGAGAGAATTTGTTTTTATATAATCTTGCAGTGGGAAGAACACTCTAAGTATGGCATAAAATTCAGAAGCCATAAAAGAAAATTTTAGTCAATTTAAACTTGTAAAAACTTAAAAAAATTATTTGTAGAAAAAAATTCCTTAAAGTCAAAAAACAAATAAACTGGGGAAATATCCTTGCCTTACATATTGCAATCTAAGGGCTAATTTCCTTAATATATAACATGTTTCAACAATAGTATAAGAAAAACATTCAGTAGTAAAAATGGGCAAATGATATATGTAGCCTGTTTAAAGAAAGGGGAAAATAAATGATTTTTAAATATATGAAAGTTGTTCAACCTCATCATAATAAAAGAAGTACAAATGAAAACTATACACGAGATAGACAAAAGAAAAATTTGGATAAAACATTGGCTTGTTGAGAATGTTGGGGAAACAATCACTCTCAAGGGTTTTTGGAGGGAATGTGAATTAATATAATCTTTATTGACCAAAATTTTAAATTTATTCTTTGACCCAGCAATTCTGCATCTGGAAATTTATCTCATAGATATAGTCACAAAAAGAGAAATAACACACAAGCAAACAACTTGTCTTCCACTGATAAGAGACTGCTTAAGTAAATTTTGATATATACATAAAATAGAATATTATATGACCATAAAAGGAATAAGGCAGCTCTATAAGTACTGATATGGAAAAATCTCCAGGATGCATTGTATTGTAAAAATACAAACAGAATAATCTGTATAGTATGCTACCATTTGTGTAAACAACAACAGAAGAATTTATAAATGTATATAGTTGTATATTGGCACGCACTGTATCTCAAAGGATATTTAAAATCCTGTTGCCTCAAAGTCAAAGGCAGAAGAGAGCTTTAGTATTCATTGAATACTTTTGTACCTTTTCAATCTTGTATTATCTTTTACACAGTAACAGCAACACCAGCTCTGGCCCTGCCCCTATGGGCTCCAAATGGGCCTTGTATCGGCCTACAGACACCTAGCATTTGCTTAGGAGGTGAGTTTCGCATGCATGTCTGCAGGTATGTCTTTGTATCTGTTATCAGGACATTCCTTTCTTTCCTGAAGCCCAGGTTTATATTTACATTTTTGGCTGTATATAACATCCAGAATATTTTGTGGTGTCAACAAGAGGAGGTAAGACTAGTGTCCAGCCGAAGATCACACGGGAGGGTGAAGTCAGGATCAGGAGTTAGATAGAGAAAGAATACAGTGTAGTTACTTCCTATCAGTCACTTCCGGTCTTTGGCCTCAGTCTTTTTATTTGTAAAATCAGATTAGATAATATCCAAGATGTTGTAATAGTTCTAGATTGACATCCCATGTTCCTTAGTAAAGTCAGTATAGCAGACACAGACTGTGGAGCCAGATTATGTAGGTTCAGATCCTAGCCTTGCTAGTTATTAGCTGTGTCCTTAGGTAAGTTTTTTTTTTTTTTAAGATTTATTTATCTTTAGAGAGTGAGAGAGAGCACTGGGGGAGGGGCAGAGGTGAGGGAGAGAATCCCCAGCAGACTACCCACTGAGCGTGACCTCAGGACCCTGGGCTTGATCCCAAAACCCTGAGATCATGACCTGGGCTGAAACCAAGAGTCAGACAACCAACTGCACAACCCATGTGCCCCTAGGCAAGTTTTTTTAAACTCCTTTGTGCCTGTGTTTTCATCTGTAAAATGGAGATGACAACAACAGAACCTGACTTATAAGGATATTGGGAGGATTAAGTGAGTTACTATGTTTAAGATACTGAGAAGACTGCCTAGCACATATTAAGCACTACTGAAGTGTGACTGCTTCTTCCCCTCTTCCTCATCCTCTTTATTATTATCATTATTGATTTTGGGGAGGCTCAAAGGATTGTGCAAGGTATGACCTGGGTTACCTAAGCCTGAAGAAAGAATCACTCCTTGCTACCTTCAGAAGTATTGGAGCTCTGGATAAGTTCCACCTTCAAATGAAGCATGAATAGAAAAGGATCTGCAGGTCTCATCCTACCTCTGACAGCTTCAATCACTCCCTGCAGCATTTTCAAATACTTACTGTAATACTTCAGGGCTTGCTGAGGAAATATGCAGTCTAGACCTCACTCTTGAGTTGTTAACATCAAGGTTGGGAGGGCAACTTTCTGACAGATCAGGTAACTAAAAGAAGAGGAGAAATTTTCATTTATTGAGATGCACTGTGGATTATGTGTTAAGTCTTTTGCAAAAACATTCCCATTTAACTGGGTCAACATAAACCAGAACTCTATTGGTTCTTAAATTGTGTCAAGTAGCTTGCAAGTGTACAGGAAATTCTGAGACAAGACACCAAGAGAGGCTGATCAAGGTGTTTACAAACTTTCCTAATGAATCAACTTAGACTACCTGTTAAATATACATATTCTCAGGCTGCACCCTAAATCCACTGAATCTAAATGTCCAGGGGCGAGACTCCAAGAGGCTATATTTTTCTAAACTTTTTTTAAATTTTGAGTAGGCTCCACACCCAACATGGGCCTGAATTCACTACCCTGAGATCAAGAGTCACACATTCTCACACACTCTACCAACTAAGCCAGCCAGGCGCCCCCAGAAAGCTATGTTTTTAAGAGGGCTTCAGGCAATACCTCTCACCAGAGAAATTTTGGAAACCCTGGGTTAGAGGATATCTTGAAGGGTCAAGAGGAGAGAGTAATATTCTCCACATCTGAGAGTTTTCATTTGCCTGTCACAAAGCAAACAAAGAATGAACTGGATAGGAGCCAACAATAGGCTCTCATTGCCTACCTGGGAGCACAGCTGACCTTAACCTAGGAGATTATACCCCCATGTGCTTTTCTCCTTTGAAAATCACTCAAGGAGGCTATCATGTGTGTCTTGATCCGCTGGCTCCATACTCGATTACAAGGATTGCCTGTTTTTTGGGTTTTTTTTTTTTTAGAAAACCTCTTTGAGCTGTGTTCTCATGCACTGTGACGTCAGTAGAACCCCAAGACTGAATTATAGCTTTGCATTCAATCAAGAATCATGTATTATTCTCTATGTTATCCATCATTGCTTCCCCACTGCTCAGAAGACAGAGTGACAGCAATACACACAATGGGCAAGCACCTGAGGTGCTTTAAACCTATCAATAATAAGCATTGTTCTCAGAAAGATTTTGCTCTGTGGAAAAAGCAGAATGGAACGGCTTTTCCAATGACCAGCAGAGGCTTTGAAATTGTTTCACATTAAATGTGCAAATTCTGAAGCCACAGAATTCAGTTACCACCTCATTTGTGTCCTAGGGATTTGGTTTGGACTGAATCAAAAAATATATCTGTTCATATTAAATACAAAATGATTATTGGATGTCCTGCTTCTCACATTTAACTGCACACAAACACTAAAATTCAATCTATGTGAAATTAATGAGTTGATGGTGAGTCTGATGTATGTGTTTAATCAGAAAATTACATTCAGAATACTTGAAAACATATTAATTGAAGTTTATTAAGAGGGCAGTAGGTATTTAGATAAAAACACAAATGCAAAATATATCAATACCCGTACCTGTAATTATCTATCACTATTGCCTTGCAAATCCAAGTGCCTTTAAATACAAATGAGACATAATGCATTTTTGGGTCATTTTAGACATTAGAAATGTTTGATAAAGATATTTTAGTTTTCCTTTTAAACTGGATTGAGTTACACGATTAAACACAGAATATGCACTTGTAGTTGTACCGATGAATGGAGGTGCTAGTAATTGGCATATAGTATTTCTTCTGATGTTATTAGCTACAAATTTCTCAGGTTAGAATGAATATAAAACATTCCTTTACCCAACTTGATTCTTTGTGTAAATAATCAAAGAAAACAGGCTCTTGATATATTGCCTCCCATAAATGCTATCATAGTTAGACTTATTTACAAATCAAACATAGCAATGATGAATTCAGTGCCTTTAAACTTCCCAGATTTAATCCCAGGGAAATGCAATAGCCTTGGTTGATATTTGTGGTATCTTCTCATATCACTAGACCCAATGGACTTAAATTAACTCACTGGATGGGCAAATGTTAGTCTGGCTTTCTCAAATATGTGGATTGAGATTCCTTTTTTTTTTTTAAATTTCTTTGGTTGTGTGTCTACCATTTCTTTCTCTCTAGTGATCTAGACATCTTCCCTTCTTTCATATTTGAAAATCCCTGCTCACATCCACCTGACATTAGGCCTAAAATGAGACAATGAAAAAGTTGGCAATTTCCAAATATCTTTGTGGAGACAATATCTGAAAGTTTAACTGCATTTTTATGCATTCAGTGGACGTTTGGCAGAGTGTGGACAAGAGCACAGTCCATTCAGCATCTCTGAGGTCAGCACCTTCCTATGATGCTACACAGGGAATGAAAGGGGGTGACTCTCAGCTCTCTGACAGATTTGGGGTACAGCCAACTGCCAAGTGTTTACCCTTCCTCAGGAACTCTGCTGAGCTCTTGGCATCATCATATCATTTAATCATCATAACTACCCTTGAAGTAGACACTATTTCCTTGTTTAATAAATGAGGAAATTGAGGCACAACACAGTTATGTAACATGCTTAAGATTCAGATATAAGAAACAACTAAGACAAGAAAGAGGAAATTTCTTGGGCTAGAAATGCCAGAGGTAGGATTTGAACCCAGCATGGACCATCAGCTTTAAATCACACTCTGCACTCTGCTGGTCTACCTTCTTTTTGCATAATTATGTCATGTATCTTCCTATAGCCTATACATTTATTTTAAATTATGGAATTGGCTATCATGCCCTCATAGCCTGATTTTTAAAATCCTTTTCTGAGCCCAGAATCAAAGGTCTGGGGGAAAATCAGAAGGTATTTTATTTATTTATATCAAGGATCTGGGCATTTTGCTTTTTCCTCAGCATCCAAATTTTCATCCCTTTTGTGTATGTATTATCACATATATTTTGCTTATTAACTTTTGTTTGCACAAACTTTCCTACAAGAAATGTAAGTCTTTGCCTAGCAGTGTTGACTAGTAGTTATAAGCATAGCTCTTAAGGTAATTTGCTTAGTTCAAACAAAACTCCTTCACTTATTATTCAACCTTGGGCAAGCTGCTTATGTTCTTTAAGGCCCATTATCTTCCTCTGTAAAAAAAAAAAAAAAAAAGATACTGAAGTCTCAGTATCTTCCTCTGATGGTAGCTATCTGTGGATTAAATGAGATAGTGCAAAGACAAAGACTGGCACCCAGTAAGAACCTGAAAGCATTAGCTACTATTATTTGTATAAACATTAGGCTTTCACTCAAGCAAGACTACACTAAGAAGGCTAACTATAGGGTACCATTCTCTTCTCCCTTTATGGTTAATTGGCAAGATAAGATCCTTAAATCCAGAGGCAGAACAAGGTCATCTCCCAGGATTAGGCCAAATAATGGAGTCCCAGTGAATTGGAAGCAGAAAGATCATCTCAGCCCTACTATTAGCTGTGTGACTTTGGGCAAGTCATATTTGGCCTTCACTTTCCCCTTGACTCAGACATGGGGAAATCTATCTGCCTCCTGAGATTCCCACCAGTGTTATTCTTTGAATTGCCCATGCAATCATGAGTGAGCACGCACTTCCAGAGCTTGTAATTTCCATGCCCTACCTGAACACCACTTTTAGCCCAGGAAGCCAGGAGCCCAGGTCACTCCTGAACTTAGCACTTGGATGCCCAGAGCAGCTGCTAACACCCCAGCCGAGCCCCACACCTCCTTAATCTGAAATCCTCATTAGCTCCAACTGCAGGCCATCTATTACCTCATGCCCATAATGGGAGTTAATTTCTGTTGGGATCAGATGGTCTTCCCCCTGGAAATTTTTATTCATATTTCTTTCCTGTTTTGTGATTCTCAATCGGAGTTTTCTAATAACAGATCATTTCTTTTTGTCTAACTTTAATCTGGTCCTGCTTGACAAGCCCCATCCTTTTCATTGAAGGGTAAGACCACTTAAAGGAAGGCCAATAAGCCCTTGCGCTGCTCGGCCGGCTGGGGTGATTTGTCACCCGATGCAGTGGTGGTCACACCAATGGATTTATCTCAAGGTAAATGGAGATGCTGAGACCCGGGACCTGGAGCTTTGATTAAGGCGCCCTTTTTGTAGTGTTGATAGATGTTGCTTGTGTTTATCTATTTGAAATGCCACTAAATCTGTGAATACAATGGAAAAAGAGAGTACTTTGCTGCTGAAAACATATTAGTGATTTATGTTTCAGTAAGAAGCACAATAAAGAGACAGAGGCTATTAAGAGCAGCTATTTTCATGAGAAATAGTTCTGCTTTAAAACATTATTAACCCCACCTTGATAAAGACTTACATGCATGCATAATCATGTTTACTTACCCCTTTAGTTTGGTTCGATATGCATTTGAAGCACACATTTTCTAAATATTAAGAAGTTAGTCAGCGGAATATTTACAGGAAAGTACACCTCACCTAGGACTGTTCTGCATGTAAATTTCCTTCTCTCAAGATAGAGACACATAATAAACTTATCTAGGAAGCTTTGGAGTTTATATGGACTTCATATTGTTCAAAGCACTCTCAAATCCTGCTCACCATCATTTTCTATGACTACACACACACACACACACCACCCCCGCCGCCCTGCATTGTAGTAGATATAACCAGTACGGTGACACATAAAGATTATAATGCATGGATATAACTTATAACATGAATCAATGTCATCAAGACGCACCCATTTAAATGAATAGGGTCAGATGAGAGCGCTGTATCACCCTGACTTGTGTGACAGTTACAAATGCATCACCTCGTATGCATAATAGGAGTGTACAAACCAGAAGAGATTTGTAAACTTGGTTCATTTCAAGCAGAACTGACCCACAGGAATGGAAACAAGAGAAAAGGCAACTGGGTTAGAGCTGTCGGGAAATAAGTGATTCTGTGTTTCGTGGTTTCTTAAAACCCTAACGAGGATTTCGTGTCCTCCAGCTCCACTGGGGACCTGAGACAGATCAGATCAGGCTCAGCACGCTGGCTATTTACCAGGTTCACTTTTAAAGGTTGCAGTGCTTGCACGGAGTAGAGGTGGGGATAACAAACGGGGATTGGGGGGTGGGGTGCACAGGCGTGGAGGGGAGAGTTCGAGTTGCGCGATTCTTACCAAGTCTGGGGTGGTGGTGCGGGGGGAACCCAAGTGAGTTAGGCCTGGCAGAATTAACAGTGTTCAGAATGCAATTAAGTGTTTGGAAGGTTCTGTGCCGTGTGATCTGATTTATTGATACGTTCCGGGTATTTCTCTGCAGCGGGGTGAGCGGCGTGGGGGGCGGGGGAGGGCCTGGGGCGGTGCGCGCCCGGGAGCCCGGCAGCAGGCAGCGGGGTCTGGGGCTTGGCACCACCGCGCGCCGGGTGTTGAGCGCCGCGCTTAGCTGAGGCCACACCTGCACCTCATTTGCTTCCGAGCAGCGCCATGACCCGCCTGCTGATGGGGCGCCTTCCCTTTCATCCTCGGGATTATGACAAGTTATTAATTGCCACCATTAGCCGCAGCAGCCTGCCTGAGATCTCTGCTGCTCTCTGGAGGTGAGAAACTGCGCGTCTGAATGCGGAGGGAAGAGGCACCGAGCTGCGCGGGGCAAACTGAGCAACAATCTGCCCAAAAGGGACTGTGAGATGGTGAATAATTTATTAGAAAACATTTTTCTTTGTCCTTCCCACAGACCCACAAATCCTCCCCAAGCGCTCTTTACCAGCCTTGCAGATAATGTACTTACACATCTCAGAGCCTGCTAAATAGACTGAAGAGGCCATCGGGTTCACCCTCCACACTGCGGCTGCCAGGACCGAGCAGACCCAACGCGCGGCCTCTGCCAAGGGCCCGCTGATGGAGGTGAGGTAATTAGACGCGTTTGCAGAGGCAGATATGAAAAGCCAATGGATGGCCGCCCCACCTCCTTCCGGCTCCTGCTTCCCATATAGGACGGGTATACCGTCACACACAACCCCACGATTTCATTCCTTACTACTAGTATTTACTGAGTTTCTACGATAATAGGGAATTGCTCTGTCCCTGGCACCTTCTGGACAAAAATAAGGCCCCACCATCTTCACAGCCATACATGTGCTCCTTTGACAGAACTGTGAGCCTACTCTACTGGAGATGTAAAGAGGAAGACTCCGGCCCTGTGCTGAAAGAGCTGGAAGCCTGTATTCACTTTAGTGATGCGACTGCAGGCTGAGTGAGGTACTGTAGGCTCTCCATTCCCGGAGATCTTCATGAGGAGGAGAAATAGTCATATCTCCTCAGAGGTTTTGGAATAACACAGTTTGAAATCCGGCCAAGCACATGTAACACATGAGTATCTTCTAAGTCACAGCTTTTATGATACCTTGATCTTTTCTTTAAAGGCATAGAATCTCTTTTTAAATTTTATTTTTTAATTTAAATTCAATTAATTAACATATAATATATTATTGGTTTCAGAGGTATAGATCTGTGATTCATCATTCTTATATAATACCCAGTACATAATACCAGTATAACACATACCCTCCCCAGTGTCCATCACCCAGTTACCCCATCCACCCTCCCCTTGAGCAATCCTGTTTATTTCCAAAGATTAAGAGTCTCTTATGGTTTTGTCTCCCTCTCTGGTTTCATCCTGTTTCATTTTTTTCCTCTCTTCCCCTATGATCCTCTGCCTTGTTTCTTAAATTCCACATATCAGTGAGATCATATGATAATTGTCTTTCTCTGATTGACTTATTTTGCTTAGTATAATACCCTCTAATTCCATCCACATAAAGGCATAGAATCTCTTAAAATGATGCTCCAAGATCTGTCTTTCTGGGGACTCGGTGGATTAATTAAGTCATTCAACAAACTTTAGGTCTGTGCTTACTACATGCCATGCCTCATGCTGGGTTCTGGGGATACAGTGGTAAATAGGTGAGTTCCCTGACATCCTGGAGGACTGCTCAGATTCTGAAGAGACAGCATCAAGCCTGCAGGTGCCAAATGAGCATCATGGCTGAGAATGAATCAAGCTAAAATGAGATGAGACTAGCTGCCTCCATTGTGTGAGTGTGAATGTGCTATGACAAGCATGACGAGTGTTCTGATCCTCTTACAGTTACTGACAGCCCCAGTCTAATGGGCAAATTACATATCAAATATAGGAGTACACACACACAATAGAAGACTAACATGTCAAAAAGGGATATAATCTGAAAGACCTATTAATCCATTTATTTATTTGACCAACACATTTTGAGTACCTACATGAGTCAGACGCCATGGCTGGTGCCAAGCATCTCACACCTACCAGTCCCTGCTCTGTGGGGGCTCACAGACCAGTGTGGGAGATGGTCTCATGTGTAAAATATTATAATTCTGTGGAGAACACTGAGAAAGTTGTCAGGTGTTCCAGAAGAGGAGAAGAGGAATCAGCTGGTTCAGACTTGGGAAGGTGCACAAGGGTGTGTAGATCAGAGATGTTTACTCAAGGCAGCAATGTGCTAGCTAGGTCTTGAAGAATGAGTGGGCCTCACTGGAAGAATGCAAGAGAGAGGAAGATGGGGGAAAGGAAGATGAAAAAAAGTGGCACATGCTCACTAGCAAAGACTATTGGTTAATTGGAGTCATTCATTCATTCATCCATTCATTCAAAATACATTGAAGCCTACCATGCTGTTATGGACTGAATGTTTGTATCCTCCTAAAATTCATATGTTGAAGCCTTAACCTCTGAGTGGTTGTATTTAGAGTAAGGAAGTAATTAAGGTTAAATGAGATTATAAGGGTGGGCCCCTGATCTGATAGGATTAGTATCCTTTTAAGAAGAGACACCAGAGTTCTCTCTCTCTCTCTCTCTCTCTCTCTCTTCATGCACAGGCATCAAGGAAAGGCCGTGTGAGAAGACAACTATCTACAAACCAGGAAGAGAGCTCTCACCAGAAACTGACCATGTTAGCACTTTGATCTTGGACTTCTAGCTTACAGAACCATGAGAAAATTAATTTCTGTCATTTAAGTAATTCAGCCTATGATATTTTATTATTACAGCCCAAGTAAACTAATGTACATTTTCCTAGCACTGTACCAGGCAAGAAGTAATCAAAGATAAATAAGACCACTCACTGCCCTCAAAAGCTTAGGGTTATGTGGGAGAGGTTGACTAACAGACAAACAATGGCCAGAGTAAATATTCTAGTGGATTACATGATCACCTGCTTGAAATCAGCATGATTTATTTTTTTAAGTGAACAACAATTCTATCTGCTCTTCAACACATTTGTGTATAATTGAAGGATTCGTAAATACGTTAATAGTATTTACCAATACTTCAATTTCTTCTCATTCTAGGCAAATTCCCCACTCCCAAGAAGTTAACTGGGTCTATGTGATTTGCTCTAAAAAATGAATTGTGATCAAAAGTGACAGGTATTACTTGCAGGCAGAACCTTTAAGACCAGTGAGTGACTAGCTAAGTTTCCTTCTCCTGCATAGAGAGCAACCATCAACATCCCAGGTGTGGGAGGCTCTATTAGCCCACATCTCCATGTGAGACCAGCAGGAGCAGAAGACCTATGAAGAACTGGCAGTGTGGTAAGAAATAAACTTTTATTGTTTTAAGCCACTGACACTTGAGGTTTATTTGTTACTATAGTACAATCTAGCCTAGTATGACTAATATAAGAAAGAAGAGGTTATTCACATTCTGACCTTGGTAGACATTCTGGAATATTGGTTTTGCCAGTTGCAGCCCTAACAGTGACATACTGTAAAGGGGTCAAGAGACTGGACTTCCAGTTTCTGCTTTGCCTGGGAGTCCCATTTATCCACCATCGGGTTATAAAATACATTTGTAGATTTCCTCACAAGCAATAAGAAGTTAGAATTTTACTTGCTCATCTACCCTTTCAGTGTTATATGCTTCATCTCCCATATAAGATCTATTAGCACAGAAGCTTTTGTGTGAAGCCATGTACCTGAGAGATGCAAACTGCAAATGGATATGGCTTTCCAGTCTTTCAGAGGATTTTGTCCTTTTATGTCCTATTCATGGGCCCATAAGCAGAGGGTTCTGGAATTGAGTGTCTGGTTTTAAAATCCTCCATCACTTATTAGCTATGTAATCTTGCACATGTTACTTTAATCTCTTTAAGCCTCGGTTTCCTCACCCGTAAAATGTGAATACTAAAAGCACTACCTCACGAGGGTGTTTTGTGCATTAAAAGAGATAATGCACATAGAGCTCAAAAAATAATAATCATTATTACTGTTGGTGTTATCATTACTTTTCACCATCAGGATAGTCTTAAAACCAAATGTCAAAAGTCCTTATCACAAAGCCATGACTATTCTTAGAGAGTTTATTTAAGGGTCAACTGGGAGGCAAGGGTCTGGAATAAACAATCTTCCAGCTCATGCCCAAGGTTTGTGATCCTCCAGCAGCACAGAATTTCTTAGGGGAAATTAAAACATCTCCTCAGAAAGGTTCTACCCCAAGGGAATCCTGCCAAGAGAGGACCCAAGTTAAAGCTGGTGTGGATGCTGGCAGCATGCTGCTTTCATGAGTTCTGGAAACTAGCTTTTTTTTTTCTTAAAGATTTTTATTTATTTATTTATTTGAGAGAGACAATGAGAGAGAGAGAGCACACGAGACGGGGGAGGGTCAGAGGGAGAAGCAGACTCCCTGCTGAGCAGGGAGCCTGATGCGGGACTCGATCCTGGGACTCCAGGATCATGACCTGAGCCGAAGGCAGTCGCTTAACCAACTGAGCCACCCAGGCGCCCCTGGAAACTAGCTTTCTTATAAGTCTTCTCTTTTGGATATTTAGCAACTCACTTTGGAGAAAGATTATCTCCTTTTTGAAAGTAACCAGAGCACCTGTCAAAACTGGACCTGTGTGAGGAATCGAAAGGCTAACCCTTGGCAGTCTGGCCAGGCTCTCATTTCAATAACTACACTGGCAGTAGCTGCTTTACTCAGCATGAACTTGGCTTCCAGTTCCAACCATCTTCTGAGTCTCTGACGATGCGACTAAAAGAGCGTCTGGATCTGCCCCAGACTGCCAAAGAAGTAGGAAAGGCGACTGACATAGAAGTTCTATGATGACCACTTGTAATTATGGAAATGAGTTTCTACTTGAGGAAAAGTGTCAACCAAGAAAAGAAAAAAAAATTAAAGAGTACGAAACCTCTAATTTCCTTCTGTCACTAATATGGAATATTCTTTAATCCTGGGCTTTTTTAAAAAAAAAGTATTTGATAAACTTCTAAATGATGTTTACCAAGTGCCGGGCCACATGCAGTGGACCAGTGATACAAAGATTCTTAAGGCCTTGCCTTTCTCTCCAAGGAGCTCTTAGTCATCTAATCATCCAACAATCCATTCTTTCAACACATTCACTGACATCCATGTTATGCCAGGCACAGCGTTGTACTGGGTATACAGTGGTGAACAAAATAGAAAGCTCCTGCTCTCGTGGAGCTTAGACTTTAGTGGCAAATTTTGAAAAGGTAATCACAAAAAAAGTATACAAATAATGAGCTGTTTTTATGTCAGCGAAGGAAGACAAAGGGGGGCACCACCAAGGACATGTAGTGGACATCAGGGAGCAACATATAAACAAATACTGACAATGCACTAGGAAAGGTTCACATACGAAGGGCTTTCAGAGCACAGAGATCAGTGTGCTTGTCAATTTTCACTGCAGGCCAGACTCAGCATGGGGAGATGTGCATATAGGAACCCAGGTGCAGAGGAACGATAAAAACCAACACACATACGTTTTGGAAGTATTTTCTCAGAATACAAACCATTAGGGATCTAAAAGCCTGACTTAGTGAAAATTTCATTTTATAGTGTTTCTGTAACTGTATAGATACACAAGAGTCGTTTTACAGATCATTTATTCTGCAAATACTAAACTATTTTATAGCATGATACTTATCATTGAAGCAAGCAATTAACACATCTCGCCTCCTCCTGCAAGCTCTCTCTGACTGCTCCATACCACCCACCTACACACTCCTGAGTCTTCAGTGATTCTTCTCTAAATTCCATAACCCCCTCTGTATGCCTTCACGATAGCGTTTTTCATTCTTTTATAATCACCAATTTGTTTTGTCTTTATTGTCTTTTAGACTACGAACATCTCGAAGGCAGAGACTGTCTTGATTTGTCTCTATATGCCCAAGGCCTAACTGTATTAGTTTGGGTTTCCTCAGAAGCAGACGCTAAGGCAGGCATTCAGGTGCAAGTAATTTATTTGGGAGATGGTCCCAGAGAACACTAGACGGGAACTGGGGAGGGGAAACAGCAGAGGGAAAGAAGCCAGTAAGAAGTGTGTTATCAAGCAAGTTACCAGTCCCTCTGGAGAACTTGGGAGACACCGTAGGACATGTCCCGGTGTTGTCCCACTCTGGGGTAGAGGAGCTGGGGCATTTATCCACCACCTTCCCATCTGTTATTGGTCAAGCACTGCTCCCAGGGGCATGAGCTCTCCAGCATTTCTGACTTGCTCTCCTCACAGTTCAAGTGTGCTTCTATAACCTGAAAAAGCCCTCAGGCAGACTGACAGGTGCTTGCTGTAAGCAACTTTCAGAACCTGGAGATGAGTGCCAAGGGATATAGGTGGGGCACAACTTCTGCTGGACTAACTCAGAGCCTGGCACCCAGTGGCTGCTTGGTAGGCTTTGGTGACTCAATGTAACAAAACAGCCAAGCAGCACGCATTGTAAAGGAACACAATTTAGTATGTGCTCCATGGGCAATCCTCATGTTATTGACATGGCTGTCAAGCAAGCAGTGAAGTTATTAGGTCTGGAGGCAGCTTGAGTACATTTGTGGGGGATACTTGTTTCTGCAGCAGTCACAAACAGAATTGTTGGGAAGAGTAGTATTATTTTAATCCCTCCTTCTTCCTTTGCCTTGTTCACAGGTAATCAAATCTGTTAGTGAAGTGATTCCATCTGTGTTTTCTCACTTGCGGGTGGGGGCTCAATTAACAGCACTTGCTAATCTGTTATTTTCTGAAAGGATGTGAATTATAGCAGATGCTATTTATGAATGACATTTAGTAGCAATGCATCCAAATAGTTTGTTAGCCTACACACAGTCAGATGAGGCCTCTTGATTTGACCTTCCAGAGCAAGGGCGGCCAGCCTCCTTAGCCCTCCCTCATATTTCTGGAGTCCCTCTAGTTGTCTTTCTTGTTTAAAATGACAGTGATGATACTAGCCCAGGATTTCACCTGAATTGGAGCTTCCTGTGGCACAGTTTACATGAACAACTCCACCCACAGCCTAAACCAATAAAAAAAATACTCAATATACCCTATAACTTCAAGAAATATGACTTCAGGAAAATAACACAGTAACCAAAGAAGGATTCACTCATTCATTCATTCATTCAACAAATATTTATTGAGTACCAACTCTGTTCTAGTCACTCTGCCAGGTGTTCAAATACCACAGTGAACAAAATAAACCTGATTCCAGCCCTTACAGACTTTACATCATACCTGGAAGCATGGATGATGATAATGGAAAAAGACCCTAACTGACAAATTAAGGTTCAGGGGAGACTTCCCGGAAATAACCGTGCTAAGACCTGGCGTCTTGTAGCCAGGCAAAGAGTGTTCCAGGCGGGGATTGTGGGTGCCATGTTCTGGAAGTGAGAGATGGCACAACAGAGACACAGTGGCTCACTGTGGCTGTGATAGGGAAGGGAGGAAAGGTGAGCAGGAGCCTGGAGAGGA
Organism: Callorhinus ursinus; assembly: GCF_003265705.2. NCBI lineage: Eukaryota > Metazoa > Chordata > Mammalia > Carnivora > Otariidae > Callorhinus > Callorhinus ursinus. Next base: position 50,327,398 of record NW_027397071.1, on the reverse strand, counting down.
AGACAAGGAGGTAGGTTGTAAAGGGCCCATTGCCATTGTTAAAGTGCTGCTCTTCTCTGCTTGGAATAAATGGGTGGAGCGGGGAGGGAGTAAATACCATGTTTACTTGTTTACCACTCTTTTGACACCTCTCTTACGTGGCCTTACGTTATATTTTTTTACAGTGTAAAGTGCATACATACTTTCACTCAATCACATTATGAATTCCTTGAGGGCAAGAACCATGGGTCTTTTATTGCCTTGAATCCTCCCTAGCTGTTGCCAATCTTCTTGGGAATTAGGCCTCTAACTAGCCATCTCTTAGCACACCTTACATAATTTCAGTTCCAGTGTTATTCTCTTTGGTTTGAGGAACAGGTCTCCATCACCGTGGAGGACCCCAACACCATGCGTTACTCTTGTCAGACCTTCCCACCACCTTGGACTGAACTCCTCCCTCAACCCACTGTCCTGAGGTTTCAGTCCAAGCTTCCCAGTGCTCTTTACCTCTTTCCCTGGGACACCTGATCCTAATATCCTGTCATCATTCCCTGCAGTAATTTTGTTATCACTCACCACCCTCTCTCCCACTCTGAGGCAAACGGCTTGTCTAGACCAACTGTTGTAATTTTTACCCTCTAGATAGAGTGTAATGGAATAGCAATGTTTGTGGAGTCACACAAATCTGAGCCTGAATCCTACCTCCTATCTGTGAGGTCTTAAGCAAGTTACTTAATCTTTTCTGGGCTTTATTTCTCTCATCTGTAAAATAGGCCTCATAATACCTACTTGCAGGGTTGTTGTTGTGAGGTTGAATAATGGTTATATAACTGAGATGCTCATTGGTGTTGTACCTGTGTCCCTGAGATAGATAATTAGGGTCAATGAAAGGTAATTTCTTGGCACAAAGAGTTCCCTTTTCAAGATCTATGCTACATGTAAGTCATTCTTATTCTGAGCTGCTAAGACATTTTTCAAACTTACCTATAAATGGTAATAATTCCAGACCTAAGAGCCATATCAGCAGTGATCACTAAAAGAGAGCAAGTGATTCTGAAGTTGTTTTTCTCTGCAGCAATGTGTGTACAGCATCCAGAACAATTAGATACTGATTGCCAGGCCAAATTTTCATGAAGACCCTGATGAGTTACAAACCCCTGGAGCTTTGCTCAAGTCACTGATGGAAACAGCAGCCATAGCCAAGACTTCGGTGGAATCACAGCCTTATAATCAATAGGAGTCCATTCATTATCATGGGTCTGGGTGTGTGCATGTGAGAGGCAAAAGGGTGAGGGACAAGGAAACAAATTAAAGCACGTAAACTGAGAAAGGAAGACACACTAAAACCACTTAAAACTCACAAATATAATTACAGGATGTTCTTTACTCAAGTTCGGGAAATGCAAACTGATTGTAGGGAGACTTGATAAATAGGGTACTAACTGCAGGGCCATCTCAGAGAGAGCTGCTTTGTGTCTGTCTTCCTGCCCCTTTTCCATCTCTCTCTTTCTCTCTCATTTCTGTGTCCTCACGACCTGGACACTTAAGAGTGAGGAGGCAAGGGAGCACAATGAAGGGAAGGGGAGAGGGGAGAAGAACAGGAAGAGAGCAGGACCATCAACTCATGGAGCATGGACTCCGACATGTTCCCAGTGCTCTGCCAGTTCCTTCCCACTCATTAGGACAGCGTGGGGGACACAGGCACTGGCAGCCGGCAGCCTGCTGCAGAGTCCACCCTAAGCTGGCTTGAGCAGTTGCTTTATATGTAAAATAACATGGAGGTGATTGGGAGAGTGAAATCAAATAAAATGTATGAAACTCTTGGCATACAAAATGGGGCTCTTATCCCCATTTTGTGGATGAGAACACTGGCAGTTGGGGAGAGTAAGTGGACAGTGGAATCCACCACGGTGAAGGCCATGCTTATGTTGGTCACTGCTGCACCAAGCACAGACACAGGCCCATGTAAGCCTTCCCCAAATATCGGTGTTTGAGGGGGGATTAAAATTCAACCTGAACAATCCGAGGCCGGTGTCCTCGCCAGTGCCATGTGCTCTCCCCAAACAATCCTTGTCTTTGTGGGCAGACCTATGATAGTAGTTAAAAGCACAGGCTTGAGAGCCAAACAGCCAGGGTTCAAGTCCTCTGTGAACCAACTATTGATATATTTCTTGTATTCTTCATGTTCCCCAACCCCCCAGCCCCTTGATAGAGTCTCTTAGTCTTTTTTAATATCTTGGAACGTTTTAAAGGGAACCAATCAAAAAGGATCATTTGGGGGCCAGAGCCTTAAAGAAGAGTCCCATCATCCCTGGAGACCAGAATACAGGCAACAGAAAAAGGGGGCGTGTCTGAGGTTTGTTTTATGAGATGGGAACAGAAATAAAAGAAAAAAGATTTGGGGATAAGCAGCTATATACACTCACTGTGCTCAGTGTTTATATGTGGTGTCTCATTTAATCCTCATAAAAGTTCTGGAAGGAAGATTCCCATTTTTACAGATAAGGAAACCGAGGGTCAGAAAAGTTAACCTGTCTTGTTAAATGGCAAAACAAGGCTCATTTCCAGGTTACTTTGGCTCCTAAGCCCTTGTTCTTTCCACAAGTACAGTCTACCTCTCTTTAAGGTCAAAAAAAAATAAACATAGATTTGTTGGACTTTTAAGTTTACCAAAATTTTCATCTTCTACTAGATGTCCACTAGAAAGTGATGTCTCTGTTTGGAAAGAACATTCGTGTCCATGTCCTGCTCTCTTTTCATCTAACTTCTTTTCAACACTATACACCAATCAACATAGTTTGTTGGTCTCTGGGGTTTTAGTTTAGGATCAGGCCACAAATTTGTGACTACTTCTAAAAATAATGATTTGTGCTCAACATGAGTTTTTGTAGTAGATAGATAAACAAGCATCTTTTTATATTTTAAAATATAATATTGATTCTGTTTCTTATAACACGAGAGAGAAGTAGGTGAGAAGTCAGAGTGCTGGCTTAAAGATTGAACCCTGTAAAGTTTACAGGCAATCTACAGTGAAGCTAAATCTAACAGCCATGAAACAAAAAATAGCACAATCACTTTACAGGGGTTTTCCAGGCAACTCCAGAATTCAAGTGCCCAAGTTCAGCCCGTGTAATAAAAGAGAGGTTAGAATGGTTTTCCAATAGACGGAGAAGATGGAGAAAAGAACACTTGTATTATTGAACATCCTAAAACTAAAAGCCTCATGAGGAAAGTTTATTATGTGTGAAAAGTTTGCTTTAAAGGGAAACTATACTAAACCATAAAAAGGAACAAAATCCCTTATTAACCCAGGCAGCCCTAGAAACATTATACATTGATTGATTGATTAATTCATTTGTTCATTTATTATTGCAACAAACCCTTATTGAGCACCTATTATAATGGTAAACAAATGCCCAGCACAGGGGATGCAAAGCTAACTAAGTCATGCTTCCTTCCCTTAAGAAAATCTTGTCATCTGAAGGGTGAGACAAATATTTCAAGTGATTATCCCACAGATGCTGTATTTGAGATTTTATAATAAGAGCAATAATAGCTAATGCTCATTGGGTGCTTACAAAATGCCATACTTGGTTTTAAGCACTTTCTGTGTTAACTCATTTACTGTTCACAGCAACCCTATGAAGTAATTAATGTTGTTAATGCCGCTTTACAGATGAGGATAGACAAGGTAAGGGACTTGCTTAAGGTGAGACCTGTGTAAAAGGGCCATGAAAGTACATTGGAGGGATCTGCTTGAGAATAGAGAAGATACATGTGACCTGGATCTTAAGGAAGGACCAGGAGTTGTCTGGATGGAGAAGTGGAAGAGTTTACTATGGGGGAGAAGATTTGAAGTAGGGTAATTAGTTAGGAGCCTAAACTAGTAATCCAGATGAGAGATGGTGACCTGAACTAAGCCAGCAATTGCAGGATGACAACAGGGGGATTTGAAAGATTAGTCAATAATGCATTCAAACTTCTGTTTATGGCACTAGGTAGGAATTATCAAGATACCAATCCTTGGATTGGTAGGCCCTAAAAAATTTTGTGTAACCACTTTTTTTGAATGAGTCTGGACTCATCCATTCATTTTTATCTAACAAACACCAGTACAAATTTTAAAAGGGCCTTGTATAGTACATGGTACATAGTAGATGTTCAAAATTACACATACACCCACAAAGTATCAAAGTGGCCTAATAAAGTGGTGGCAACCTGAACCTCAAATCTAAAAGCCATTTGTTTAACAGTTTTCACTAATCTATAAGGTAATATCTTAAATTGCAGACTAAGAATTTGTGTTTAGGTTTAAGGAAAATGAGTCTTTCCTTGGCATAAAACAATATATCTCAGCCTCTCATCATGTTTAATAAATTACTTCTGCCATCCTTTTTTACTGAGAGGGAAATTGGGCAACAGAGAACCCAAGCTACCTGCCCAAAGCCACACAGCTAGATGATGTAGGAAAAGTAAAATATTTATATAGCCATCACGTGTTCCCCTCTAATGCTGCTTCTCCTTCCACTTTAAAAGAAAGCTAGAAAATTATGGAGAGAGAGAGAGAGAGAAAATTTTGCATGAAAGAAAACATTTAAAAAAAATACAAATGTGGCCTAATTTAATTTCCAATACATGTCTCCACCTTCAGCTTTGAAAAAAAGGTTAAAATGCAATTCTCCAAAACGAAGTTATTCGATAGAGGAATATTAACCTCTTCGCCCCTTGTACTTTGACTCGTTTTATCTCCTTTTCATTTTTGTTTGTGGGTCTATTCATTTTGGTGAGGCCAGGCACGTTGCTAGGTAACGGGCCCATCACAGGCCAGCATGTTAGTTTGTCTGCCTGGCCCGGGTGGCAGACTTCCCTAGCGCTAGCTGCCGGCAATGCAGTCTCTTACAAAAAGCATTTATCACCAAGCAGGCACCGTAATGGCCACTCAGTGGAGGGGAAATTGAGCTGACCCGAAGGCCAAAGCTGTTAGGGAGACTGGTGGGAAGGGTAAGAGGGTCACAACACCCTTTTCCCACCCACTTAGTGGCCAGTAAGCGCGAGCACAGCCCAGCCACTGTTTTCACTAACATATCCTGAGGCTTTGCACCTGAAATAAATGTTTGCTTGACATTAACGATAAAAAAAAAGAGGCAAAAAAATAAAATCGGTTTGCTCCGAGAACAATGAGCTATGTGATTTAAAGTTAGCCAAAGTTCCCTCAAGATTTGATTTTTGGAAGTTATGCTGGAGGGGAGATTTGAAGAGGAAATTGGGTGGTTCTAAATAATTAGAATATTCTGATAGTGGTCATACAAACATTTATTTACCTCACTCTTTGAAAGTAGAAAAATCTAAATATCTGTGCTTTCTAGTCTCCCACCCCTATAAATGGCACCAGTGTTGCAAATATCAAATGCTGGTCATCACCAAATTGATATGATTTTCAAATTTCTATTTCCTTCACTATTTATTTATGCTTAGCATGAGATAAAGTTTAAAATGCAAACCAAGAATTTTTAAAAGTATACTTAAGTGCACTTTTGCAATGTTAAGTAACAATGCATATTTGGATGTGATTGTTTTGTGTACAATGTTATAGATTCTTCTGGAAACATTTAGATTTCTTTGACTTTTTCGAAAATTATTTCATGTGTATAGATACAGAACAAAGAAAATGGCATTACAAAATAAATACACGGGTAATGCATACAAGGATGAAAATCATTATAAACAGTATAAATGTTATACACAAACCTTTGTCTGCAAAGATTTCTGAATCTTGGTTCCATTGTGGAAGAAGACAGCAAACAGAAATTCCTTCCCTAGACCATTTGTTTTTCTCAATCAACCATAGGCCATGTCATTTGTGTCAGAACTTGAAAATTATATGTAAAATTATATAAGGGGTTTTCAATGTCCTTGAGTGAAAAACTATTGTCCATTTAATTATCTTTGTTATTAAGCAATGTGTTATCTCAATATTCTTCTTTACTTGGGTGCAAACTCTTATTTTTCAAATAGGAATGTGTAATCACCTATCAGAAATCCTCACTCTGTATAGATTAGCTTGCGATTTTAGCCAAATGGCTTCCTTTCTCTGAGTCCTAATTTTCCCACCAAAGAAGAGAAGGTAATATCTGCCCTAATTACCTTCCTGAGTAATCTGGAGCATCAGATGAGATGCTAGCTATAAAACACCATACAGATGTAAGCAATTTTATGATTGAAAAAATAAAAATGGAGAAACAGAAAGGACGAGAGGTAAGTTTTCAATAGCACTCAGTATTCTCTCATTGTAGATAGAATTGGGCTTTTTGCCTTGGTGAGGTGCCAAAGTTACAAGGCCATTAGAGCCACGTATTCTTTTTGACCAATTAATCTCATTTTATACATAGACATGAAGAATTGCTACAGCTTTTCTTCAGAAATGGAACAGACTTAAGAGCACAAGAAGGGCCCTGTTCTTCACTCCAGCTCCACTGCTTTCAAACAACAATATTTAACCAACAAAAGAAGAAACCAAGTCAATCTCAGTTTTAGTGATTCCCTTGAAAGTCATCAAATAAAAATGTGAACTTTAAAATTGATCAGGATTAATTTCACTGACACTGTATCATAACATATATCTCTTCAGAGACTAATTTGTTGGGCTGCAGATGCAAAGAAAGTAAGGAAAGAAATAAATCAGAATACAATAAGGCAATTAGACTTTTGCCATTGATAGAATACTAAAAATGTCTGATTTATCAAAGCATTAACAAACAGAAGTAAACACAAGACTTATATTTTCTTACAAAATACCTAGAGAGAAAGATTAAAATAATAACCAAGACCACGTGTATCAATAAATTTAATTTATAAATACTGCTCCATTGCCAAAAGATGCTCTTTCATTTGCTAATTTAAAGAGTGCAATAGCAAGGGATGATTTATCAATACAAGTGCCACTCTGATGTGTAACTGCTGTTCTCATCTCTGTAGACATTTTTCTACCCAGATGAGAGAGTTCTAGTGAATCTGAAGCACAGCTTAATAAGTAAAGTTATTCCATCTTTACCTGCAGTCATTATCTTCACTCTGAAATTAAATATATTTCTGTTGTTTTTCTTCATTGTGATTTCAATCCCAGGGTGGGTACAGTAAGAAAAAAAATTACCTGTGCCAGGCATCGTCCTAAGTGCTTGCATACATTATCTCAATCCTGACAACAGCCCTATAAAGTATTATTATTATTTATCCATCCCCATTTACAGTTGAGAAAAGTGAGTCTGACAGAGGTATGGCGACTTGCTGTTGATAATGTCAGAGGTAAGATTTGAACTCAGGACTGTCCAACTCCAAAATATGTGTTCATAATCACTACAATATAATTACTTTAAAACATACACTTGAATGTCTTGGGGATCAAATTTCTTTCAAGACAAAAATGCAATGCTAATTACAGAAACTGTATAATGTAATACAGGTTAATACATGAAAAGTTAAATTTTGATCAAGGAATTTTAGTGGTGAAAGAACCTCAGGAGCCATCAGAATTAAACTTGTATTTCTCAAATGAAGAAGCTGAGGTGAGACATTACCTGGTTTACCTAGAACATCTAAGGTTATTAAATGGACATAAGACTGGGTGATTGTTCCACCAAGTAAGTAGCCATATAGTTGTTTACAATTGTGTTCAATACACAGCATTTCTTACACAAAAATGTCAGGGAAAAACAGCTATTGCAAAATGAGGTCGCACCATGCCACATTAGAAGTCAGAGGGAATCCGCCTATTTCATTCCATACCGACCTCTCACGTGCTGGCCCTGTGCCAGACACTGGGTCACAGAGATAAAGGGCTCTCAGTCTGGGCTTTGCACAATAATAAAAATCAAGTGAATGCTTATGAATTTTAAGTAATTTACTCGAAGTTTAATTTTGAAGACCTAGAGAAAGCCTGAGGTTAATCTAAATAATTGATAAGAACACTGGAGCAGATGTTAATCCCTGAGTATGGCAAAGCTTGGCCTCATAGGTAAAAGGTGACTCTTGGAGGTGGGGATGGAAGCAAAAATACTTAGACCAAAATGCCCCTTCCAAAAACAGTCTACCCAAGGAGATGTTGAACCACCTTGTGATTCTATCCTCAAATAGTCATTTAAATAGGATTCCCTATAGGCCTTTCCTAATCAGACCAGGCGGACCTCAGAAAATGATGAAATCAATCATACTATTGTATAAAAAGAGATTCAAAGCCTAGAAAATAAAATAATTCAACAAATCTAGAAGAGATGAAAAGAGGACTTTTTATTCTATAAATAGCAATATGTACAAACTCAACCAGTTTAACCTCCTGGTGAGCAAATCTAGAGAGTTTCGGTGATTTGCCCAAGGTCACACAGCTTGATAAGGGCAGAGCCAGGGTTAGAACCAAATCTCTTGGCCTCAGTTCTGTGCTTTTTCCACAGCCTCAGATTGCTTGGACAAATATCAATGCACAGTTACACATGAGAAAGAGAAAAGGAGTAGAAAATTGGTATAGTCATTTGATTATGTATATATACAAAGATGGAATAGAATCAGTAGTACAACTTCAAACTGATTTTGATAACAAAGCTACAAATTTCTAATTTCAAAGACTTTGCACATGTCAAAATAATTTTTATAGTATCCACATAATGAGACATGTAATAACAGCCATTTACTTGAACCTATCAGCATTAAAGTCTAAGACAAACTGTTCATTGCACTATCTCTAGTATCTAACATTTTCCTCCACACAATAGAATGCCCCCAAATTGTCATTAGCATGATAGGCTGTGCATTATAAATGCCCTCAAACTTTCAAATCACTCTACCATATCTGACCTGTCATGGAAAGTCAAAAGTAGAAAAAACAAGGATTGAAAATACTATGATATTTTGAAAGTGACAGTTCCTTTGGGGTTTGACTTTATTATAAATTCCTCAAGATGGGGTTTTTCTTCTTCATTTGGGACATTTATCAGCTGCAAACTATTACATGACTCTGTATAAATTAGCAATAAAGAAATCCCAAGCATGTGGGATAGAAACTGAAGAAATTCAATAAAATATCTGTTAAATGAATGAATGACTAATTCTTTTTTTTCAATCACCTTCCAAATGATATCAGGCAGGCTGCATTTACAAAAAATTATAGCATCACTTTAAATAGGTAAACTTTGAGCTTTCCTGAGGAGAGTAAGCTCTTCCTCTCTAATTTGTGCTTAATCAAGTCTACTTCAAAATATGATAACCCTATATCAAAATAAAATAAAGCTGTTGTGTTACACCTTTTTCTTACAGTAGGACACCATTTTCTTTACACTACTTGATGGAGCAAATATCTTCATTAATGGAGCACAAACTAAAACTTAAAACAGTGTTAGAAATAGCTCTACCCTTTTCTTCTTTTTTAGAAGAGCCTAATCTCAGAGGGTGAACTAAGATTACTCTGTGTCTTAAAACATCAAGTGTAGAACTCTAATTAGCTTTACTATCTTTTACTATGGATGTTAAGTAGAGATTTAAGGAATTAATTCTTATAATTCGAGCAGGGAAATAGTTATCAAACCTCCAGGTCAACAGTTTAGTTCAACAAATATTTCTTGAGGAACTACTATGGGCCATGGTAAATTTAAAATGAATAAAACAGAATACCTGCCTTCAAAAACAAATTCTGTGCTGTTTCAGTGAAAATAAAATGGATACGACAGCATATTTTATGAGAACAGGTAGGACATATTAACAATGGTATACTGAGGAGCAGGGATGGACAGTAGGGATAGTCTACTCCAGGTGCAAGCATTATCTGTGGGGAATTTAAAAAGTTGGACACTTCGTAGTCTATTTCTTATTATCACCATGTACCAGCAATTCAACTGGTGTTGAATAGTGCCCTCCCCCCAAATTCATGTCCTTGGCAGAACCTCAGAACGTGACCCTATTTGGAAAGAGGGTTGTTGCAGATGTAATTAGTTAAGATGAGGTCATACTAGAATGAGGTGGGGCCTTAATCCAATAAGTAGGGCTCATATTTTCTTAATGGTGTCTTATTTTTCAAATGCATAAGAGGAAAAGAGACACAAAAGTATATACAGACAAGGAGAGAACACCATAGGAAGACGGGCAGAGATTGGAGTGATGTAACTAGAAGCCAAGGAATGTCTAGGATTGCTAGCATCTGCCTGAAGCTAAAAGCAGGCATGGAACAGATTCTCTCTCCATGCCTCCAGAAGGAATCAACTCTAGCAATACCTTGATTTCAGACTTCTAGCCTCCAGGACCGTGAGACAAGAAGTTTCTCTTGTTTTAAGCAACCCAGTTTGTTGTACTTTGTTATGACAGTGCTAGGAAACCATTACAACAGTTAATCCCAAACCCTGCCCTCTCGGTATACCATTTAGTATTAATAATATAATGTGGTAATTACTAAAGTATATCTTGTAGCTTATAATTAGTAGACTAATAGTCTAGAAGTTAAGAGAGACAAATAAATACATATTTCAAGGCAGTCAGGAAAAAGCTGTAATGGAGATATACACAGGTTATCTATGGATCAAAAAGAAGATGGGATTCAAAGCTTTTTTGAATGTACAAGACATGTTCAGGAAAGAGCAGATGAATCTAATTTGATTGGAACAGATCATTGTATGAAGGAGAAGAAAAGGGCGGGGGGAAAAGGTGAGGCTCTAATCGTAGAAGACTTAAAAGATGAAGATTTATATGGTGTTTTGAATCCTCACTAGTCAAAGTATGTTTTGTGAACCAGTAGAATTGGCATTACTGGAAGCTTGTTAGACAGGCAGAAACCATTCTGGGAAACACTGCTATAGTCCTTTACTACCCAAAGTGCAGTCCTTCTGACTAGCAGTATCAGCATCACCTGGAGACTAATTAGAAACATGGACTGTCTGGCCCCACCCTGAATCAAAATCTGCATTCTCACAAGATGCCCAGCTGATCGTTTGTACACTGGTGTTGAGAAGCACTATTCTAGGGGAGATTAAGCCTCCATGCAGAGGGAGTAAATGTGTGAGAAGCTGGCTAAGTGGGAGGTGGGGGAAGGGAGTGATACACCAGGGCACTCTGAAAGAACCACATGAGCAAAGACACTGAGGAATAACCACAACAAAACAGCAACTGACACTTACAGAGCCAGATATTGTGCTAGGCACTTATGCACTTATCTTTTGATCTCTACAACCACTCTGTGTTTTTATCACACCTATTTTTCAGTGACAGTCAGAAAGGGTAAAAAGGGGGAATAACTAGCCCAATGTCACCCAGCTAATAAATGCCAGCGGTTGGATTTGATCCTAGCATTTCTCAAGCATCTGACAAATACCCCAAACCTTTGTGCATTTGCATAGCAAATTCCCTCTACCTAAAGAAGAGAATACTCTTCTTTCTCTGTTAAAATCGTATTCATTCTTGGGGCCTCTGGGTGGCTCAGCAGGTTAAACATCTGACTCTTGATTTCAGCTGAGGTCGTGATCTCAGGTTGTGATTTCAGGGTTGTGGGATCAAGCTCCACTTCCAGCTCTACACTCAGTGGGGAGCCTGCTTGGAAATCTCCCTCTCCCTCTGCCCCTCACCCCTGCTCTCTCTCTCAAATAAATAAATAATAAATCTTAAAAAAAAACCCAAAACTCATTCATTCTTCCAGACCCAGCTCAAAAGTCACCTCCTCTGTGATCTTCTTGCCAGTTTCCCCAATCACAATTAATTTCACGCTCCTTGGGTATCTCGAACATCTCTTTAATACAACAACGATAGAATTTGTCATGGCCTGGCTCAGTTGGTGCTTGTCTCTCCCGTCCTCATCCGCCAACTGAATGTGATGTTTTGGAGAGTGGAAGCATGTCTCAGCAATTTCAGTTTTCCCAGTGCCTAGTTGGGTGCTTAATACCTACTAGATATGAATACTTATTTATTAAAGATGGACCTGGATGTCAAGTCTGTCTGCCTCCTTGACTAGCTATGTGAACTTGACAAAATCCCCGAACCTCTATATCTACAGTGTTCTTACCTATAAAATGGTGATGATGAAACCTACTCAGAAGATGAAAAGACATGAGATATGTGAAAATGCCCAGCACAGTGCAGGGCACAAAATCAGTGCATCATAAATGCCTTTTAAAGGAATAAAATACATGAATAAAGTGCCCTAGTGTAAAAGCAAACAATAATCGTAAATGGTACCTCTTATTAAGTAAGTGCCAGGCACACTTTAAGGTAGAACACACATATTAGCTCATCATTCTTCAAAGACCAGCTGTTATTATCATTTTCATCATTTTCCTCCAATAAGTAATTAAACCAAGTCCTATACAGGTTAAGAAGTTTGCCTAAAATCTAGGGATGGGGAATCTGATCCAAATGAGTCCAAAGATTAGCTTAGCTTCCAGATTAAAAAAAAAAAAGGCATGACATTAAGTACCCCTACCGGTGTTCCAGCCCATCCATATATCACACCACTATACTTTAACCTCTAGAGATAGCTGTCTTATCAAATTTGCACCAAATCCTAAAAAAAAAAAAAATCCGAGCACTTTTTAAATTATACTCCATAATACTTGGAAAATACACCTGTCAGTGGTCACACGTGATTTGGCTATTCTTCATGAAATACAAGCTGTGCTAACGGGAGCTATGTTGAAATTGTTTGTTGCTGTACAGCACTGTGTGTATAACTAAAACAGTCAGGAATAGGCTTCCCACATTCAATGAGATGTTTACAGACTGCCAAGTTAATAGGAATAAAAGCTGTAACCAAAGTATGAGTGATATTCTTTTGATGTCAGCTACATGGAGTCCTTCCTGTTACAGTAGCTAGATTTTTTTTGAAGGAGATTGGATTATAAAATTGGAAAGTGCTTCTCTTTACTGTATGCTGTTTCCAATTCTCAGTTATAAGGGAAATGAATTTAGATGTTTAAAAAATCAAATTATTTATCTTAGTGTTCCCTGAAGTTTGCAAACTGCTGAGCAATGTGATGCTTTGCCCTGCATTCTCCTCATTGAGTCTATCTGGGTAAATTAATTACAAGACAATCCTTAGGAATTAAGTGTATTTTAAGTTCAGAGGCATCTGCTTAGAGACTTCTAATACCGCTAAATAGTCCCTTTGGAAATGCACTCGTTAGTATGAGTGGTATAATTTTCATTTCCACTGGCACCATGGCATATGACTTCTTCAGTTTCAGCTACCCTCTGACTGACCTGTCAAGGGCATAAACCACTCTGAAGATGTTCCAGTACCATTTATGCTTCTCCAGTAGGTATAAGAGACCATATTGATTTATTCCATGTAAAGTAATTATTTAGAAGATTATTTTCTCAAGTTTTAACGTGACACATTCTCTGTATAAACACACACACATACACAGAATCTGAACTTATAATAAGCTTACTGGGCAATAGCACAAAACAAATAAATATTTTCTTAGATAACAGAAATTCCATATGTCCCCAGAACATGAATTGGAAAAAAATCTATGGTATGATTAATCCATTATGTAAAATGGAAACGCATTTTTAAGTTGAATGCCAATAAGATGTTGGCAGGGGACTGGCAGGAGAGAAGGTTCTTAGAACACAGAGAACTGAAAATTACATTTTGGATTTTTTCCCTCTATTTTAAAGTGGAATGTGGTAAGTTTTTTATATTGCCTGATTTTTATGAAGCTACTGTGTTCCGGTTTGGAAGAATTCTGAATCAGAGTGATTTTAAGAGATCTGCTTTTTCCCAGGCTCGAAATAAAAAGCAAAGCATGGCCAGCCAGCTATTATTCCATCATTTATAAACAACATGGCACTGAGTGGGGATCCTCCAGAAAGATGGGCTTCCTCCACTCATCATCCACCCATCCCATCAACAAATCTAATTTGGGTAGGTCAGGCATAGAGAGAAGAAGACAGCGGTCCTTTGAATAAAACAGAGGCAAAAGTTTGCTTTAAATAATAAAATTTTCAAGTGCACATAGAGCTTACATTCAGCTATCTCCAGAAGCATAGTTGACCGTGGGTAATACCACCAAATCAATCACTTCTGATGAAGAAAATGATAATAAAGGGACACTCACATAATACCTTATTAGTGTTATAAGGCATGTTCATATGTTAAATCATTTGTTCCTTGCAATAATCCTATGAAGAAGTCTACATATGATTTCTTTTTAAAAATTTTTTAAAGATTTTATTATTTATCTATTTACCAGAGAGAGAGAGCACACAAGCAGAGGGAGAAGCAGGCTCCCCGCTCACTGAGCCAGGACCCTGGGATCATGACCTGAGCAAAAGGCAGATGCTTAACCGACTGAGCCACCCAGGCATCCCAGAATATGATTTCTATTAAGAATACAGGCTTTGGAGTCCAGACATTTAGATAAAAATCTTGGCCCCTCAACATACCAGTTGGATCACCTTAGAAACTTAGTTATCCTCCCTGAAACTATAGTAGGAGTAAATGAGATCATATAGGAAAAGCATTTTTCCAGTTCCTGCCTCATGGTATGCTCATGATAACTGGTAGTTGCTATAATTACTCCATGATTTCAATAACTTACTCTTTTCCAATCCAGAAATATACTTCCCAAAATGTATCTTAAAAACCAGTTTCTGAACCTTTTTAAGCAAACATAAGTATTTATGAATGAATGAATGAATGAATGAATGAACTCTAGTTCAGGAGCAATCAGGAAAAGGATGCATAGGAAGGATGATATTCATTCAGCAAATATTTATGTCTGAACTCTTACTGTGGGCCAGAAGCTATTATAGGACACCTCATTTAATGCTCATAGCAATTCTGTGAGGTAAGAATTATCCTTTCACAGATTACAAAACTAATGATCCAACTTATATACAGACACACAGCTACTAGGGGACAAAGCCTGGAGTTAAAAACCAGTCTTTGATTCTAGATCCAATGCTCATTTTTGGCACCTTTGCCTCTTGATCCATTATGGGACAATCTAAGACAAACCACAATATTATTAGCAAATCCTGTCTATTTCTCATGAGTAAGCCCCAGAGGATGAAACAATTTCTTTCTAAATCTAAATCACTTGGCTATTCAGCATGACTCTTAGATGTATATAGTGGTGTCATATCTGATACTGCAATGTTAACGGTAATGCAATTAATAGGCTTTTGTCTGTAATATGGCCCAAATCATGCCTTTTGGGGGAAAAAATGAAGAACTGAAGTGAACCTTCTCCAAGATCCCCATGTGTTACATTCTCATTCTCTGATACTAATTAGTCCCCACACACTGCTTGCTGATTTAGGGGAAAAGAGGAAAGGGGACTTGAAAAGGAAAAAGGTTAGAAAAGGAAATACCTCACACCCACTCAGAATTGAGTACATGTAATTAAAGCCTTCAAGAAAAGGATGGAACCACTGTGCACCAACTCCAGCTCTGACTCAAACCTCTGGGTAGGACACACCCCCCCATTACCCATCTTATGGAACCTTCCACATCTTCATGGACAAGTGGGCTGTTGCATATCTGGGTAGAGCAAGTAACTATGAAGCAATGGATTAAAAAAAACCAACAACTACACTGATTCATTCTTTCATTCCATCAGTATATACTTATATAATAGCATCTTCTACATGTCTGACACATAGCAAATACAAAAGCATAAGTGTTTGCCAAATGAATTTAATTTTCCCATTGCAGTGAACTAGATAAACCAATCTCTACCCTCAAGGAATGTACAGTCTAGTTTGGAGAACAGATAATAAACAAATAATTACACTAATGACTGTTTACTTTCCATTATAATAGGTACAAGAAAATAGCAGTTTAGTGTGTTAGGAGAGTGAATAATAGAGGATGGCATCTTAGACTAGGGCATAAGGGGAAAACTCCATGAGCAGGTTGCATTTAAGCTAAGAACGGGGAACCTGATTTAAGCAGAGAGTAACGGCCAGGTCATTCTAGGCAGAAGTGCAGCAAATTCTTTATCATGGCCTGTGAGGCTCTATGATCTGCCCTTGCCTCCCTCATGACCTCATTTCTTACCAGTTCCCTTTGATCACTCTTCTCCAGACCCCTGGTCTTCTCTCTCCTTTTAATCATGTCAAATTTGTTTCTATTTCATGAGGCTTTTGCATTTGCAAAAAAATTTATCTAGAATGCTCTTTTATCCCAGCTCTTCAGGTAACTGGCTCTAGCATCTGGATCCCAGTTCAAAATTGCTTGTTCCAAGAAGCCGACCCATCCACCATATGGGATGCCATCTACCACTCCACCAGCCACCATCTACCCGAATACAATCTACCAAATCCTTCAGAGCAATTATTAAAGCTTGATGATTTGTTTACTTGTTTGTGTCTATCTCCCCCTATGAAAGTAAGTTCCATGACAACCAGAATCTTGTGTGCCTGGCACAAAGTAATCGCTCAATAAAAATTGAATAAATGAGTAAGAATTCGCATTTATGAAGGCCCTCTGGTTGAAAGAGATGTGGCATCTTCCAGGAACAGAAAAGCCAGTAGGGTTAGAATATAGTTTAATGGTTTATTAAATGTTCTTTTTCAAATGAATACGTCTATATGTACAATACAGAGAGAGATAATGGCTCTTCAACCATATTCTAATCAGCTTGACAGTAAAAACAAGTGCCTTCTTAAACAGAATACACATGCTGTCCAAACTTTTGACTGATAAAAAATTATTCTAGCCTATTAAGGCCCTTCTATCTCATTTTTGCACGTCAAATTTCAGCTTCAAAAGTAGCTTCCCATCATTTTCTCAATGGATCACTCCTAATTTAGCTCTGCCAATGAACAGATATTTGATTGTACCAGCCCTGGGAATGCACTTACTCCCTTACAGTTTGGGTTGGGAATTTGGACAAGGGGGGAGGGAATATACCTTGATAAGTCTAGTTTTATACAGTATTCACTAAAAACTCATCATATTAGCAAATAGCAATATTTGTTTTGTTTGTGCTCTATGTTCCTGGGCAGGAAGGTATTATTTCCCAGCATTCACAGATAATATTTTCCAACCGTCCTGCTCCAGCCACGCACCCCAGAAAGTGAGTGCTAGTAAGAAGAGACTGACAGTTTAATAATTAGCAGTAGCAAAATGTGGAAGAGGCCTTTCATCTGCATGAAACCTTCCCCCCAGAGCAATTCCAGAGCTCCCTAACACACTGGCTTTGAAGCCTATGAGGTTTGAAAACAGAGCCTCCTAGGGGAATTTTACTGTAAAATATTTCCCTGAGTCCCTACATCAGTTCTTTCCTACTAGGCCCTCCAAAGCATTGGCTTGCTTGACAAATAGGGAAGCATTGTTGGGTGATTCTTAGACTTGAACATTCTATGCAGGCAAAAACACTTCATATCTCCAGGATGGCTGCCCAGGATCAATTTTTGGATTAATTTTGGGGGGAAAGATTGAGAATCCATATAATTTCAGGACCAAAAATTTTGGTCCAATAAAAGAGGTGAGGTTTTTTTTGCCTTAATTCTGGAGAAAAGTGCATCTGGTAGATCTAGACTACTACGACTAGAAATTAAGTTCAGGGAACATGTCTGTTTTCTTTGCATTAATCAATTAGCACAGGTCCTGGAAAGTCATACTTGGATAAATATTAATGAATGATCATCAAAAATCTATCAATTTCTGCAAGAGTATGGTTTAAAAACAATTCAATTGCACTTATTTAATGTCCTCCTAAACAGGTCCATTATATGAGGAAAAAATTACAGCTGTAATAGATCTTGTCTTTATCAGGCTTTTGTAATTAGTGCCTTTTGACGTTGTCAAGAATTTAAAAAATTTAATCACTGTACAAGTGGGTAAGTTGGGTTCCTTGGTTGCAAGCAAAAGAAATTCATTCTGATTAACTTAAGCAGAAAGAGAATACACTGGAAATATATGACAGCTTAGAGATCTACTGGGTGGTTGAAGAAATGGGCAGGCAGTTTCAAGAGTCTCTATAATAACCTCTCAAATGAGTGCACATTAACCATTTTTTTCCATCCTTACATCACTCTGCTTAAGATTCAGAGTCCTAGAAGAAAGAGGTCATGGGCCCACCCCTTGGCTAAAATAGAAAAGAGAACTTTGATTTTCATCCTCATCAATACTATATACAATGGGGGTGCCTGGGTGGCTCAGTTGTTAAGCGTCTGCCTTCGGCTCAGGTCATGATCTCAGGGTCCTGGGATCAAGCCCCACATTGGGCTCCCTGCTCCACGGGAAGCCTGCTTCTCCCTCTCCCACTCCCCTTGCTTGTGTTACCTTTCTCGCTGTGTCTCTCTGTCAAATAAATGAATAAAATCTTAAAAAAAATACTATATACAATGGGGAAGAGGTAATGTCCTTATCAAAAAAGGAATGATGTGGTAGCACTTGGTTGGCTCAGTCGATTAGGTGTCTGCCTTTGGCTCAGGTTGTGATCCCAGGGTCCTGGGATCCAGCCCTGCATCAGTCTCGCTGCTCAGTGAGGGGCCTTCTTCTCCTCTTTCTGTCCCTCCCCCTGCTCATGTGCTCTCTCTAAAATAAATAAATAAAATCTTTAAAAAACAAAAAAAGGAATGGTGTGAGACTGGAAACTCACAAATGTCCACTACAGTGGGTGAAGAAGGAGAGAGAAGAGTTAACATTTCTTGAGCACTTGTACATATCAAGCAGAAACTGTGTGAATTATGTTATACATATATCTCATTTCATCCTTAGCCATTCTGAGAGATGGGCATTTATCTCCATCTTTCAGATAAGGAAACTGAGGCTCAGAGAGGCTACATGACTTGGCCAGCACCACCCAACTAATAAGCATTCAAGTGAAGATTTGGACCCAGATTTTTCTGATATCAGCACTATAATGTGTGTCCCAAGCTTAAATAACTATTATTCATGGGTTATTGTCAGCCCTGAGGGAATATACTGAATGGAGCTCTAGAAAGGCTGATCCTTACAGGAGAAAATGTAATGCTTTATTTACTGGCTTGGTTGGTGGACATAAAGTACATCTGCAAAGGTATAGTTAGGGAAAGACCACAGCACTGAGAATGGAAAGAGAAGAGTTCACATCCTGGCTTTGCCTCTTTATAGTTGTGTGACCCTGGGTAAGTGCCTGAGATTTGAGTTCCTTAGCTGAAAAAGGATACTGACACCTAATGAGTACCCTGTAGGAGATAGCAAAAGCACAGGCTTTGGCATTTCTGCCGTTTCTTAACTTCTCTAAGGCCTCATTTTTTTTCACACAAAATAAGGATAATATCTATGATATAAGATTATCACAGGAATTAAACAAGATAGTACAGGTAAACTCTTGAGCACAGAGTAAATGCTCAATAATTCTCACAAAGCTCAGGAAAGGTAATGTATGTGAAAATGCTTTAAAAGCTGTGACATGCTACCAAAACTGCAAATAACATCAAATTGGGCAGGAAATTTAAAAAACTGAGCCATAATTTTGCAATGACCTAAAAAATGATAAGATGGGTATTCTTTTGAATGGAAATTAATATTTAGTTGAGGGCGCCTGGGTGGCTCAGTTGGTTAAGCGACTGCCTTCGGCTCAGGTCATGATCCTGGAGTCCCGGGATCGAGTCCCGCATCGGGCTCCCTGCTCGGCAGGGAGTCTGCTTCTCCCTCTGACCCTCTTCCCTCTTGTGCTCTCTGTCTATCATTCTCTCCTTCTCAAATAAATAAATAAAATCTTTAAAAAAAATATTTAGTTGAGACAAATATGGAGTATGGCAGAGAGTGGCTAGCCATTCACTAAACCCACTTCCTCTTCCTCTTAGGTACATAGCTAAACACATAATTTCTAGCTTTTCCTGCAGTTAGGTGTAGCCATGTGACTAAGTCCAGCTCAAATGAATATGGGCATAAGTTCAGTCCATACAAATCTCCCAAGTGCAATTTTTCATGCACTCTCCCCAAACACCTTTAGAAAGCACGTGTTATTATTGATGTAGAGCCACAAGTTGGAAGGAGCTAGCGTCTCTAAATCCCTGCCTGGAGGAAAACTGATCACTGATCAAGGACATACATTTTGACTTATTATATAAGCAAAAAATAAGCCTCTACATTTTGACTTATTATATAAGCAAAAAATAAGCATCTACTGTGGCAAACTACTGAATTTTAGCATTTATATATTGTAACAGCCCGTGTTACATTAACTCACACATTCTCAACCTCAGAACTATTGAAATTTTGGGCTGGGTACTTCTTTGTGGGGAGGTGGAGGGGTTGTCCTGTGCATTGAAGGATGTTAAGTAAAATCCATGGCTTCTATTCACCAGATGTCAGTAGCATTTCCCTCCCCTTGACAATTAAGAATGTCTCCACACATTGCCAAACATGCCCTGAAGGGCAAAAGTCCCCTGGTTGACTCCCCTAAAGGTAGTAGTAAAATAGCAAAGGAGCCTAGCTTAGGGGACTACAGGTTAAAACTGTGTCCATGAGAAACTTTGTGGAATTGGATTCTGAGGATTAAAATTCCGAAATAAAATGACTTTCCCAACCTGCTGGTGTTCCACAACTGGATCAGAAGCACCATAATCAGATAGCGCCTTGCACTTCTGGCTATTCTGAGATCCTCAACTGTGTCAATACTATTTCTTGAGGTGGTTTTATTCTTGTTCTTGGCAACAGCCCTGGAAGACAAGTGTCTTGGTCTTTCATCAGAGTTATATTCTCCTCCTTGTCCTCAGTGTATAGGCATATAATGTTAAACCATAGATGGTTTAACATAAAAATCCTCCTTCTGCACAGTTTTCAGAAATCATTTTGGTGGAGTAAAAGCCAAGTAGCAATATATGAGCACTTTCTCTTAAACATTTTATTCATCATTCTAAAAAAAAATCATAATGCAAAATTTTTCAACTTATGAAATGTCCACAAGATAAAAATTTTCTCATTTTCTTTCTTTTTTCTCCTCTTTCAAAAGATTTCTTTTCTGTATCACTATGCTAAGTACATATTAGGGAATCCACAGAGGCCTGCTGACCAGATTTGATTTTGGCATCATTCTACCGCAAATCAGAGGTATGTGCTAATTAATTTGAGTAGGAAGTTCCTTCTCAACTTTGATGAGTGCAACACATTCACGTGAAAAATACAAAAATATAAAGAAAACTTTAAGACAGAATGTTGCCTTTCTTTTCCTTTCCTTGATTTTCTTTGTTTTTTATTGAAATATTATTGACATACCATATCCTATCAGTTTGAGGTATACATCATAGTGATTTGACATTTATATACATAAGAAAATGATCCTGTTGATGTCTACTTCCCATCTGTCACCATACAAAGTTATTATAATATTGACAATATTTCTTATATTGTACAATATATTCCCATGACTTTTTTATTTTATAACTGGAAGTTTGTGCCTCTTAATCCCTTTCACCTATTTCACCCCAACACCTCCCTAGTCTGGAAACCAACAGTTTGTTTCCTGTGTATATGAGTCTGTTTCTGTTTTCTTTGCTTGTTTGTTTTGTTTTTTAGATTCCACATATGAGTGAAATCATACAGCATCTGTGTTTCTCCATCTGACTTCTTTCACTCTAGGTCTTTCCATGTTATTGCAAATGGCAGAATTTCATTCTTTTTACGTTTTTTAAAGATTTATTTATTTATTTATTTTAGAGAGAGAGAGCACAAGCAGGAGGGAGGAGCAGAGGGGGAGGGAGGAGGAAGAGGAAAGAATCTCAAGAAGACTCTGGGCTGAGCACGGAGCCCGACACAGGGCTCTATCTCAGGACCCTGAGATTATGACCTGAGCCAAAACCAAGAGTCGGATACTCAACCAACTGAGCCACCCAAGCACCTCATCATTCTTTTTATGTTTGAGTAATATTCTATTTATTCCTTTATCCATTCATTGATAGATGGACACTTTGGTTACTTCCATATTTTGGCTGTTGTAAATAATACTGCAATGAGCCTAAGTGTGATTATATCTTTTCAAACTGGTGTTTCTTTTCTTTGATTTTCACAGCAACATCTATCAACCCAAGCCTCATGATAATATGCATATACTGAAAAGTGCAAGAGAAAAAAGAAAACAACTACACACACAGTGAACAAAGTCATGAATTAGATGGAGACCGTCTGTAAATTTCAAATTTTGGTATTTTTGTTTTAAAAATCCCTCAAATTTATAAATGCTACCCACTTTGATTGTTTTATCATTTTATATATTTTAAACACCTTTTTGGAAAATGTTTAATAAATTCAGCACTGGAATAAGAGGCAGATATATGTGAAACTTCGGAATTTAACAAGATGTGAATACCGGTACCTCAACTTTTATTTTTAAAAAGTATCACATAAGACATAATTAAAAACCAGGGCATCTCAAAATCAAATATGTGTGTATTTGCTATATCTCTGTACTGCCAATAACTATTAATTTGCTGCTTGGAACCATTGCTCTCCTCCTAAAAACATAGCAGATATGTGCTGGTTCTGCTTAATTTCCACTTCTCAAAGGAGAACACACCAAACTGGGGAGAGAAAACACTTGGTGTGTTTGTGTTTTTGTCTAAAGAGAATTACTAGTATTAACCAGTTAAAGCTCCTGGGAAATCAAAGTACCATCACTAGCTACTATCTAAGAGCAGAAACCCCTAAACTTCCCATGCAAATATACCACTGTAAGCAACCTTACAGTAGATAAATGGAGCTGCTCTTGAGATCCCTCAGTTACCATTATATTATATTATGATTTTAGTTAGGCGATTCTGCGCATACACTAGAAATATACATATACAGTAAATCTCTTTCTATAGCTGCCTTAATATTCAGCATGTATATGATAAGCTAGCAATAGCACAACATCATTCATTTTCAAATCTGTGCTCACTCTTGTTATGCATTTGCACCAAAGCACAGAAAGCCCCTGAGTAATCCTTCAAGGAAAACTTAGCAGAAGCTGGGCTTACTGTGTGAAAGGGAGGAAGGAACATCTCTAAGAACTCAAATCACCTCTTTGTTGTGTTCATTGGAATCCAGAGAAAAATGTACTATAGCTTGCCAGGCTGTACATTTTGTTGTAGCACTGTAATAAGTGATGGAAGCAATAAGTCTGGAGTCTGCTACCCAGGAAGAGCTTTTCCAGCTGGAATTTGGAGATCGACTAAAAAAGTTCTTCCCCTGAAAGATGGATTAAATTGATCATTTTTTCCTAGACATAGTGCACTTCAGGCTCATTTTGCTTTGTAATTAAGAAGAAAGCCAGAAACATCATTTACACATTAAGAATTTAATAGATATATTTTTCTAGCTTTATGCATTAGCACAGGACAGCCCATTAATGAAATAAGTCTTCCTTCAGGGTCAATTTAGATGGCTGTAATCTTCTGCAAATATATTGCAAATGAGGATCATTTAATGATCTTAAAACTAACTGCCAGGAGAGGATTGTTATAACTCTCCAGACAACAAAAAGAGACTTGGCATGGTGTGCAGTAGCCTTTCTTTAATTTAACACATGTTTAATTTCTGGCTACTACATTTTTAAAAATTGCAAATATTATCTTTTGTTTAGGTTAGTCTCTGGCTTGTCTGACTTAGGAGGTTGATTCTGATCATGGAAAGCTTAGGGCTGCATTAAATGATAGTTAAAGGGATAACAATGTTGCACTGATAAAAACATGTTCTTTGGATTGCTGATATGACCCAGATTGTCAAGCTCTGCTGAGCTTCCCTCCAGCTCATCTCTTTCTGCAGAACTTTCTTGTCTGACTCTACTAACTGTACATATTGATGTCCATTGTTGCAACAGTACTTAGCACATGTGTAGCATTTAAGCATTTTAAAACTTTTTCGCATGTGTGGTCTTATTTGCTTCTGAAAACAATATTAAATGGCAAGTGTGGAGCATCTCCTTTTCCCTTTATAACAATTAAGCAATCGGAAGTTTCAAGGGACAAAATGCTGGGCTCCAGCCCCACAATCCCATGCACTCCTCCCATCCCCAGTTAGTAAGAGCTAAAATTCAGATCTTTCTACACTTTTCCAGTATGTATTCATGTCAACCTTGGAATTCCTCACCTTTGGAAAAGCACTGGTCTAAAAGTTGTGGAAGCCTGGAGGGAAGATTTGGTACAAAATTTCCATGACCTCAGAGAATGTACTGGAAAAACTAAACATTTTGCCCCTAAAAATATAGCAAGTAGTATATGAGGTAATTATCAAATGACTGGACTAGATAGTAAGTGTTGAGAAGTTCAGGGAAGGGAGAAATATTATGAGATACAGAGGTCACAGAAGATTTCTTGGAAGAGGCAGACTTGAAAGAAGGACAGTAATTACATGAGAGAAGAGAAAGCTGTCAGGCAAAAAGGCAGCAT
This sequence comes from Callorhinus ursinus, assembly GCF_003265705.2. Taxonomy (NCBI): domain Eukaryota; kingdom Metazoa; phylum Chordata; class Mammalia; order Carnivora; family Otariidae; genus Callorhinus; species Callorhinus ursinus. The sequence continues at coordinate 50,303,083 of NW_027397071.1, read as the reverse complement.
ATACGAACAGGGGACTTCACAGTCAGATAGACCTGGGTTTAAGTCCTGGCTCTGCCTTTTATTAACTGTGTGGCTCTAATCAAATTACTTAATTTCAGGAAGCCTCATCGGTAAAATGGGAAAAACTATTAGGAGCTACCTCATAGAGTTGTTGTTAATAACATCTGAGATAATGTTTTATAACCAGTATAGTGGCTGGTACAGAATAAGTATTCATTACTAGAATAGCCTAAGCAAAGGCATTGAGATGAGATATCAAAAGGATTGCCCAAAAAACAATGATTAAATTAGTCAGTTTTGAGCAAAATTTTATGGAAAAGAGTAATGAGAAAATACTCCAAAGAATTCCGACCAGATTGTGGGGGTCCTGAGTGCCAAAATAATCAATTTTCCCCAGTGGCTTTCTATTTCTATTTGTGATTCAGAATCCTTTCTTGAAACAAAATCTTATTCTCAATATATAAAAAAGATACACAAAACACTTCTCTGGTTGGAGCAAATGTAGAGAATCCAGAGCCCCATCTGCTCAGCATCCCCAACCACCCCCAACATCCTTTGGGATGGTAAGAAACTCAGGTTTGAAAATCTGAGGTAAGAAACTCAGATTTGAAACCATGCTTTTGACAATAGGAAGTATTGAAGTCTCCTGCTCAGGGAAGTGGTATGATGAACATTTACCTGGCAGCAGTAAGCAAATACAATGGAGAAGAGAGACACAGATGACCATTTAAGCTGTTGTCGTCAGGTGATGAAGGTTTGGAATGGAATAGAGTGGTGGCAGCAGGAAAAAAGAGGGACAGGTACCAAAGACATCACAAAGGACAGCTTAACAGGTATTTGCAAGATGTTCAGATGAGGAAGGATAAGGAAAAAGGGATCAAAGATGATTCGTGGGCTACGGACCTGAGCAACCATTGGTGGAATCCTTAGTTGACCAAGAACTCCTTTTAACAAATATTTTTATGAGATTAATGTTTCTTAGAACCCACTGTGGGATATGCTGCTCTGTGGAAACCAGCAAAGGACCATTGAGCAAGTCTCATTCCAGTCATCACTGATTAAGTGTGTCAGGCACAAGACTTCTGCCTTCAAGGAACTCAAAGTCTAATCTGGGAAGCTCACACATAATCCATATTACATACCCACATATTTACAAAATGCATGATATGTTTTGGAAAAAGCAAGCAATTCATATGGCTACAAATAAGAATGCTGATTTGGTACTTAGAGTGGCAGGTGATAAGGCTAGAAAGGTAGGGAACAGTCATTATTGTCATTAGCGACCATCTATTGAATACATGCTATATGCTATGCATTGTGCTAAGGATCTTACAAGCATTACATCAATAAATCTTCCCTATGATCCTATAAAGTAGGTACTATTATCATCCACATTTTACAGATGTAAAAAGAGAGGCTCACAGAGGTTACATATCCTAACTGGGGTCTCATGCTGTCTCAATGGCAAAGCCTGAACACACCCCTGATCTATCAGACCCCAGGATCTGTGTGCTTAACCACTGTGATACATGGTCTTCTTAAACTTTGTGAGCTGTTTTAAGGAGTGTGGACTCCACCGTGGAAGGCTTGGAGAGCCACAGAAGGTTCTGCATTTCTTTCTTTGACAAATCTCTGAAAGCACTTTGAGTCAGACCCAAAACAGAGGAAAATGACACTTACTAAACTACCAAACCACATCTGCCTTGCAGGGATGCTCATGAGTCACAGCCTCCAAACTGCCTGGGGATTTTCGAATGAAAGGCCCTTATGTGTTTGCAAGTTACTATCCTGCTGGGTTATCTTCTTCAAAAACTGTTTCTTAGCATTGCATTGCTGCACCATGAAAATCTTGCTTTATTATACCTTCTTCAGAGAATCCGCAGCTCTACATTCTGCCTGTCGTGTGGGTTTACTGAGAGCTAACTTTCAAAGTCATGCATTCTATGGTAAGTGTATTTTAAACCATGCAGCATCACATTAAAAAGAAATGGCAGTCATTCTGCCCTGGAAACTGTTCCCTAGCATGACATTACTTTAATTCACTGGCTCCTTGTAATCAAGATCTAATAAACAGCACCTTTAAATAAGTCCTATACACAGCCTGCATTGTTACAATCAATTGAACTACTTAAAAAAGAAAACCTCTGAGGCTATCTGGAGGCATTCTGTGCTTCCCTCTGTTTTATGGCACAACCTTAGACACGATGTGTAAAAAGGTCAAGACAGCATGTAGGCTTTTGCATTAAACAGCAGAACACTAATTAGTTTTAGTGACAATGGGGTTCTGTTAGTGTGTTCTAATATTTTGATGCTTAGTTTTGTTTGAAACCTCTAGCCATAATACACAAAAGCTCTTCTATCTTCCAGTTTTTCTTATGTCTTGATATTACAACCTTATTATCTGTTTGAACAAAACATATATATTCTCTATTTCTGTATTTTCATTAAAAGTGAAATCTAAAATCCAATTTCAAAACAGTTCACTTAAAAGAACAAAAGAAAATATAATGTGGAACCCAAAATTTAACATGGAACTTAGTATCTCACTATTAGTTTTAACCATTTTTCCAAATCTCAAATGTAAATTGTGTTAAAACATACTATCAATGAGGTTTAATATTTATTTATGCATGTTAACTATCCAGAGCAAGTATACTATGTTATAAAATGTTAAACATTAACTGTTGAGTGCTGAAAGTTTTTAAAAATGGATTTCTACATTCCTGAATTCTATTTTAAGTTAATAGGAGAAATTATATAGTCCTTCAAAACCAAAGAATTATTTTTCATCATTATTTGTACCTACAGTCTTACTATTTTTCTAGAATATAGTCAAATATCTAAAACATTCTCCAGGATAAAGAGCTGCAACTGAAAAAAATAACACAATTTGAGACTTTATTAACAAATTGATATCTACCCACAATACAAATTATTGTAAGTATAGTATTGTATGAGTGTCTATAAAATAAATAATAAGCTGAATGAATTTTTCTCAGCTAACTTGGGGATTGCCAGTTCCTTGTACAAGACAGGTTTATGTCACTTTTTGGTATCATTTAGTGTTTTTTAAAAATCAGTTTGAGGTCCTAAGCTTACACTGGTCACCATCTTTTCAAGAGGTTATTGGGCTAATGCTTTAATAATACCTCCTGATGCTGTTCTCCCATGAGATTAAAAGCAATCAAATCTGTAGGTGGGAAAATAAAAAAAAAACCACATTCTTCTTTGTTCCCCCTAGCTGACTTGGCTGTGGTCTACAGAAGCTGAACTTTCATTAAAAGAAAATAAAGTTTCTGGCCCTTCATCTTGTAAAGGTAGCATCTTTATATCGTAAATCAATACACTGCTGTTTGGTTTGCTCTCCAGCTAGACAGACCAAAACAATATAGCATCAAGGGAAGTGGGAGCATCCCCTCCAAGCCATTTGTCTTAATGGAGTGCCAACTTCAAAACTGACTTCTTACTGCTTCCCTGATGCCAATTTAATTGTGATCAAGGAAGACCCAAAGAAACAAATCCAATTATAACGCCAATTCTTTATAACCAAAATGGGATATACATGGGTATGCTGTGGACTTCTTGTCCTGTGCTAGACACTGTACTAACTAGGTAAATGCATCACTTTATTTTATCTGATGAGAGAAGTGTTGATTCTAATCTCCATTTTACTGAGAGAAATGTGAGACAGAGAAGTTAAGTAACTTGCTGAAGGTCACATAGCTCATTAAGTGAAGCAGCTGGAACTCTCACCTAAATCTGTCCAATACCAGATTTTAGTCTCTTAACCACAATATCATGTTGCCTAGCAAAAGCAATAACCTAATTCTTTTTTTTAAGATTTTATTTATTTATTTGATAGAGACACAGCGAGAGAGGGAACACAAGCAGGGAGAGTGGGAGAGGGAGAAGCAGGCTTCCCTCTGAGCAGGGAGCCCGACGACGTGGGGCTCAATCCCAGGACCCTGGGATCATGACTTGAGCCTAAGGCAGACGCTTAATGACTGAGCCACCCAGGCGCCCCCAATAACCTATTTCTGCTTTCATTTATATTCTGTACTATCTCTGAACATTTCCAAGGATTTGCCTCACAATGACTCTTAGTGGAACAGAATAAAATGGTATTTTCTGGTCCATATATTTTCTGTACCCAACGGAAATGACACTCAAGTCTTGAAAAAGGGAAAAATACACTGGTTATGGAGTCAAAGTAGCTGGGTAATTTAGTCAAGTTACTTAACCTCTCTGAGTCTTACTTTCTCATCTGTAAAATGGAGATAATAATAGCTACCATCCAGGATCATTGTTAAGATTAGAGTAATAATTTATCAAACACTAGCTCCATGCCAATCACTCTGTTCAAAAACTTTACTTATGTTATCTCAACTCATTCTCACAATGATCCTCTAGGGCTTTACTTACCCTGACACATATTTGTCCACCATTAAAAAAAAAAAAAATTAACATCTGCTGGGGTGCTAAGTTTACAGACTAAAGTTGAGGAATCTCTCCTTGGCCTGTCAGCCTTTACAATTTGTGACATAGATGAAGGTTGCTCTGTGGAAGTACAGCACCTAAGTTATGATTTGGCCTTTCTTTTACATACAACAAGCAATACTTCCTGATACGTCTCTGTTAGCTAGGTTAGAGTAGATTCCTTACTTCCCTCAAACACAGGCCCCTTGCCCCAGAATTTGTTAATTGTGTACTCCCAACCTGAAGTTCTTTCTCCTCCTTCTCAATTTTCCAGATCTACCTATGTTATTAATTCATTCATTCAACAAATATTTATTGAGTGCCTACTGTGTACCAGGAGCTGTTCTGTGTGCTTAGGATTCAGAAGCGAAAAATCAGAGAAAAAAAAATCCTAACCCACAGAGCTTACATCTTAGGGTAATGATTAATCACTCCTTACAAGTATAGTACAGAGTGGAGTGTTTAGTGTGTGGACTGAGGATGGAAATGGTCAATGGCTACAAGGTTTCAAACAGAGTACTAATATTAGGAATGTCCCCTTTCTCTAGTAAGGCCATAGAGACCTCTGGGTTCTGAATAAAAACAACCCGTGAGTGGGTAAACAAAACTAAGTCATCCCACTTTATGCTAAGTCAAGTATGGGCAGCAGGGAATAGAACCTTCAGAACCTTCCATGTTTCTGCCTTTCCTCTTCTAAGGAATTGCCCTGTCTTGCCTGCTTAATGATTTAACTTGTTGGTTCTTTTTCATCATCACCTGCTACTTATTGCCTCATCTGTGCTCCCTCCAGGTACAGCTGAAGTACACCTGGCTCTGAAAATCTAGATTGGTTTTTGGAAAAATTCAGATTACCAACTTAAAAAAATACATTATATTTTAATAGTGCAGCAGTAAATTATTTTTCAAGAATGTAGCTACTAGAGCATCACAATACCCAATATGTCTTGGTTCCTAACTCAATATTTTTAATTACTTGCCTTTATTGGTCAGACAAAACGTAGAGTCAAGTTTCAAGTAATACCTTTTATTGGACTAATGGTGGAATATTGACAGAGAAGCTTTAGGGATATAGAAAACCCCTCTAGGTCAGTAAGGGATTGACTCTGAGGAAAGGATTTCTGTAGGCAGAGAAGCCTCTCTGTCAATATTGTACAGTTTGTCCAATAAAAGGTATTACTCAAAACATGCCGGGTGTTTTGCTTTTACATAAAAAAAAAATTGAGTCTTATGAGCTAAAGATGTTATTATGTAGGATAAATCTTATCAAAGTCAGTTGTTTGACCTGTCTAAACCTCTATTCCCGTGCTCGCTTCGGCAGCACATATACTAAACCTCTATTCCCTCATCTGAAAAATAACAAAATCTGTCCTGTCTACTTCATAGGATTATTGTATATCATTAGTTAATGTTTATGAAAATATTTTTAAAATTGGAAAGTATGACAAAATATGTGATTTTTTTTGTTGATCATTAATATGCCTAAACTGTTCATGGCAATAAGCCTAAATTAATAGATATCCAAGAGGTACTAATGCTGCAAATGACAATGATGGGAGTCTTTCTGAATTTCCATTTCAACATTCATGATTTATAATGTTAATTCAAGTTAACAAAATACTCCTGAGTCAGGCAGGAGGGCCAGGCAATAGTTACATCATGCCAATCAGCATTTTCATTCAGAAGTACAGGTGTTTATAAATAATACAAATAAGAGGAGATATCATACATAGGGAAAGATAGCACTTGTCCTGTAGTACCCAAGTAAAATGGATCATTGTAGCACCTGTGAGACTCTTTCCTTTCCTACTGTATAGGCCTTCCTTTTCCAAGTTGTCACTATGGATAGTTCCATTAGTGAATCCGTAATAATCTGAAAAAGGGCAAACCTATTGTTGTTCAATGCCATTCACAAAATCCCAACAAAAACTCTGCATTCTGTCTCAGAAAGAACAGTTGGATTCTAAATAGACTCTTCTTTCATTTTGGAATACTCAGAGTAACAATTCCCTTGACTACCTTTGATGAACCAGTACTTTCAATGAGACATAAAAGTCTAGACTTGTCTTTGCAGACTGATATAAATACCTCACACCTAGAGGACCATCCTCGGTTACGCAGATTAACCCTTTTAATAGCAGCTTTTAAGACAAGTTTAATGTATTTGCCCAAATCTTAATTTTCTCCAAAGTAATAAGTTTATATCAGCTATCATTTTTGCTAAAAAGCTGTTATTTTCAGAGCGATTCATCAGGTGAGTGCATCCAGAACCAGGCAACTACTTCTTGAGAGTACCTTCTCCCATAAGAGGCAGTAACTAGCAAGGGTAATGTTTCTAAGGAAACTCACAGCATAGGATAGAGTTTTAGAGAGTTCAATTTGGTATCTCTGTTGATAGGGGAACATCTGTACTGAATCAGCTAAGGCAATTCGATGAAAGTGGAGTCTTTTTGCTAAAGGTAGCAACAGTTTCAAGTATGTTGGTGTCATATTAAACCAACCCAAATTCAGCTAGTTTAACTCATTTAATAATTCATTCAACAGCCATTTGCTGAATGCCTGCTTTGTGCTGGGCACTGTGCTAGATGTCAGGTTGCTTATAGATTACAAAAGAGGCAGGCATGGTAACAAATGTGATATAGTGGAAATGGAGATAGAGCAATGAAAGGGGATCAGGAAGGGTCTCCAAGAAAAGATGAAGCTTGAGAAAAGTTGTGAGAACCATTAGGAGTCAGTCAGAAAAAATGATGGAGCTTGTGTAGAGGGGAATCCAGAAGGAACAGCATATACCAACCAACCACCAAAGTGAAAAGTGAAGGCAAACTTCATGGTTATTTACTCTATGAGGGCCCTTAACATCCTAGGTAAGCTTGTTTCAGAGCTGCCAGGAGGCCCAGTGACCTTCACTGGCTGTAGCTCTGTCAAGGTCCCTGTTTAGAGTCCTAGATAGAGCCTCTGGTGATTTTGGTGCCTTAGCAAAGCTGTTCCTTGTGTAGAGGAGAGAAGGATGAGCCTTTTCTCACTTGAGGGAAGAAAAAAATCTTTTCAGAAAAGATTCAGCCTTGAAGAAACAGTCCTGGAAAGACAAAGGGAATCATTCTAAACCTGAATTATTCTTTTTCAGCCTTATTATCATACTAAAATTTATCCTCACATGAGAAATCATGTCCTTTCTCCTTGCACAAACGAGATCTTGGCTTCCTTTTTCATTTCTGATGTCACTTCAGGCTGTTGTCCAAGGAATTCCCATTCCCAAACAGCAAGTCCGTTCAAATTACAAAAGAAAATGAAGGTAGGTGAAGGCAAAACTGAGAGCAGATGCTTGAACTTGGCTTTAACAGAGAGAAGAGTTTCCAAACTTGAGATACCATGAAATCAATAACTCCACACACAAAACTCAATAGCACTATTTTATATTCATACCCTCTGGCTACTGCTTTGTTTAAAATGGCTAAAAAAAGGTAGTAATAACTAGAAGCAATTGTTTTCCTTTTCCATTCTCAGTTCACCCAGTGATTAGACTGAGATTTGTTTGTTTCCACGGGCGAAGATGATGTGTGCCAAAAGGGATTTTTATAATGGAGTTATACACCTCTAGTAATAGGATTTTGCTATAAGAAATCCAAATGCAACCTTAATGATAGAGACACAAACAGCATTAAGGATAACGGTATCTTTGGGCAACTAGATGAATTAAAACATGGAAACATGGTGTTATAACTTTTTGTTCTCAATCTAGGGTCTCACTCTCAATTCAGACTACACATAACTGGCCAGAGTTAAGTAAGTCAATGTTAGTTTCATGAATGCAAAAGCATCCACTGTTTTCTGGTTATCTGATAAATCAGTATTTCTAAAATTGTTTCAGGGAAATGTGTAATTTCACAAACCACTATTCTAATAGGTTTACTTGTTTGGTTATTTTTTTTAACATTTCTGCTTTCACAAGAAAAATTATAAGAACATGACCTATGAAAAGCCACAGTCTCTGAAGAACAATCATCAACAATTAAAGAAAAAAAGAAAAGAAACAGTTCCCTACTGAATATACTCTTTCTCCTTTATAAGAAATGTCACAGGGCTATTTTTTGTATTTGAGAGAAATGATGTTGTGATGACTTGTGCCTTCACATAATCACATACTCTGTTCTGCATCTGCACCCTGCACAATGCCCCCCAACCCAAACACACAAAACAAAACAAGACTTCCTCGAGACCCCCTTTGGGATTTCTTCTGGTTAGCAACACAAAGTACGTACCCACTCCTGTTGCTATTTGTTATTTATTCATTTCATAAATACTTGCTGAATACCTACTGTGTGCCAGGCAATGTGCTAGATTCTGGGGGTCACAAAGGTAGAATGATGGGCTGGCCCTTGCCCTGACATAGTTTATAGTCTGGTACTTGGAGATGTGAATAAGGAAAAGGGTAATTTACAGAGACACATGGGGACATACAGGGATGAACTGGGTGCTCTAAGAAGGGCCACCTAATCCAATCTGGAGAGTCAGAAACGCTTTCCTGAAAGATGGACTATCTGAGCTGAGTGCTGAGCCAAGGGAAAGAGTGGAGATATGGGTTCCAAGAGGTGGGTTTGGACAGATTTCAACAACAAACTTAAAAAAAGAAAAAGAAACAAGATTGAAAATGATCAAGAGGACCTATGAAGCCAAATATTTAGAACTAGTCACTAAGAGCCTTTCCAGATATACATGGTACGGAACAGTAGGAAATAAAAACAGGATTTGGAGTCAGAAATCTGGGTTCAAGTCCAAGGCTCTAATTCTTATAAACTATGTGACCCAAAATAAATCATTTAAACTCTCTAAGGTGTGGTTGTTTTTTCTCATCTGTGAAACTGGAGTAATAACGTACCAGTTCTGCCATTCTCATAGAGTTGTTAGGCTCAAATGAAATAGTGAATGCAAAAATACTTTTTATGTAAAGCATTACACAAATGTTAGTTATTATTATTAAAACAAAAGTAGAAGTGGGCTAGTAGAATTAATAGGATTTAGACACAAGAAAAAAAAACAGAGATTATGAATATAAAGTGAAAGATAGTTCCCTTTCTTGCTGGGGTAATGGCCAAAATTAATTTCCCAAAGCCCGGGAAATTTGCCAGAAATATATGAAGGAGGTGCAAACTCCTATTTTAAAAAAAGGAAGAAATTTAATTTGTTATAAAAAGCAGTGCTCCCTATTTAAGATGTCGGAGAGGGAAGCAACAGAGTAAAATATACCATCAAGAAACTTCTTAAAAGCTTTCATGACCATACAGGTATTTCCAGCAGCTAGAGCATTTAACTGAGAGCATACATTAAAAAACTTTTTTAAATGAAAAATAAGAAAAATGTAAGCCTACTGGAGTAAAAACCAGGCGAAAAAGTCAAGCTGAGGTGAAATGTCTGTACAAAAATGAGATGATAGAGATATGTTTAGGTAGAGCAAGATGATGGGAGAGGAGGGAAAACTTAGCACGAACGTAGACACCCACTACAAGCAACAGACATACAGAACATCTTTCTTCAGGCGCTGTGCTTTGTGCTGGGGCCAGATAAGGCATGGTCCCTGTTCTCTAGGGGCTCCCAGTGCAGTAGTAAACGTCTTAGAGCATTTTAGAAGCAAACAGAACAGAGTGAAAATGAACTTAAGGCCTAATAACAGATGGTCTAAGGTGGTGCTAAAGGAGAGATCAAAGATATTGGAGTTGTTTATAGAGTTGTTTGAAGCAAAAAAGAAAATTTCCACAGCTCACAGCATGGCTTGTGTATGATCACAGATGAAGAGGGGCCATGCTCTCCTGGGTCTGAGAATTACATTGCTGAGTCCTCCTTGGCCCTAAGCTATTGCGCCTTGGAACTTCCTGTGCAGCTATGGAAATAAAGGAGAAGCGCAAATGTTTTAAGTAGGACATACTTCAAAGGAGAGCGGGAGCATATCAGGAGCTGTGGCTTCTCAACGTTACTTACGACATCATCTATCTTCATCATCAGTCTCTTCATCACAGCAACAACAAAAATAATTTCCATGCATATGCCAGGCATTTTCCAGGGTGTTTTATATACATTGTGCCATTTACAACTCCTCTGTAAGATATACATTATTTTTCCCCATGTTATAGATAGAGAATCTGTGGTTCAGAAAGGTGAAGCAACTCATTCCGGGTCACACAGCTTGTAAATGACTGTGTGACTTTAAAGATCATGACCCTTCCGTATGGATGAGAAACAGAGCATGTGGATGCTGGTAAATTCTAGAAAAATCATTAAACATACCAGAAAGAGAAAGGTGGGATGTATATTTCTCTAGATTAAACACAAATTTTTAGCGCAACGAGCCATAAGTTTTCTTGAAGACCGTGAGCAGTTGCAATTTGCCAAAAAGCTAATGAAATATCTGTGGAGATGCTATAAATAGGTATACACAATTCCCCTGTGTCCACATCAGAGGTCAGAGCAAACCAGGTAGGTGCATTGCCCTCGGGTAAGAGGAATAACACAGGGTTTGTCCAAGGCACAGAGACAGCAGAGCTGGAGGGAAAATGTGGTCCAAGGAAATCTGGGGGCATAGATTGTGCTGCACACTAAGCCTAAGGGTGAGGGGGAAAATGATAATATAATAATGCTAATAATTATGATCATTTACTGAGACCAAGGGCCAGGTACTGGGCTAAGTGCATCTCATGGAATAAGAAGCTCATCTGAACATGTCTGTGAACAGGGAGAGCACACCAAGTCTCCTCTCATGCCAGGTGTCATACCTGGGTCACAGGTTTAAAGGCCAGGAGCCATTGCCCATTGAATGGATGGATAGGGAAAGATTATGAAGCAAGCAAGTTGGCTAGCTATCCTTATGGTATTGTGTGATTTGCCATCCCCATATTAATAAGATTTATTCCTAGGTGGAATAAAATATTAATAAGGACTGATGATGTGCAGCTACACATTCACAATATCATTTCAGCAACAGCAAACTATAAATATTAAGTTCTACTTATCTTTTAAAGCTCAGTTAAAATGTCACATCCTCTGCCATCTGTTGGATTGAGAAGGACACAGGTTCTAATACTGGTTCTGCCACTGTACTGTGTATCCTTGGGCAAGTTACTTAACCAGTCTGAGTTTCAGTTTCTTTGTTCATCCATTATTCAACAACTATAACCAATTTCTACTATGTACCAGGCACTGTTCTAAGCATTGGGAATAAATCACAGGGGGTTGGGGGTTGGGGAGGAAGCCCTCTTCTCAAGGAGCTTACATTCTAACAGGGAATGAGAGACAATAACAAATATATATGGTTAATGGTGATAAGTGCTCTGAAGTAGAGCAGGGTAAGGGAACAGAGAGTGACAAGGGGTGCCATTTTCTTTGTGATTATTAGGGAAGGCTTTACTGTTAAGTTGAAGTGTGAGCAGAGATCTGAATGAGATGAGAGCAAACCATGCAGATATTTGGGGGAGGAGCACTCCAGGCAGAGAGAACAGCAAGTTCAAAGGCCCTGAGGTGGGAACGTGCATGTTGCGTGTGAGGAATACGGAGGTCAGCATGGCCGGGAGAATATATTTTAAGGAGAGTGGTGAGAGATGAGGGCAGAGGGGTAACTGGGGCCAAAATTATTTGGGGCATTCTTAGCCATAGTAAGCTTTTGACTAATGTAATGGAGTTGTTGTGATGATTGAGATACTAGAAAAGGAGTGCCTGATGCACATTTAGGTACTCAACAAATGGTAGCTATTATTATTACTCTTTCCCCAACAAATGCAAGAGTGAGATAAGAAAGGGCATTAGGATTTTAAACTCTTTCTTAGAAATTATTCCCAAGTGACAAATGGAGTAAGATCTTAGATCCAAATGGTATTTCCTGTCCCTGCTTTTCCCCTCCCTGTCACTCTGGGGCACTTTTTCCAGTTATGATGTGTTAGGATAGCTTGCTCTCATACCAAGCATAAGAGACACAAAGAAAGATACCTAATGATCCATTCTATTTGGTGGGATCCAAATAGAATCACCAATAATTTTAATTATAACTTTTCAATTGTGGCCACAGCACCCAATTATTTGGAATCCTTTTTTTAGTCATTTAAAACTATATTAGTATTTTTGCCTTTCCTTCCATATATGGATATGTTCTTTCACAAAATCACTCCACTTCTCAGAGGCTTAAGAACAGTAACTGTTTGAGAACTGAAAATGATGAGGTAATTGCTAACTTTACAGCTAATTCTTTTTCATACGTTCATTATTCAAAAAAAAAATAAATGAAACCCACAGAATATAGTGGCTAGAGTTAGAAAAGGATATTTTATATATCATTTCTAGAAGATTTGCAATTGCACTTTGTGATTCAGAGCTTAGTAGGCACAGAATTTAGAATAACTCTGTTTATCTGTGCAAACTTTCCTTAGCCTATTGCAACTCCCAAGTCCAACTCTTACACATGGGTGTTGGGTAGAATATACTGAATAAAAAGTATACAAAGACTTAATTTTTCTCCTGCCTACAAAGATCTCCAAATCTTTACTATTCTGCACAGCTGCCTAGAATAGACAACAGTAAGGTCATTGTCCATGATTTGAACTGAAGAGGAGTGAAAATACCATTAACCCTTTAAAACAGAATTGTCTTATTCTTTTGATTTCACTGCACACTATAATGTGTTTGTGGCCATATTTGGATCATATCCGGTTAGAACACAGGAATAATAGATATCATTCAGATAATAATTAGCCATGTACTTGCAATAGCGGGATGTGAAGTCAAAGGAAAACACTAAAAATGTTGTTTTTTTGGACCATGACAAAGAGCTTTTTAAATGAGTTTGAGCATTTTTTGTGGCTGACTCATGTCTGGAGGCCTCATTATGGTCACCAATGCTTCAACTTTTGTACTTCTAATTTCTATCTTTGACAATTTTAAATGCTAAGTAACACAAGGCTTTTTTATTGCCTGCAAATACATATAGTTTCTCTTTGTTTCCACTATTTTCTGTTTGTAAGCAAATGTTACAATTTTAGATCACATGTTTTAGCTATTGTTGCTGATTAAAGGGAATTATAACATGTCTTAGGACAATGGACCTTACAATTTCAACATTGATGTTTTAAAATTATAAAATCAATCCTATAAATTCTAGCTGACATTTTTTTTTACTTGACCTAAATTACGTATTATTTCTTTCACACTTGGTCAATTAAAGTTCCAACAACAGGAAAATGAATAACAAAATTATGATAGTATGAATATTTACAGAAAAAAAAGATAAAAAGAACATATACCAAGATGCTATCAGTGGTTATTTTGGGGAGTAGAAGTCTAAGGGGATCAATTTTTTCTTTGTATTTTTATATATTTTCCAAATTTTCCTAAGTGGTCATATATCACTTTTATAACCTTAGAAAGTTTTACATTTTTTTAAATTGTGAAGAACAAAAACAAGTCCAAAACCCTTAGTAGATCATTAATACATTAGAATCACCTAAAATGTGCTCCTGCAGAAATAGACCCTATCAAAGGAAAGTAATTAGTTTCAAAATCCTCTTTTCTTTTCTTTTTTTGTCTTTTTTAAGATTTTATTTATTTATTTAACAAAGAGACAGCGAGAGAAGGAACACAAGCAGGGGGAGCTGAAGGCAGAAGGAGAAGCAGGCTCCCTGCCGAGCAGAGAGCCTGATGCAGGACTCGATCCCAGGGTCCTGGGTTCATGACCTGAACTGAAGGTAGATGCCCAACAGTTGAGCCACCCAGGCGCCCCAAAACCCCCTTTTCTTAAAGGAATACTCAAATTTTGATTTCATAACAAAACACAAAGTTCCATTGAAACAGATATTTGTTGGCAGTTCAGTACAGGAATTTTATTTCATGTATATAGAGAATGGAGAACTGGGAAATTCATAATTAGCTTCAGCATCCCCACCTTATTAAGATGTCTTAAAATATCTACCCGTTCTTCACTCACTGTTCATGCACCATCTGGACTCTTAAGTTAGAGAAGAGGGAAAAAAAGGAACATCGGACCATTTTGCAGCAAAATCTATCTGCATGATTGATACTGGCTGCACAGAATCAATCTGCTGGGCTACATTCTGGCATTTTAAGCATGGACCTTTTCTCTCTTCCTGAGTCTTCAGAGATAAATTTCTAGGTCTGGAGCTTTACTGATTTTTTAAAGGAACTTCTCAAGTCTCCTCTCTCTTGGTCTAACTACTCCCTCTACCCTTTTGGCAGAGATGCTACCCCTTGATTCCTTGGGAGAGCCAAGCAACGGCTTGCAGACACTCCTCAACAGCTGACGCTGATATTTGGCAGTCCGTGCTTAGCTCTGTCCATTTTCCTGAAGTTCTCTTCTGCTGGTCGGGCTCTATTGAACTTCAAAGACAAATACTGGGCACAGAAATGACACAGAGAGGGCAGAGGGGCATGAGAACTGGACCTTGAGCACCTAAGTGCTGAAACAGATTTTCTTTGTTCTTAATTGGTGCCTGGCTAATTGTTGGTACTTAGCAAAGGTGAAATAATAAAAATGTTACTATTGACAAAAATAATAGGATTTTAAGCAGAAAGATGTTTGGGAACCATTGTTCCTAAAAAGCTAATGGACAGATTCTGGCATCTTTTCTTTGATCTTTCCAATGTCCTAGCTTGAAGAGATTTGTTAAAATGTGTCTCCCTTGGCGGGTGGAGGGATAGTAGATCAAACAGGGAAACAGGTCCAGTGAGAATTTCACTAAAAAGCAAGCCATTTAACATCAAATACGAATACTACAAGCTAAACCTACAAGACTAATTATTATTCTTGCTCCAAGTACCTTTTCCCTCTGCCTTAGTTGGCTTTGGAAGGGGTATTATAATTGGATAAGGCATATTAGTCAGTAACAACATACATGTCCTCATACCAGTATTTGTTTAAAGCTGAAACTAAGATAAAAAGAATTCTTGGGTATTTCCATTCATCTTTCAATTCTCCTTCTCACTTAAGAGCTAAAATAGAACCATCAAAGGAAAAGAAGTCAACAAGAATGGCAAAATGTGGGCAATTGTAAAACTAAATGATAAGGGTTTCATTATGGTATTCACTTCACTTTTGTGTGTGGTTGAAATTTTTCATGATAAAAAGTTCTTAAAAAGCTAACAGCAAATTACAGCCATGTGTGTTCCCATTTGGCCGCAGAATAGTTTGTGTGATCTCTGGAAAGTTTTATCCCTGTCCCTCAGTTTCCATAACTATACAAAGAAAGTTTGGTTAGTCTGGATAATGTGCAAGGTGTTTCTTCCTGTTCTTTATTTTTATAACATTTTCTGCCTTTAGTCACATTTTTCATAACATCCTCTAGATCTTGTGAATTTCATACTCAGAGATCTATGAGAGACCCAAGAAATTGGAGTCAGTAAGTCAGTAAGACCTGTGCTTACATACCAGATCTCATACACACTTGCTTTGAACAAGTCAAACAGTTTTCTCCTCTATAACTAGGAATAATGGTAGTACTTTCTTACTTGGTTATTGTAAAGACAAGATATGGAAAGTGCTTAAACACAGGACCTGGCCCCTTACATGCTGTCAATAAATGTTAGCTCTTGCTGCTTCTTGGATGGTGGCTATTATTATGGCCATTCTCTTGCATCCTGGAATAGCTGTCCTTGATCTATCCTTTTGACTGGAGAAGCAGGGGGAGAAACACAAAAAACAATGAAGTTAGGAGTGACTGCAGGTGGATCGCTAGTTTTTCTTGAAAGCATGTACTTGCTTTACATAAAGTGCCAAGAAGTCCAAGTAGGGTGCTGTGCCCGCACACGTGCTTCAGACACCAGAGCTCCATGATGTTTTCTTTCTCAAGCTTCTCTACCAGGTGTTTATATTATGAGCATTGATTTATAAAAGTGTTGTAGACAAGTCTGAGAGTGGCATTCATGATTTAATTTGTGCTTTCTCTTTGGAGGTATAAGCAGTGGCCCTAGGGATATTAAAGATCTAGATTTTTAGTCTAGTCTTGTTAACAGCCCTTCTGATTTCAAAACCAAAGATCAATTAGCATCTAGTCTGGACCAAAATGGCCACAGAAAAAAAATTGTTTTTAAATCATAACAATTCCTTTATAAAAGCAACAGAAATTCAATCATGCAACAAAGCATGACTTGAGTATACACAAGAGAATTCACACATAGTACCTCTTTTGTCAAAAAGCTCTAAGTGATAGAGCTATTATTATCCCCATTTTACAGATGAGAAAATAGAGATTTAGCAAGGTTTGATAGGTTGTTCCATGCCATAAAGCTGATAGGTGAAAGAACATAAATTCTGGCTACAGAATCCATACTTGGGAACATAATAAATTAACATCACCTCCCTGAGGGGACAAAAACTTACTGAAAAATTTTTTTTAATTCCTGGAAAGAAACGCATGGAAATCCTCTGCCACAGTCTATGCTCTGTTCCAAAGCAGCAAATGTTCAATAGATTTCAGGTTAAGAATGCAATAAAAATACCTGCAATCACTCTACTTTATGAATTACACCTTGGTTTTAAAAATCTACCCAATTTAGCTGGACTTTGTCAAACAAAGGCCCTAATTTTCCACATGATAGCAAAGGCATAATCCTGAACATGAAAACTCTTCTGGTGAGGTTACATTGCATCTGACCATTATGTGGTAGCTTAAGAGAAAGCTGGCAAGAATGATGGGCCCAGGGAAGGCTGGCTGGCAATAGAGAAGAGATCAGCCATTCTCTTAGGTGATGTGAAAGACAGCACACATTATGGGGATTTTTAACCTTGTTTTGTGCTCTTTACATGATGACTTTGACCTGGGGAGAGGGCGGTAAAACAGACACTCTCATGCTAATGGGAGTGTGAATTTATACAACAGTTTGGGAAACAATTGTAGCAACAAGCAGCAAGATCCTGAAGAGGTATTTTTGCTCTTGGACTCTAATTCTTCTTCTTGAATCTGTGACAAAAAAATTATCAGAATTATGGAAAAACCTTATGTTCAAATATGTCCATTACAATAAAGAAAAATCCAAAACAATCCAAAAGTCTGATTAATAAGCCAGTAGTAAATTAATTATGCCAAAGTAAATTAAGTCAGAACCACACAATGAAATAGTATGTCACCATTAAAACTTATGCTTACAAAGTCATTACAAATTATGTCACTGAAAAATGATTGTGCTTTAGTGTTAAGCTGAAAAAAAAATACAAACTTGGGGCGCTTGGGTGGCTCAGTCGTTAAGCGTCTGCCTTCAGCTGGGGTCATGGTTCCAGGGTCCTGGGATCGAGCCCTGCATGGGGCTCCCTGCTCAGCGGGAAGCCTGCTTCTCCCTCTCCCTCTCCCCCCTGCTTGTGTTCCCTCTCTCGCTGTGTCTCTCTCTGTCAAATAAAAAAATAAAATCTTAAAAAAGAAAAATGTAAACTTACAAACACTGCTCTTATGACTACCTATAAACCTCTCTGTGCCTCAGTTTCTTCATTTGTAAAATGTGACTAATACTTTCTTCATAGGCTTGTTATGAAGATTGAATGTTAGCATAAAAGTAAGCTGAAAGTAAGCACTACGTTTTAGCCCTACAATACAGGTATTATCATCGTCATTCTATAGATGAGATGATTGAGGCAGAGAGGATAACACAAGAAGCAAGATAGCCTAGGGCAACTAGCAAAAATTGGACTTGAACTTGTCTGACACGAAGTCCCATGGCTTTAACCACTACAGAATGCCTCCCGACAGAAAGAGAAAAGTCAGAAGGGTAAGTCAGGTTGGAAAAGAAGTTACTGTCATTTTAAAAAATATTCTTGAGATGACAAGTTGCTCGAAAACCATGTCAAAGAATCAGATCACTATTTTGAACTTCATATTGTTTTATATTTCTATTTAGTATTTTTAAAAGAAAGCAATGCTCAAAATTAGATATGAAGAATAAACATATTGCAATATTGTTCTCCAGAATTAAATGACAACTTATCTTCTTGAGTGGAAGAGAGACAAGCAATCTCAGGAGAGGAACTCAAAACATTGTGGTGGTGGGGGGGGACTTACATCTAGAGAGAAGAAAGGAAGACAAGAGAAGACAGGAATTGGAAAACCATTACCTAAAGAAAATAGATGGGCAAAGTTGGCACAATCTTGCTCCATAAATTCCTAAGGGAGCTTTCACACAGAGTGGCATGGAAGAAGGGGAGCTACTGGAGCCGGCGGGGGCGCGAGGGGGAGTAAAGGAATGAAAGGACGATAAACACCCTCAGGACAGGATGATACCAGCAAAATAGCTGAATTAGTGGACTCTTCATGGTAGTAGTTGAGGTTTCAAGGGCAACTGTGCCTTGAATGAAACTGATCAATGAAAAACAGTCAGTCATTGACCAGGCTTAAAGCAGGTATGTGACTCAGGGTCTCAGAACTGCCATCTATATATCTTCCAGATTTCATATGTATAGATACATATGCGTGTGTCTACATACACATGTTAGAAATAGGCATAAAAGGGGTGTCTAGGTGGCTCAGTTGGTTAAACCTCTGACTCCTGGTTTCAGCTCAAGTCATGATCTCAGGGTCATGGGATCAAGCACCTGGAGAGGCTCCACACTCAGCCCAGAGTCTGCTTGAGAATCTCTCTCCCTCTCTCTCTGCCCCTCCCCACTCTAATAAATAAATAAATCTTAAAAAAAAAAAGAGGCATAAAGTAAGTGGACTAAGAAATAGTTCCTCTGAGAATTTAGTAAGGAGAGAGATCACGCTTCCCTTTATTATTTTTAAAATATTAATACCTGGGGTGCCTGGGTGGCTCAGTCAGTAGGCGTCTGCCTTCGGCTCAGGTCATGATCCCAGGGACCTGGGATCGAGCCCTCCATCGGGCTCCCTGCTCAGCAGGAAGCCTGCTTCTCCCTCTCCCACTCCCCCTGCTTGTGTTCCCTCTCTCGCTGTGTCTCTCTCTGTCAAATAAATAAATAAAATCTTTAAAATAAATAAATAAATAAATAAATAAATAAATAAAATATCAATACCTAACCAGTTATTCATTTTAAGGATGATTCTAATTTTACATAAAGAGCAATAGGTCATCCCAGGGACTCCAAAGATTTGGGAGGTCTTTTAACATAGTGGTTTAGAATATAGTCTCCAACCAAGGTTTGAATCACAACTCCAACACATACTAGCTATGAGATTTTGAACAATTTAACTTCTTTAAGTTTCAATTTCCTTATGTGTAAAATGAGAATAAAATAGTGCCAAACATGCAATACTACACAGATTTTAAAAGATAAATGCATAATAAAATACTTAACACAGTGCCTGGCACAAACAAAGCACTCAGCAAATGTTAGCTCTCATCATTTATAGCAACACATCAAAAGGCTCTAAGCTCCTTGAAGGTAAGGATTGTGTCTTTTTTATCTTTGGTACCCAATGCCTTTCACAATTCCTGAGACTTAAGAAGCAAACCTTAGCTAAATAGTCAGGAAATGGCAGAAAAAAAGGAAAGGGGGAGGCAGGGAAGCAGGGGCAGGGAGAAGTTTATCACTTGGGAGAACATGAACTGTCAAATGAATTTTAATCCTAACAAGAGATTTAAGTGGGAAGCCTTTATTTAACCTTCATTCACTTCTTCAGTTCATTTTTCATTCCAAAAATATAGAATGATGGTGCTGGAGAGACAGAAATAGACAAATGTGACAGAGTCTCTAGCCTCACAATAGTTACAGTACATCAGGGAACACAGATATTAAACTAATAATTATGGAAGGGAGTAGGGCTGAATGGTTAAATGTAGGATCTTTTGTTTTATTTTTTAATGTAGGTTCTTTAGAGTCAAGGATGATAATTCAAATCTGAGTCTAGAAGGGAGAGGTTAATTGATTTGCCAAAGATCACACAATTAGTTAATTCCAGTGGGGAAAATAATAAAGACAACCTGAATCTCTTTGCCCCCCACCCCAAGATAGTTTGAATATATAACTGTCTGGACTTAGCCTGGCATTTTTGTTTCTTTGTTTTTATTATATATATTGTATTAACAATCCCTTATGTAACAGCTGTTTTCCCTGTTAGATAACAAGTGACTGAGGATTACATCTGCCTTCTCTTCTCAGAATCTCCAGCAAAATGTCTGCATTGGTGTTATCCAGTATGATAGCCAAAGCCACATGTGGTTACCGAACACTTGAAATGGAGCTAGTCCAAATCGAGATGTGCTGTGAGTATAAAATAAACACTGGGTTTCAAAGACAGGAAAAAAAATCTCATTAATAATTTTTATATTGGTTACATATAATATTTTGAATAAGGGTTAAATAGACTATATTATTGAAATTATTTTTACTGGTTTTTCTTTTTTTTAATAGATTTTATTTTTAAGTAATCTTTACACCCAACATGGTTTGAACTCACAACCCCAAGATCCAGAGTCACATGCTCTACCTGACTGAGTCAGCCAGGGGCCCCTGTTTTTTCTTTTTTAACGTGGTTAACAGAAAAAATTTAAATTTCATGTGTGGTACACATTTGTGGTTTACATTATATTTCTTTTGGACAAAAAAGATGCTCCACAAATTTTTGCTGTATGAATGAATGAATGAATGATCAAGAAGGCCTATGGAGTTTTAGGAAGACTAAAACCGGCCTGTTCCTTTTAGAATGCTGCCTGACATCTTGATGACACACCAAGTCTCTTTACTAATTAGGAAGTCCAGAAGGGTAATCTGGGTATTATACCCATGTTCCTTGGCAGCTAAACCACTAGTGATTGAGTTTGTAAAGCATCAGTGTTCAAAATACCCTATATTTTTCCCTGTCAAAAAAAAAGGTGCCAGTCATGTGTGGAAAAGTAAAGAAGATTACAATCTTATTACAAGATTAAAACTTCATAACAGAGTACATCCAAGCAGGCCAAACCAAAAAGGGTATGGAGAACATACATTATATTAAACCATGAGTTATTTTATGCAGGCCTGAAACTGTGGGAAGGAAATGAGAAGGAAAATTACAGAAGCAATAGAAGAAAACGGAATTTTATAGCATTTGGAGATAATCTTTGAAGAAAAATGCTCAAAGTAATGCTCTTGATGAAAAGAAAAAAATGCCCAAGGAGCCAATAATTTTCTAAGGTATCTGAAACCACCCAAAAATATATGAGAAGAAAATAATAAAGAGGGAAAGAAGGAAGGAAAGGAGAGAGGGAGGGAGGAGAGGGGAACGGAAAGAGGAAGGAAAGAAAAACACCCCAGGAAACTCATATGCCAAAATGGCAACAGTGATGCTCTCTAGACAGTGGGATGGTAGATGTTTTGGTTTTCCATTGTGCTTTTGCTTCATTTTCCAAAATTTTGATAACAAAGTGCCACTTGGTAATCAGGGGAAAAAATGCAATAAACTGTGCCTTAATTAAAAGGATAAAGGGGTGAAGCTTAGCATAGTGACAGAATGACAAGCCAGAAAGAGAATGGAGAATCTGCGGCAAGCCTGGAACCAAAAACCATCAGGTGGCTGGGCAGAGTCTGACACACAGAAAACCAGGAAGATCAAATAGCTACAAGAATGATGGAGTGGGTACCAGCAGGGAGTGGGCCAGTGAAAGACCACATGCAACAAACTGGGACTCAACCTTCGAAGCTTGAGGTGACAGAGCTAAGGGAACAAGACAAATGAACCAACTTTCAAAGCTAAAATGATGATGGATAGACCTGGGAGCAGCCAAAGCCTAAAACGGGAAGAAAGGTCCTGGAATAAGTCCTGAACTTTATCAGATTCTTTGCCTAACGTTGAAAAAGAAAGTAGAGAGTGATCAGTTAATTGTATAGTATTTGTTATTACATAATTTAGTTAGGAACTCAGTTGGAAAACGTTAAGCTGTTTGCACACTAAAACCTGCTAAATGCAAGGAAATGTATCAAGACTTTGGTCTCTTTCTTTTTCTAAAGTTTTATTTTATTATGTTATGTTAATCACCATACATTACATCATTAGTTTTTGATGTAGTGTTCCATGATTCATTGTTTGTGTATAACACCCAGTGCTCCATTCAATACGTGCCCTCTTTAATACCCATCATAAGACAGACAGACTTATCAGACAAGCTTGGGGAATCATTTAGTCCATACTTATTTTTAGAGAACTTACTCTTCTGTAGGGGCTAGAAAGCAAAAGTCTAAAACCGAGACCCAAAAGTCCAGCAACATCCTTTGGCTGCTCTGGTTTCCTGTCCCTATGAGCTGTGTAAAGGAAATATTACATTACCTGATAGAAACCAGACTCTTAAAGCATAGTACACTGTCTTGGTATGAATATCTAAAGACTTTTTAACATTCCTGATGTATAGAATATAATAGACATTTAATAAAATTTTGATCCAAAGGGTTTTGGACTACTGATGAAGCTATGAATAATTGTATGGTCTCCATAGCATCTGCATTATCATCTGATGCTTTTTTTTCTCAGTTACAAAGAAGAAAAATCAGAGCTTCAGAAGATCAATAGAGTACCCAGTTTTCAGTTCTATTCATGTAAACTAAATTAGTCAGACAAAAGGTAAAAAGTACATTAAAGCAGGTATATACAAACCTAAAAAATATCCATTTTCTAAATGGTATTGTCAAATTTAGTATATATATTGGCGTATACTTTTATACTGTATAACTTTAATCCATATTTATATAATGTCACTTTTTAATAATTATCCTTCAAATACCAACACAAATCTCCTTCTTGTGAATTGTTCATGCAACATCCTTGGCAAATCTTCTTTACATTTACAAGACAGAAAGCATATTAGATAAAAGTTCAATAGTAGTGTAGAGATCTCTATCTTACAGTCGTCCACAGATTTAATAACAAAACATCCTGAGGATAGAAATTCAGGAAAACCTAGGACCATTTGGGTGAACACATTTCAAGAAAGAATGAGGGTCCACGCTGGACAGCATGATTATCAGACCTTTTGGGGATGACCCCATAACGTAACTTTAAATACCAGAATAGCTACATCCTCCTCCTTTACTTACATTTATTTATTTTTATTTATTTATTTTTGGTTAAAGAAGTGTTTTGTCCATTAAGTGGTTAAAACTTAAGGTTACCCATCCAAGGAGTAGGAAATGAAGGTTCTCAGTTTGATGGACAACAGCTCAGAGATCCCTGATGTCCCAAAATATTAGGTTTCTCTTCTAATAATGTTGGAAATATTGCCTACTGTCATGATTAATCTGAACCACAGCACAAGCTGATTGTAGGTGACACAGTCACAGAGCAGCGCCCGTGTTGGTTTCCACACACCGTCAAATCTGCTACAAATGCAGGGGTGAATGGGAGAGAACTGTGATACCAGGTTTCCCGGTGGCTAATAGATTGTGACATGAAAGAAGGAAACCTTTATTTTAATTCAAAAAACAAAAGCCAAATAGCAAAACTTATGTGCGTGCTGAACTTTTTTTTCTTCCTCAAGTGGAAAACATTGACTTGCTAACAACTCTTGGCTGGCATCAAGGGAAAGTGGAGGTATTTGCAGATGTGGAGGAAGACATACAAAACATTTTTCAAATCAAAGGCTTGAATTATTGCACTGGGTTCATGAAGTTTCACAGGCATCTAGACACACCATTGTCTTCGCCCTAGAACAAGCTGCCCTTTCTATTCGAGAAAGAAAACAACCCAATGTTTCTTACAATCAGATCTGTATGTATCAGGGAGCTATCTATATTTTGAAATTCTTTGCATTGTCTGTGGAAGGGTGTGCTGTTTGGACCCAACAATGGCAACATTGATTTTAAAATTTTTGAATTTTGGTTGTACAGAGCAAACAGTGAAAGAAAACTGCCGGCTTTCAGAACTACAACAACAGTGCTCTTACACAAACTCACTTCTCTCCTGGCTGTTTTACATAGCCAAAGATCAATACTGCTCATTCAGCCAATGTTATTAACCCCATTTATCAGCTTCTCTCTTAAAAAAAAAAAATTGAAAGAATCTTGCCGACAAAGTTATGTCATCTTCCGCTTGTTCAATCGTAGACTGGATAATTCACTTTGTTGTGTACCCCCAACAATCAAGCCTTGTTTATGAACTTACATTTATTAAGTGAAAGTATTTGGAAACTGATGGTACATTCAAGCTTGGTTGCCATGGGCAGTAATCATGGCAGAAAGTCATGACCTCCCCGTTATGCAGCGAGTAACTAATTGAAATGATACAAATTACTCTGATTCTCTGTCTGCCAATTTCGAGCCTGGTTCTGGTCAAGGGTCAAATGAGCTCCTATTCATGAAACTATGTTTGAAGTAGCTGCTACCATAGTAAGGGGGTTTGGCGTAGGGTTCGCTACTCCTTTGGACTTTACCACATACTGTGGCGAGACGTAAAGCAGTAAGTTCCAAAGCCTACCTTAGCCAACACATCAAAAGCTTACTGTTGTCATTCGGTTTGTGCTACTTGTCAACAGCACTGGACATGGTTTGCTAAACTTTACTGGCTAGAAATAAATGTTGTATTCAGAAGCCACTTGGGCAATCTGTCCTCTTCAGCCTGCATATTTCACTGGCTCTCTGATATGCCCACGGCAGAGGAAACCAAATGCCATAAACTCAATATTGAATGACTCTTGACTTATCAATTCCCACCAAGTCTCATCCTTTTCAGCTTCTTTCTGCCCCCACATATACACACATTCCTGCCAAATACATAAGATAAATTAAAAGCCTAAAAGGTATATAGCATGCAAGTTCTTTCTTCAAAGCATAATCAGGATGATTATCTCTGTTTGAGAAATGACACTAAATGTTAATCTAATTGAATCTGGGAAATGTGGCAATAAAAAGTTAATAATTTACAGAGAAATTGTTCTTCAGAAAATTCTAAGTGAATGCCCACTAAATGAATTTCAGGAATTGTGCTCAAAGGCATATAAGATATGTGACAAACGCAACGGCTTACTTTGACGATGTTTTTTACACTACCAAAACTATTTGCTTTAAAGAGGCATGCTGGTACATATATGTGCACAGAGGTACACACACTTGTCTGCACGATACTTAGAAAAAATGGAAAAACATCTCCTCAAGCCAGCTGATAATACGAAGAGGAAGCTACCTGAGTATTTAACTTAAAGACTGGTTTCAGGGGGGTGTACCCAACACTTTCTAAAACCAGAGTTACCTACAATTAATGCATAAAGAAAAAGCTTCATCAATTCCCACTGAATTCTTTATTTTTATTTTTTAAAAGGTTGTATTTTTAAGTCATCTTTACACCCAGCATGGGGTTCAAACTCACAACTCCAAGATCAAGAGTCACATGCTCTATTGATTGAGCCAGCCAGGTGCCCCCCCACATAGAATTTTTAAGAAGCAAAAAATTTTTTGAAAATTTTATAAAGCAAGGAGGTACAAGGTTATGTTGGACATCCACTGTAGCCAATCCATGCTAGCACCCAAACAGATTATACTACTTAACTTAGCTCTCTCTCATCTCAAATCTTAGCAAGTTCAGAGAAAGGCAAAACCTTGATGAATCCATTTCAAATGACATTAAGAGGCTATTTTCAAATTTGCAGTAGAACAGCAAGTAATAAAATTATACTGCTACTTAACTACAACATTTGAAGCTATAATTTCCCTTCAAACATACCCTAGGAAAAGTATGGTAGCTTTGGGTGAGTGGTCTACCCTGTTCTACATCAGTAAAGTCAGTCAACAAATACATATTGAGCTTCTTTAATGTACTATTGTACCTCACATGTCTGGCCTGCAGACACTTGTCTAGGTTGTAGGGGGAACCTGGGTACTCAAATTCACACTTTTGTTCAAATCCAGAGCATCATTTGCAAGGTTCTGTGGGAATAATAAGCTCAAGTTGAAGAGCTCTGTTTAAATAAGCAATGGTTTAACAACAATCTGATGTCCCAGTAGAAGGTTAAAAACACTAACTTTATATTCAGCCAGACCTGAGTTCAAATTCCAACTCTGCTACTTACTATGAACCCTGGACAAATAATTCCATTTCTCTTGACATCAGTTTTCTCATCTTGTATAAAAAAAACAAAACAAAATATTTTCATGCCATGTCTGGCATAGAGTAAATACCTTTATCAATGATAGCTCTTATTACTATAAAACAAAACAAAACAAAACCCTGCCAAAAAGACAGTACTGGAATAAAATCCAGAACTAAAAAAAAATTTCAGTTAAACATTCCAGTCAAGTGGGTAGCTTACTATTATAACAGCTGTAGAAATTCACAGATAGTAGTTTTATTGCAAAGATTCTAAATCTCAAAAATAAATTTCATTTTTCATGTATTTGTTCACTAAACAGGCCCTGGAAATACAACAGTAAGACCAATGTGTTTCTTGTCCTCATCTTCCTTACAACCTACCAAACCAAGTAAATTACAAGCATAGTAAATGTTGAAATAAAGATATACAGAGTGTTATAGGAGTTCAGGGCATGGGATCTAATCTGTCTAATTATATCCTGAATAGGGTCTTATTACTTACTGTTGACAAGAAAAGGCAAGAACGAAATTTGTGTTATGGGTTTTCCTCCAAAAAGCCTTTTTTCTATTCTAGGGCAATTTTTCCCAGGTGTCAAGGGAGACAGTTACTTCGCAGGTTCTTACCACAATGCACCCCCTCAGCTCTAGTGTTATTTCAAGCTAGGCTACACCATTCCCTGAGCCTTTCCACCTCTGTGCTTTTCCTCATGTCATCCCATTCCCTTTTCCAACCTGTGGTGCCTTTCCCTACCCTTCCATCCTCAAACACCTCAATCCTTTCCATCCTCCAGACTCATCTGCTTTGTCATTTCCTCCATGAAATCTTTCTCAATTCCCAAAAGTTGTTATTTTTCCTTCCTCTTGATTTACCAGACTCATGAGTTGAGTCAACTCAGTTGACTCCTGAGTTTGGCCCTTGGGTATATCCCTATGAATTACATCGCCAAGTAGACCATAAGCTTCTTGAGGGCAGGAGTGCAGTCTCATGCCCAAATACCTAGCACAGAGCCTTGAATGGGGGTGGGGGGATTCAATAAGTATCTGATATGATAATGATACTCCC
Organism: Callorhinus ursinus; assembly: GCF_003265705.2. Classification (NCBI taxonomy): domain Eukaryota; kingdom Metazoa; phylum Chordata; class Mammalia; order Carnivora; family Otariidae; genus Callorhinus; species Callorhinus ursinus. The sequence continues at coordinate 50,275,570 of NW_027397071.1, read as the reverse complement.
TCTTGTTTCAAAAATCTTGTTAGATTTTTTTCAATGACCAACCCTAAGGAACTGGGTACTAAATCACCAGAAATAATTATGAGTGGGTGAGTCTCCTAATTTGGAAAGTAATAGGCTAGCATTAACAGAGCCACTTCACTCCTTCTAATAAAAGCATACATCACTCAAGTCAGTCAGTTAACAAATACTTATTGAACCTCTATTATTTGCCAGGAATTGTGACAGGGCCTAGAGATATAGTACCTCATAGAGTTTACAGTTTTGTATGTCAGACAGACATTTAAAAAATGATTAAAACTACCAGAGCCCAAATTCTTAAATGGATAAAAGATTTTAACAGACATTTTATAAAAGAAAATATACAAATAGCCAACAAGCCCAACATCATTAGTCATCAAGAAAATGTAAATTAAGGGGCACCTGTGTGGCTCAGTTGTTAGGCGTCTGGTGTCTGTCTTTGGCTTAGGTCATAATCCCAGTGTCCTGGGATCGAGCCAGGAGCCAGGAGGCAGCTTCTCCCTCTCCCACTCCCCCTGCTTGTGTTCCCTCTCTAGCTCTCTCTCTCTCTCTGTCAAATAAATAAATAAAATCTTTAAAAGAAAAAAGAAAATGTAAATTAAAACCACAATGAGATACCACTGTAGACCTATTGTAGTGGCTAAAATTAAAATAACTGACAATACTTGTGTCCACTGAAGACATGGAAAACTAAAACTCTCATATACTGTTGGCAGAAATATAAAATGGAGCAACCACTTTAGGAAAGTTTGGCAGTTTCTTGCAAAGTTAAACATACTTTATGACACAGCAATTCTACTCCTACGTTATTTACCCCAAATAAATGAAAACATATGTCTACCAAAGGCTGTACTTGAATATTTACAGCAGTTTTATTCACAATAGCTAAAAACTAGAAACAATCCAAATTTTCACCAGCAGGTAAATGGATAAATAAATTGAGATATATCCATACAATGGAATACAACTTAGTAGTAAAATGGAATGGACTACTAAAATGAAACATGGATAAGTCTCAAAAACACTATGCTGAGAAAAAGAAGCCAGGCACAAAAGAATGCATACTGTATGATTCCACTTATACGAAATTCTAGAACAAGCAAGCAAACAATATAAGAAACATGCCAGTGTTGCCTATGGCCAGGTATAAAGGGGAGGATAGACTGCAAAAGGGCATGAAGGAACTTTTGAAGATGATGGAAATGTTCTGTATCTTGATTGTGGTGGTGGTTCCACAGTATAACATTTGTCAAAACTCATTGAATTGTGCACTTTAAATGGGTGCAGTATATTATATGTAAATTATATCACAATAAAGTTGAATTTTTAAAAATGCCATGAGTATTGCCAAGGAGAAATATAGGATGCATTAATTGATAAACTAGATCTTAAGATGAGTAAGAATGTCTGACTAACTGTATAATTAATTTGGTTTTAATCTGACATTGTCTTTAAAAAAAAAATCATTCCCAGTATGTGCTTCTTCCATAACCAAATTATCACTTCTTTGAGGACATAAGAGGAAAGGAAATTCGTGTTTATTAAATACCTTCTATAAGCCTGGCATCGTGCTAAGAGATTTATGTAGAGGATATCTCACTTAATACTAACATTAATCCTAAAAGATAGGTATTATTATCACCACTTTATAGATAATGAAATTAGGTCTCAGAAATTAAGTTACTTGGGGCGCCTGGGTGGCTCAGTCATTAAGCGTCTACCTTCAGCTCAGGTCATGATCCTAGGGTCCTGGGATGGAGCCCCACATTGGGCTCCCTTCTCAGCGGGGAGTCTGCTTCTCCCTCTCCCACTCCCCCTGCTTGTGTTCCTTCTCTTGCTGTGTCTCTCTCTGTCAAATAAATAAATAAAATCTTTAAAAAAAATTAAGTTACTTGCTTAAGGTCATACAATTTACAAATGGTGAAGCCAGAGTTTGAACCTAAATCAGTCTGCTTTCAAAGCCCAAACTCTTTCCCTGGAGCTCCCTGAGTGACCATGGCCAACATTTCTCCATGACTGTATTTATCTTACTTTTATCTTAGAGCATCCCTCTGCCTCTTCTCTTCTCCCTGATTTCTTCCCCATTCTCAAGATCCAGCTTAGGGCCCTTTCCTGACATGGGGAACTCACCTTCTTCTGAAGTCCCAGAACAACAACTATCTATGTGACTCACTTGGGCATTTACTCTTAAATGGCTTATTTCAGCATCTAATTATTTTATATATAGATCTTGTCTCCCCAGCCAGCCTACAATTTCCTTGCAGCAGGGTATGTGTTAGTTGTAGTAACATATAAACACTGAAATCATAATGGCTTTAATTAATTTCTCACTCATGCAAAGTCCAACAAGTCACAGTGGAGGAGGGAGTTCTCCAAAAGGTTGGCCAACATAGTTCTATAATTGTGGTGCTCTTCTTCGCACACATACTATGTACCAGCACTGGGCTAGATGCTTCACACATCATAGCTCATTTTTTTCCCCTTTTTCAAGTTATTTTTTAAGAAGTTTTATTGAAGTCTAATTTACATACCAACAAATTCACCCATTTTTAAGTGTACAATTTAAACAAATTTTAGTAAATGTACAGACTTGTGTAACTCATGTTACCATGATTCTGTTTTAGAATATTTCCATCACCCCAAAGATATCTTTCATATCCATTTGCTTCAATGCTTGCCCTTAGCCCCAGCCTGGGCAGCCACAAATCTACTTTCTGTCTATAGATTTGTCTTTTCTGGACATTACATGTACATGGAATGATACAGTGTGTGGTCTAGTGTGCCTTGTTTCTTTTACTTAGCATAATATTTTTGAAGTTCATCCAGTTTTCCGCATGTATGTGTAGTTCATTCCTTTTTATTGCTAATAGTATTCCATTGCATAAATATACCAGTTTGCTTATCCAATCGCCCATTAATAGACATTTGTATCTATCAAATTGGACTGTTTCCAATTTTTTACTTTTATAAATATTGTGAGATAAATGCTTAAATCTCCATTTTATAAATGAAAAAAATCAAGGCTCAGAAAGTAGTTATCTAGCTTAAGGCCAAATAGCTGGTAAGTCATAAAGTCTAAACTCTCTAATTTTAAAGCCGTTGCTCTATGACATTGGTTTTCAGATTTGGGGATTTTGCTGATGTGAAAATTAAAAAACAAAACTTTTTAAAAATGTGAGCGTAAGGGCGCCTGGATGGCTCAGTCATTAAGTGTCTGCCTTCGGCTCAGGTCATGATCTCAGGGTCCTGGGATCGAGCCCCACATTAGGCTCCCTGCTCTGCTGGGAAGCCTGCTTCTCCCTCTCCCACTCCCCCGGCTTGTGTTCCCTCTCTCGCTGTGTCTCTCTCTGTCAAATAAATAAATAAAATCGTTTTTAAAAAATAAAATAAAAAGTAAAAATGTGAGCCTAAACCTAAGTTTGCCATCTTTTGTGTTTTGTAAAGGGCCTTTTAAAAAACCAACTACCATCTACCATCAGTGTCATTTCTTAAAGTAAAGGATATTTTTAACTCCTAAAGTAGAGGAATAAATGAGGCTTTATAGAAAAGCTTGCTACACAGTCCTTATTTTTCTTATTTCTCTAAAAAGAGTTAGTGAAGAAAAGCCCTCACTTAAGAACCACTGTTCCTAATCACTAAGCTCCCTAATTAGTAGGGCCACAAACTGTGCTAAAATGAAGTAGATGAAATACTTTCAGCTCCTCTCAAAAATGATGTTAGGTAAAAAGTCAAGGCTTTACTAACTTTATTTCAATTGTCTACAACACATCCCTCCCAAAGGACTTATTCTTTTATAGCAGTGTAGTGCAGTGAGGTAGTGTCTCTTTTCCAGGAATAGGAATTTTAATCCCATCATACACCTAGCAGCGGTTCCAGTGACCTGGAGAAAAGTACTGTGATTCAAAGATCCAAAGATGAATCCTTCTGTAACTACATACCAACAAGATTGCTATGTTTTCTTTCCCTGAGAACTGAAGAGTGTATAAAGGCCTTAGATGGTAATTTTGTGACAACAGATTTAAATCTAGAATATTTCATTTAAACCCAGCCCTCACAGAGACTGAAAGAAATGCTGAAGTCTTGCTGACATTCGTTTCGTGGTTTCCATCCAGGTCCCAGTGGAACAAATGCCATAATTAGCCCTCAGAAGAAAGGCCAGAGATTGACTGCGAGGTCCCTCCAGTCATGCCTTGAGGCCCTTGCTAGACTGGGACACTCACACTGTCGCTCTCTGCTTTGTAGCTGTTTGTGCAAGAACAAAAGGACTTCAGTCTCCCTTGCTATTAATCCAACTTCACAAGCATGAAATTTACAGACACACACAAGAATTCATCATTGAAACCTTTTCCCCTTGTCATGTTCAGCTGCTGAAAAGTGGGCACACTCTTGGATATGAATGTTAATAAAAAAGGAAAAAAAAAGAATGGACAAGCTTTCTGAATCAGCTTCAAGCGCCCTCCACCTCCATTGCGGCTATAGGTCAACATCTTGGGTGTTTGACTTTTTGGGGGAGAATGTGACTCTCCACATCATCTAGTTTGGGAAGATTTTGTTAAAATTTTATTATCAACCTGAAAGTCAACTACTTTCTCTTAATAAATAAAATACTTCCATAATGTAAAACCAATCATTCAATCTGTAAAGTAAATGGAAAAAAAGAATAGCACAGAAGAGTCATAAAGTGAATATTATTTGATTAGAACCAAACCAGTGGTATCAACTGGTTTTGCTCATTTAACCTGTCTCCTCATCATCATACACCCATCATTTAGCTGCAGGGTGGATGTGTTCACACTGAACTATTAATCTGTTTCAAAATGCCATAACATTTCCATGAAGAACTTCCTAATTTTTTTTTCAGAAATTAAATGTCTGTTTAAAGTTCATTCCCTCCTGCTGTAACTAATTGAAATGAGATTTGGTTTATCTTTATGACATGGAAATGGGATTGAGTTTCATAATAATAACAATAATGATAACTCGATAGATTTTAGGAGTAGTAGTTAATAATTACAGTAATATGGGGGAGATTAGACTTGTCTATTGCTACCTAAACAGACCCCCATTATTTGTAGAGAAGTTTGAATGAATGTCACATGACCTAACCACCAGTTCCTAATTTTGCATTTGTGTTCAGCAGAGACGGAATTTTAGAGCAGCACCATAATGAAGTGGGGACTCAAAACAATATTCCCTCAGCAATCGAAGAAAGCATTAGCAAGCTGGCTGAGAAATGTGCTGAACTGCACTGAGTTGTGATGGAAAGAACCTGGTCTGGGGAAAATACAAAGAGGAGGCTTTTTCTTAAGATCTTTTCCCATCAATATACCCAAAAGTAAGTCAAACCAACCTGTGACACATCAGAAATTACAATACAATTTTTCAAATATCACTCCATGTGATCCTCATGTCAGCCCTTTGAGAGTGAATAGTATTATTATCTTCATTTTACAGATAAGGTCATTGAGATCCAGAAACATAAAAGACTCGTCCAAGGTCACAGAGCTATAAATGGCAGACTTAACACTAAAAGCCAGATCTACCTGTCTCCAATTTCAAATTCTGTTCCTTTATCACCCTACCAAGGAAATCAGGGATTATACATATTAGGCTCAGAAGCCAAAAAAGAACTTAGGTTTCCCTTAAATACTAACCCAAGTCAGCATCCTGTTACCAAGAAGAGGCTTACCTTACCAAGAAGATACACTAAGGACACCAACTTTCAACTGGTTTGAGGTTATGCACTGGTCTAATTCATTATTATTACTGTCAACATTTATATGGTTAACAGACATTATTTACTGAGCATCTACTCATTGGAAGATGTTGTGTGCCATTCTTCATCCTCATTTTGCAGATAATTTACATGGTTACCGGCATCTGTGTGGCTTGACCTCTACTTAACTCTCCAGACATCTTCCACTTTATTGTCTTTACTCCTGCCATAGTGAACGTCTGTCAAGTCATCATTCCCACAAGCTGTTTCCTCTGCATGGAACACCCTTTCCCATCCTAGCCCACCCCACTTTACCAGTTATTCGTTAGGCCTCAGCTTACATGACATTTCTCATAGGCCTTCCCTGACTTGAAGCCTGGGTGAGATGTCCCTGATGATATGCCCTCACAGCAATAGAAGGTTTCCCTCTCAGAGCATCCACTGTACTCTGAGAAGTGCTTGTAAAACATTCCTACTGGACATTCCATAAGAGCAGTGGTTGTATCAATTATTTATCGGTATTTTCCAAAGTATAGATGGGAACAACACCATTAATACAACAAATATGTGGTGCTTGAATGAGTGGATGAATGGGGAAACAAACTCTGAGAGATAATGCAATTTAAGAAGCTCAAGAGTATGGATTCCTTCATTCATGTGTAATGGGGTGATGTTGAGGATTAAAAAAAAAAGATCTTTTAATAAGCATACCATGATCACCTTATTTAAGATTGCACACTGTGCCCTGCATATCTCCCAACCCCCTTTACTCAGGTTTGTTTTTTTCCATCGAACATATCACGTTCTAATATATTATTAATTTTAATTACTACCTCTAACACACATATAATCTTAGTTACAAATTCTTTGTGATCATTATTGTTTATTGTTTCCCCTCACCAGAATGTGAGTTTCATGACAACAGAGATTTTTGTTATTATTGATCTTTCACTGTGAATAGTGTTTGCCTTATAGTAGATGTTTAATAAATATTTACTGAACTGAATCAAAGGAATTCTTAGTATCTAAAATTTCCTTAACAGTTATTAAACAAAATATGTATTAGGTACAAAAGATGACAAGTTCATTAGTTACATGAGATGAAATGCGTGATCTGAATTTTTCCCAGTTTTCCCCACTGACCAGTTTTTAGGACATTATCCCACCCTCAAACCTCATTTCCCAATCTGTAATATAAGGGTCATGGTCCCGGTCCCTCCATCAACAGGAAGGAGTCAATAATTTATCTTAGTCCTAAAGGTGATCAGTCCTTTGATAATTTTCTAGTGAAGAGAAGAAATAGAAGAAGCTTATTCACATCAGAAATTCTGCAAAAGGCCAGGAAACCTGGGAATTCAACTGGCTCTATTTGCAAAAATGTGCAGAGGTGATATTTATTAAGTACTTGACACTCCAGAGAGAACACTGCTATACAAATATGTCGTGCTGCTTTGAACACAAGCAAAGCAGGAATCACATTCTATCTCCTTGCTGTATCCCAAGCCAAGGTGACTGTCTTGCCTTCGTCTTAATGTATTTATATCTCATCACCAACACTCATCACCAAGGGAGTTGGTTTAGAGCTGAGCTGTAAAGATTGTGTAAAGAAGCACTATACACTATGCCCGACTTATGCCAATGAGTTTCAACACTCATGCATTCCAGATGAGCATCAAACTCTGTGATGAATAGTAAGAACAAGAATTCAGATTGCAATGAATGCAAAAATAAATAAGTAAAGCAATACTAAAGTTACCAAATGAGACTCTGATACAGAAAACTGTCCTCTCTTATCTGTTCACAATGCAAAGGCCACAATTCATTCTTATCATCTCTTGCCTGAATTACTATAGCAGCCTTCTCACTGCTCTCCATACCTCCAGTCTATCCTCTATACTGCAGATGTATCAATCTAAAATGCCTACCTGAACTCCCGGCACTCTTCAATATCTTCCCAACTCTTCCAGGAAAACTCCATAGCATGACCCACAAGTCCCCCTATGACCTGACTACTGCCCATCTCTCCACACTTATCACCCCCCCCCACTATTCCATATACACTCTATGTTCTTGCTACTCTGAACTACATATAGTTGCCCTAATGCACCCAATTTTTTCATGTTTCAATGCCTTTGCATATGCTTTTCCCTCTGCTTAAAATGCTTTTCCTATACTTTCACCTATTAAACTCATTCATCATTTGAGTGTGTCTCAAGTTTATACCAAGTTTTCCTTGGTATAATTCCATCCTAGTTTGAATTAGCTTCATTAGACAAATATTTCTTTAATTCAACAAATATTTATTGCATGCTTCTTGTGGTATTTTAAAAAAAATAATGGCTACAGATTTTTTGCCATTCTTCTCATTGAGAGGAAGGGTCTATGTCCCTGGAATGTGGGCAGATTTGTGGCACAGAAATGATGCTATGTGACTTCTTTGGCTGGGTCATAAATATCCATTCAGCTTCCACCTGGATCTTTTGAAATATTCACTTTCAGATGATCCCTTCTGGGATCCTTCCTCTCAGAACCAGCCCCATGCTGTGAAAAGCCCAAGTCACATGGACAGGCCACATATAAGTGTCTCTGGTCATCAGTCCCAGCTGAGCCTATCATTTGAGTCCTCTCTGAGAAGGGGCCAGAGATTTGGGTAAAGGTACCTATAAATTGCTCCAGCCCCCCACTAATTCCAGTTTTCCCAGATGAAATAACTCCCCACCCTACCCGACTTCAAGAAACAGTACACTTCTGCCCTGGTAGGCAAAATACTCAGATGGCCCCCAAGATTCCCACACACTCCCCTTGTATACCCAGTCTGTACAATCCCCTTCTGAGGGGAGAAGAGGGGCTGTGAATATGATAGGATATCATTCCCATGATTATGTTATTATGGTAAGATGAAGGGATTTTGCAAATATAATTTAGGTCCCAAATCAGATGATTTTGAGTTAACAAAAAGGGAGATTATTTAGGGTGGGGCCTGACTTAACCAGGTAAAAGCCCTTAAAAGAGGGATTGGGTCCTTCCTGAGGAAACAGATTTCTTTGCCAACCTTGGAGAAGGAAGCTACTATGTCATGAGAGGGCCATGTGGCAAGGGACGGTCAATGATTTTCTGAGCTAAGAGTAGCCCCATACAGACAGCCTACAATAAAGCGTGGACCTCAGTCCTACAACCACAAGGAACTGAATTCTGCCAACAACCATGTGAGCTTGAGAAATGCCCTCAGCTTCAGAAAGAAATGCAGCCTGGCCAACACCTTGATTGTAGACTTGTGAGCCTCTGAGCAGAGGACCCACCTAACCTATGCCCAGACATCTGACCTACTGCAGTAACAGATGTATATTATTTTAAGCTACTACATTTGTGGTACTTTATTACATAGCAGTAGAATAGAATATACCCACTGTATAACCTCTTTGAATACCTGACCACAAAATCTGCACATATAATGAAATGGAAGTTGTTTTGTGCCACTAAGTTTGGAATTGTTTCTTTATATAGCAACAGGTAACAAAAATAAGCAGTCACTAAAAAGACGAAAATCCTGTCTTCATTGCATTCTTCCCTTTTGTGAGTGGGGAAGATACACAAAATGCATAAGTAAAATATGGAGTATGTTTGACAGGAACAAGTGGTAAGAAATGAATAAAACAGGATATGGAGATGATTTCTGGGAGTGGTTTTAGACTGAAAGGTTCAATCTGGATGTTCAAAATATTTAAAAACTACAGATATTTGAGGAACACTGACCAGAGAGAATGTATGTCGGTCACAGTGCTAGAGCAGGATCCTAGAGGTCACTTAATATGCTAGATATTAGGTGTTTAATTTTGGAATCATGTATTTATGTGCACGTTGTTCAACTCAATAGGAATAAAAGTTCCTGTATACAGTATCCCACCTCATTCATTAATTTATTTAACCTCTGCACAACAAATATTCATTGACTGTCTATTGTATTAAGTCATATGAGAGATGTGGAGCTTCTTGAGCACTACCCAATGAGCTCCAGGGCCTTATTGTCCAGCTGAGGAAGTGAGATGCATACATGAAGAGTATGAAGCAGTGTGAAGTTTCATGAGAATTATTATATTTCCCTAACTCACCTACTATACTATAGCTATAGGATTAGAAAAGAGAGAGAAGCTGGGATGATCAGGAAAGCTTCTGGAGGTGGTGGAATGGAGCTGAATCTTGAAGGATGGCTATTTCCATAGGGGACCTTATTCATCTTTGATTGCCCCCTAGTGCCCCAAACAGGGAATGTAAATGTGTGGAATGTGTGCAAGCCACTAGACACAACAGCAGACAGCTAATTGATGATGGCTCTGTTCCCAGACTCAGCCTGAGAATCCTTCTCAACACATTTATAGCCATTGCTAAGTGATCAGAGATGACACATGAAATAAAACTTATAAGCCATCTCTAGTAGCTTAACATCTTGGACATGGTAGTTGTTAGAATTAGTTTATTAATCAATAGCCCACCTGGGAAGAAAGAGAAAACCATTTCAGAAGCAAAAAGTCCTCTAGTGAGAAAAGGGATGGTCTAGGAAGAAAGTTTTGTACCGTGTTTATCCTTTCTCAGAAACTTCTTCTCTCAAAGAAAGATAGTTTTGGTTTGGGGTTCTCAGGTCAGACTGAGCTAGGTTCAACTTCTGGGTTTTTAATTTATAATTTGTATGATCTGAAGTAAACTAATTCATCTCTCTAAATCTCAGTTTTCTCATCTATAAAATGGCAATAATAGTGCCTATCTTGTACAGTTGCCTAAGAATTTTTAAATCAAATAATGTATAAAATATATAAATCCTATTCCATAAATTCAGATATACAAGAAATGGCATATTATTTTATTGAATTCAATCCAACTTCAAACTCCTAGTCCAAGAGGATGGAAAGAAATTCCATTTTTGACATTATTAGGACTCCACACTCCCATCTCTACAAGGCCACAGAAAGGCCCCTCCAGGACACCTGCACAATCTCAGTGATATACCTTCACAAAGTCAAGAAGAAAACCTTTCTTCTGCCACTTCTCAGTCCTGTCACACACTCTGAGGACAGGAAATGCCCAATAGTGGGGTGCTTGGGTGGTGCAGCTGGTTAAGCATCTGACTTTTGGTTTCTCACAGTCGTGAATTCGAGCCCTGCATGGGGCTCCACATTAAGTATGGAGTCTGCTTGACTCTCTCCTTCACGGCACCTGGGTGGCTTAGTTGGTTAAGCATCTGCCTTCAACTCAGGTCATGATCCCAGGGTCCTAGGATCGAGCCCCACATCAGGCTCCCTGCTCAGAGGGGAGTCTGCTTCTCTTTCTTCCTCTCTCCCAGCTCATGCTTGCTCACTCTCTCTCACGCTCACGTAAATAAATAAAATCTTTTTTTTAAAAGGCTCTGTCCCTCTCCCTCTGCCCCCCCAACTCTCTCTCTTTCTCTCAAATAAATAAATAAATCTTTATAAAAAAAAAAAAAGGAAATGCCCAGGAGCTACCTGTTTGGGGCGGGGGCGGGGCAGGAAAAATACAGAGGGAACCAAACCAAACTAATATGTTATTAAATGATCTTGCTACATCTGTTAGCCTCTATAATACTCCCTGACACCTGGTAGATGCCAACTATTTTTTCACTTACTCCACAAATACTTACAAGTCTCTATTACTTACCAGACACCATTTTTGAACTGAGGGTTTCTCAGCTTCAGCACTATTGACATTTTGGACTACATTCTTTATTGTTGGGTTGGGGAGGATGGGGGTGAAGAGGGGAGTGCTGTCCTGTGCATTATGGGATGTTTAACAGCATCCTTGGCCTCTACACACTAGATGCTAGTAATAGCTCCCATCCTAGTCATGACAACCAAAAATGTCTCCAGACATTGCCAAATGTCTCCTGGGGGTGGAAACTGCCCCATTTAGAACCCCTGAATGGGATAAACAAGAGGAAATCCCTACCTCCATGGAGTTTATATTCTAGGATAGACAATAAACAAACAACTTTATCTATAACATAAATTCAGGTGTGGAGGGCTGGGGAGACTGACAGTTCCTTTCCCCCTTGCTTCTCTGAATAAATAAGAGTCAAGAACCATTCTGAAGACAGTAGCATAGGCATCAGACCCTGATGAAAAGATATTTCATTGATAAGCAAAAATCACAGAAATGGAAATTGAATGATCTGGAATAACACCAGAAAGAAATAAGATTATAATTTAAATAACCATATTGAAAGATCAGCATTCATCTCTTTTGGACATATTCCTATGCATGGAAAAATAACCTCATCAACAGAAGCACAGGACATCCACACACTAAAGGAAAAAATTTCTCCTGCCTTCTCTCCAGCTCTGGGTTATTCTTCTGAACACTTTTGGAAGAATTTAGAGAGTGCCCCCATTAAATGAAGCCTAAAATTGTGAAATAAGGCAAGAGCACGTGAAGAATTATTTAGAATACCACTGAAATCATTTTTATCATAATGTAAAACTTGGTTTAAAGAACTAGGTTAAAAATCTCCTTATGTACAATTTATAAAACCAGAGCAAATTTATAAATTAAATATAAGCAAAACCACCAAACTAATGAAATTAAGTTTTATAGTGGCTGTAGTTTTGTCATTCTAAACATGCCCAAGTTTGGTGTGTCACACCAGTACCCCTGCGAGCTATGTGATAATTCAGTTCTCCCACCTCTTTTCTCTCTTAGATTTACTGTAAAACTCCTTGCTTACTTCTTTGCCCTTGGAATAAGCAGTAATATTATAATGTGACCTTCCTATGGTGTCAACACATCATTTTCTTATTAGGTCTACTGCTTCTGTTCTTTCCTCATTATCCCACTAAAATTACACGATCTAAACACAAATACAAACATAAAAAGGCACCACAGGCAATAGAAGGTTATAAGGTGGTCATTTGGGATGTCCAGATTATGCTTATATTGCCTTTTTCTCTTCTTTTCTTAGATTATTATAAAAATTAAAACCTAAATTTAAAGGCTTTTATAGAGAACTCTGGGACCCCTGATAATATATCCATGGAAGCCTAGATTCTAATTTGAGAGACAGTGGTGTAATGGCTAAAGGTATCAGAAATAGAATGTCTAGGAATCAAAATTCTGGCTCCATTACCTACTAGAAATAATTTGTCTACCAGCTCTTAGAGGACTAAGTGCTGGGGTGCCCGTGGGGCTCAATCATTAAGCGTCTGCCTTCGGCTCAGGTCATGATCCAAGGGTCCTGGGATCGAGCTCTGCATCAGGCTCCCTGCTCAGCAGGGAGCCTGCTTCTCCCTCTCCCACTCCCCCTGCTTGTATTCCCTCACTTGCTGTGTCTCTCTCTGTCAAATAAATAAAAATCTTAAAAAAGAAAAAGGGACTAAGTGCCATCCCAGATTGGCTCCCACAGAAGTTTACATCTAAACAAAACAGGCCTGGAGCAAAATTGCAAGGTCTTTTTTTTCTGCTTCCCTCCTCCCTGCCTTTTCAATGCCACTATCCCGTCATAGGTTCTTCAACACCACCACTACTTAAGATACCAGTCTATCTCCTGGTTAGGCATCAGCTCACCATTCTGCCTCTCCTTACCCCACTCTTAAATATCTTCCAACGTACTAAGGAGGACAGTAATTTATGGACTTTATTAAATATCTTTTAATATCTTTAGTATTTTAAAATATCTTTTAATAAATGAAAATCATTTATTGAGCAACTACTACATGCTAGGCAGTTTGAATACTTAATTTTATTTAACCCTCTCAATAACCCAACAAACTAGGTATGGTTAATCCTTAGATGCAACTGTAATGCCAAGCACAGCATCTGGGAATCCTAAGTTTATTGAATGAATGAATGTCATCTGAGGTTACAGAGCTAGTAACTAGAAGAGATGGAATTCAACCCCAAGAATGACTCCATGGCTTTTAATGCTCTTTTCTCTACACCAGGGTCAGGAACTGTTTTCTGTAAAAGGCCAGATAGTAAATATTTAGGCTTTAAGGGCCACACAATCTCTCCTGCAACACAACACCGTGCTTCATCATAGCACAAAAAGGCAACCATAGATAATACACAAACTAATGAACATGACCTGTTTTCCAATAAAACTTTATGTATGGATACTGAAATTTGAAATTTATATAATTTTCACATGTCATGAAATATTCTTCTTTTTTTAAATTTTTTCCCATTTAAAAATGTAAAAGCCATTCTTACCTTATGGGTTATACAATCCAGAAAGTGGACTGGATTTGGCCCACAGACCATAATTTGCCAAACTTTGCTGTACACCAGGCTGCTTCCCAAGCTCCTATTCTCTTAAGTACCCCCTGCCCAAGCCAACTGGAATGAATGGAATTCTGGATGGTAGAATTTCAGAACTTGACCAGTTAAGTGGGATACAATTTTTCTACTGCCTCTGAAGTCCCACCATGCAGGCAATGGCCTATCTCCCAAGAAGCATGTAGAAACTCATGACTTCCCCTCAGTGTCCAGTACACTGTGTCTTTCCTCTAACCATAGCTCTGCACACTGACTTTCAAAAAAGTTCCAGATTATTTCAGGATTAAGTCAAGTGCTAAATAATAAAGTTGGTCCATTCCAAGAGGGCAATTATCTAATCTGTTAATGAAAGAGCAGTCACATATCATAGCAAAATCTCATCTGGTATATTCATTACAGGCAAAATGAAGATAAGTGAAACTTGCTTTATCTCTTTATTAAGTTAGAAAAATGACTACGTATATTTTCCAGATAAGAGACTGTTTAGAAGACGAACCTCTATGGTATTTTACAAATGTAGTTTTCATTTTCTTTTTACCAAGGAAATTCAGAATAACTTGTCTCACTGTAAATCACAGTAACTCTAGTTGTTTTTTCTTTCTCCCAATGAGACATTGCCTGACATCTAACATGTGGCAAGATCTGAGAAAAGTTTCCACAAATTGGTAAAATTCTTTCTACATGAATATGTAATGTAATCTTCTTGTTAAACAAGAATAGATAATTTCTCCCAAAATGAATGCAATAAAGGGGCATAGAAAGAATAAATAATTCTAATACTGTTCTTTAATTCTGCTTGTAATTTTCCAAATTCCAGACTGATGGCAACATAGTGGGCCTATTCTATTACATACTATTTCAAAATGTTCATGCTCCTTGGAGAAATCCACAGGGACAGTAGTTACTAAGAAGTCCCAAAATGTGGCAAACTTGCATCATTTTATAGCAAAAGAAAAAGTCATTATTTTGTCTTATTTGTCTATACTATTTATGCCTGCATTCAACAAACATTTATTGAGCACAAATATGGGGCCAGGCATTGTGCTAAGTGTAATAGGAGATCCTATAAAAACATAATCTTTGTCTTCAAGGAATTCACAGTTTAATTAGAGAGATGATAAAAATGATGATAATGTTGATTATGTTAAGCACATAATCACTGATTATGTATGGGCACTGTGCTAAATGATCTACTTACATAATCTCATGTAACGCAACCCCCCACCCAAATAACTTATGAGATGGATGTTATTATTATTATTCTTACTTTACAGATCAAAAAACTGAGGCTCACTAACTAGCCGATGGTGACATAGCTAGTAAGTAGGTAGATCTGGGATATGAGCCCAGGAAGACTGACTCTGGAACCTGCTAAACTAGAAGCTGTACATAAATAACCTTAACACAATGTTGAAAGTGGTACATCTTCTAGAAGAGGAACAGATAAAATGCCACAAAAGTTGAAGGGAGAGGACAATCAAGGGGCACTCCATGGAGGTGGGATGGAGGAAATTTTGAAATGGGGAGAAGAGAGGAAGGAAATTCTAGGCAGTGGGAACAGCATGAGCAATGGTACAAAGATAGGGAATACAGGGTAATATTTAAGAAGAAGCAGATAAGCCTAGTTTGGTGTCAAGTACACATTAATGGGTGAAGCAGGAGATAAGGTAAAAAGACAAGAAAGGATCCTTTCATAAAAGGCCATTAAAAGTAGACATTTATATGATGCTTTAGAGTATACAAGACTCTATGAGGCAGCTGTTATCTTCATTTTACAAAAGAGAAAATTGAGGTTCAGAGTGGCAACATTTCTGACCTAGTCATGCAGCCAGCAAGTTTTAGATCTCATTAATTTATTCAAAAGATATTCACTAGTCCAAGTACTGTGTCAGGTACTAAAGACAACCATGAACCAGCCACAGTCATTGTCTTCACAGCATTGCCAATCTAGGTCTGAAAGACAACCATTATAAAGCAAGTCCTTATAATCAACTATGGTGTGTGCCACGATGGAAAGAGTGGAAGGTGCTTGGTAACCTCATTAGCCCAGGAACCTACCTGGAAATGGGAACGGCCTCAAGAATGAAGTGTCATTTAAATTTAGACCAGAAAGATGCACAGGAGTTAGCTTGATACTAAGGACGCGGTAGGGAGGGCATACTGTAGAGAGGAATATTCCAAGCAGAGCATTCCAAATATGTATGAAGGCCCAGAAGAAATGGAAATGTGCCATCTTCCAGACAGTGAGAAGTTTAAAGGAGAGAGTCAAGAAAGGAGAAGCTGGAGAGAGTGTCAGACATCAGATTCTGAGGATAGAGGGGCAGCCACTAGAAGATTTTAAGCAAGAGGCAGAAGAGTAGGAGGGGTTTCATGGTTACATTTTGGTGTCAAAAGGGCAGTAAGGATGTAAAAGAGATAAAAAATTACACTGGATAGAATGGGAGCCAGTCTGAAAGCATTTACAACTCAAACCCCATACTACGTGATTTGAAGATCACTTTCTACTCTTTCTCAGGTTGTAGCAAGGTGTTCATGAAGCTTTAGAGAAGGTAAGTGACATCAACTGATCTATGCATTAGAAAGATTCGCCTGGAGCTGCATGAAGTAGGCAACAATGACTCACTGATTCTTTTTTTCATTCAATAAATATTTGTCAAGGACTATTATATGCTAGGCATTATGCAGTTGTTTTCGGCCTGGAAATAGGAAGCAGGTGTGACATTAGCAGAGCTGCAAACACAATATTAAAGCCCATTGTCTAATATTCCTTTAAGACTCCATTTGAAAGTCCCATCCCAAAAGCTTTCCCTGTCTCTGCTCTTCCAATGCTACTTCAAACTTGAACTAGCATAGCTACTTAGTCTGTTCCAATGAAATCACACAGCCCTGCTGCTATTATTTCAGAATCATTCACTAATTGCTTTGCACATGTCTTGTTTCAAGTGTTCTTTTTTTTTTAAAGATTTTTTTTATTTATTTATTGAGAGTGAGAATGGTAGAGAGAGAGCATGAGAGGGAAGAAGGTCAGAGGGAGAAGCAGACTCCCCGCTGAGCAGGGAGCCCGATGTGGGACTCGATTCCGGGACTCCAGGATCATGACCTGAGCTGAAGGCAGTCGCTTAACTGACTGAGCCACCCAGGCGCCCTTGTTTCAAGTGTTCTTCAAGACTTTCACCACATTGTTTTTAAGTTCTGGGGTGCCTAATGCAGTCTGGACACATAAATTTTTTTTTAAAAGATTTTATTTATTTTTCAACAGAGAGAGAGACAGCGAGAGAGGGAACACAGCAGGGGGAGTGGGAGAGGGAGAAGCAGGCTTCCTGTGAGCAGGGAGCCCGATGTGGGACTTGATCCCAGGACCCTGGGATCATGACCTGAGCCGAAGGCAGACGCTTAACGACTGAGCCACCCAGGCGCCCCACATAAGAAATGTTTAGCTAAGAGGGCAGAGTATGGCCACCATTCTACTCACTACAATACTTACAGCTATTCTTTTTTTTAAGAGTTTATTTATTTGAGAGAGAGAGAGAGAGTGCACAGAGCGAGAGAGAGAGCACGAACAGGGGGAAGGGGAGAGGCTGAGGGAAAAGCAGGCTCCCCATTGAGCAGAGAGCTGATGCAGGGCTTGATCCCAGGATGCTGGGATCATGACCTGAGCCAAAGGCAGATGCCCAACCTACTGAGCCACCCAGGCACCCCAAAGCTGTTCTTTTTTTTTTTTTTTAAGATTTTATTTATTTACCTGCCAGAGAGAGAGAGCCACAAGCAGAGAGAGTGGCAGGCAGAGAGAGAAGCAGGCTCCCCACTGAGCAAGGAGCCTGATGTGGGGCTTGATCCCAGGAACCTGGGATCATGACCTGAGCCAAAGGCAGCTGCTTAACCAACTGAGTCACCCAGGCATCCCAGAGCTATTCTTTTTTAATGCAAACTTTAATATTGAAAAATCCCACAAGAAAAAATAAAGTAATTGATATTACAAGTCTGAAATTCTCTAGCTCCTAACCCACTTTTTTCTCCACTGAAACAATTGTTTTCTATGAAATTTTCATTATAAATGAATAAATAATTCATATAAAAAATAAATAATCCAAGCCTTATAGGATTGTAATTGGTTGTATAAATGAGTTACTATCTGTAAAGCACTCAAAATACCTCACACAAAATGCATTATATGAGCTATATAAATAATAAAATCAACAGTGTGTTATCAAAGAGCAGAAAACTGTATTATTGTCCCATTTTTCAAATGAAGTAAGAAGAAGCTCAGTGAGGTTCAGTTACTAGCCCAAATAGTGAAAGGTCATATTGTCTGACTCCAAAGCCTATGTTCTTCAACTGCACTAGGGTGTCCTCAGTGAAACTGGGAGGAAGCAGCCTGAATGTCATCATGGCTGTGCTCATAGTGACCCTGAAACTTGGTCAGGGTTGATCCACCAGAGAAGGAAAGTTGTGGTACCACAGAAAGTTCTGGGGCCAAGTCAGAGGTCAGTTACCATGAAATTGGTCTAAAATTTGCTAAGGCAGGGATGCCTAGGTGGCTCAGTAGGTTAAACATCTGCCTTCCGCTCAGGTCATGATCCCAGGGTTCTGGGATGGATTCCCGCATTGGGCGCTGTGCTCAGCAGGGAAACTCCTTCTCCCTCTGTCTGCTGCTACCCCTGGCTTTTGCTCTCTTTCTCTCTCTGACAAATAAATAAATAAAATCTCTAAAAAAAAATTGCTAAGGCAGAAGAAACATGAAAGTCTATGGGAAAATATAAGTAAATTGAGGGCTGGTGGAATAAGAAATCAATTATATGCAATATAGAGAAACTGGTGAGGCATCGGCAATTATTGGGGAAATGGAATTAGATGAAAATAGAGAATGTGGTGAGTCATTGTGAGGGGGGGTGAGTGCTCCAAGCCACCCAGTAGCTGAGACGTACATGATAACATATTCTTCATAGAGGTTGAGTAAAGGGACACCCCAACCATGGCTGATGTATAGCAGAGGTGTTATTTCTCACGACCCCCACAGTCTAGCACGCAAGAATGCGAGGACAGGGGAGAAGGAAATCAGATAGGTTACGTTTCTGAAAGAAATGCAGGGAAATGGGTGGGGGTAGGCTAGATGGGTGACGGGTATTAAAGAAGGCATTTGTTGGGGCGCCTGGGTGACTCAGCTGTTAAGCATCTGCCTTCGGCTCAGGTCATGGTCCCAGGGTCCTGGGATTGAGCCCCGCAACGGGCTCCCTGCTCTGCAGGAAGACTGCTTCTCCCTCTCCCACTCCCCCAGCTTGTGTTCCCTCTCTCGCTGTGTCTCTCTGTCAAATAAATGAATAAAATCTTTTAAAAAAAAGAAGGCATTTGTTGTGATGAGAACTGGGTGTTGTATGTAAGTGATGAATCACTGAATTCTACTCCAGAAGCCAATATTGCTAAATTTTTAATTTAAAAATAAAAAAAAGAAAAGAAATGCAAAAGGTAGGCCCCTGAATCATGTGCCATCTAGGCGAAAGAAGGTTTTCAGTGCTTGTTTATAAAGATGTGCCCTCTTCTACTTTTCTAAATTTTCCAAATTTTCTAAGGATAACTTATTCTCCTTTTGTAGTAGAAAAACAAACAATAACTATTTTAAAGACACTCTAGTAAAAAATAAACATTCAAAAGAGGTCAAAGAGAGAGTGGGCAAAACATGTAGAAGCATCAGGATAAATAACAATAGTAATAAAGAATGCATGGCATTTTAGTAAGGTGACTGTATCTGTTATGTTAAGAATTTTCATTAGGAGAAGGAGAATATTAAATGGGATGATGAAGGAGAGGAACAGCTAAATGAATACTTTGAATCAGTATTTATTGGAGAAGACAATGGGGAAATTCCTGTTCCAAGGACACATTTTATGGCAAAGCAGAGAATGGCCCTGACAGAGGTTCTTCAGTCTCTGAGGAGAAGGTATGGAGCAACTTGAGGGACTCTGTGCAGTAAATCACCAGGACCAGATGGTATTCATCCATGGGTTCTGAATGAGATAAAGTGGGAAATCATGAGTTCAGTGACAAGGATATATAATAGATACTTAAAAACAGCCAATATCCCTGAAGATTGTGAAGTCATTAATATGTGTGGGGTGTGTGTGTGTGTGTGTGTGTGTGTGTGTGTGTGTGTGTGTGAGCTTCTTGCATGTTCTGGGGCCTTTGTGGGGAGGAAGGGATGAAGGAGGTTTTCTTTTTTTTTTAAGAACCAAGAAAGGTTCCTTGATAAAACAAAGGATAAAGGAGTTTTTTTGGGGGGGGAAGATTATCAAAAGATAGACCAAATTTTAAAGATGCTTAATAATATTTAATAACATTTAAGCAGTTAAGTAGTTATTTTCCAGGTACTCTGGGAGATGCTAGGGATAGAAAGATGAATGAACATGCCCTCTGTCTAAAAAGAAGGCTTGCAGCCTCATGACTTCAGTTATTTTCATGGTCCTGCTATTGGCTTTGGATGGCAAATGGCAAAGTAGCATCTTCAAACACTACCAAAAGACAAAAGAAATATCTGTAATTTTTTTCTTCCTAACAAAATTGTAGGTTCAGGTTGTTTGGCAAAATCTGGAGGCCTAAAATGCATGGATAGATTTTTACCTCCCTCATAGGATCTAATTTCTGGATCCTAAGAATTATCTATAAAATGAACGGAGTGCTTACTATGTGCCAGGATCTTGCTCAGTTCTTCACATATTATTTCATTCTCATTTAATTCTCATAACAGTTAATAGGTGGTAGACTTAAAATCCTAATCTTTGCAGTCTAATTCCAAAATTCTTTAGCCATTACCCTATACTGTCATCTCTATATGTATGTTTCACATACAAAAGTTTCACAAAACAACTCGTGCCCTTGTTACATACAATTCTCTTCTCTTTCATTGAAAGAATGACGGTTCCAAATGCCCACACTAATTTCATGACCCACCAATGGGTCACAGTCTACAGTTTGTTTAGAGAAATAGGAGTAAATTAGTAAATAGCCACATTCTCTTTGAGGAATTCTAAAGCTAAATGAAAGCCCTAGTATTAAATCTCAATACATTTAAAAAGGTGAATCAGACCACTTTTAAATTGTCTTGTACCATTTCAAGATGCTTTTAACACAGGGTTGGGGTGGGGGTGGGGGCAGGCGTGTTTCTTTCATTCATTCTCTCATGTTTTTCCTTAAATACGACATTGAATCAAATCTTCCAGCTGCTCTCACTGGATAGAGCCCCAAGAGTTAAAGTTATTACTTATATTGCTCTGAAATCTGACCACCTGCAACATCTACCCATTGATCCTAGTTTTATCCCTTGGAGACACACAGAATATTCAAGTAATTTGTCTACCTAACATCCTTCAAATATTTGGAATGCATTCATGTTCCTCCTACGTCTTTTCTTCTTTAGAATAAACATTTCTAGATCTTTCAACCATGTATGAATAAAGACATAAAATTCAACCCAAACTGGTGTAAGCAAAAAGAGGCTTCATTTGCTCATACAGTAGAAAAGGCCAATGATTTTTCTAGCTTCTGGCATGGCTTGATATGGGGCCAAAGTAATATCACCAGGATAGACTTTCCATCTCTTTCAGTACTGCCCTCCTCCATAGTGGTTCCAGTCCCCCTTATAACATGGCTAAACAGCCCCAGACCTTGTATCTTCTCATGTATAAAGTCCAGCAGGAAAATGTGGGTTTCTTTCCAGAAGGTTCAGCAAAACTTCTCTTCCATCTCATTGGCTTTGATTAGGCTATGTGCTCAATCTTCCAGCAGTTACTATGGCCAATGGCATTAAATGCTTTGATTAGCAGAGCTTAAGTCACATGCCTACCTCTGAAGACATATGGACTGAGAGAGTAGAGAGGTGGTCTTCAGTAGGGAGATTTCAGGGGTGGAATATTTGTTAAGTAGAGGTTGGTTAATAAAAAAACAATAGCTGTCCATTAGACACTGTTGCTCATATTTCATAGTTCCAAACCACTTAATCAAAGTGGCCTACCAAGACCAAAATAAAACATATCACTAAGCCCTTGGAACTTGTCACATGTTGTGGGAGGAGGGATTGGGGCTGGGCAAGAATGCCACAGTTATGTCTGTCATACACCAAGAGGATGCCCCAATGGAATAGTAACCCCTACTTATTCCTCAACTGTAACCTCCTCTGTGTAGCTCTTCCTGTATCCTTCAAGCAAAATTAGTTGCTCCCTTCACAGAGCTCTTATTAATACTTGTACTATATTGTAGTTATTTATGTTGCAGGCTTATGTTCTTCCTGACTGTGGGTTTCTTGAAGATAGGGATTTTTTAATACATTTCTGCATCCCTCACACCCAGAAAAATGCTCATAAAGGAGGCCTTTATTTGAAACTTTGAAAAGTCTCAAATTCTCTGACATCCTGGGGCATGGGTTGTAAAAAAGTAAAGCTGAGCATTAAGCAAAGATGGTCCAGAAAGGTGGTGAATTAATTATCAGACAGACAGACAAGGAGTTGTAGACAGTGGTTACAGATTTAGACAGGTAAGTTTAAAAAAAAAGTCGCAAATGTTAAAAATTTCAGTCCGTGAGAACTCAACTGCTTATTGAGTTGGTAGGTAATGAGCTAAGGACTGATTCTGTTTACTCTGCTCCTTTTTAAACTGCCATGTATGCCAAGAAAGGGAAGAAAGGTAGGGATGAGTCCGGAGAAAACTGGCCTTCACTATGGCCAGTGTAAGATCTGATTTCCAGTCCTCAGTTGAGGTGGGAGGAGACTCAACAATAGGAATTTACTAAGCACCCTGTGCTAGATACTGGGGCTACAGTGATGAATAACACAGATAAATCAGTCCCCCATCACTGGACTCCCATGCTATTGCCCAGCGCTGCGAGAATTACTTTACCCCGGCTCGTTTATGTAAGACTGAGGCAATACTTACAAAATGCCTTAAGCTCCTCAGATAAAAGAAGTTATATAAATGAAGACACACTTAACTGAGAAAATCGTTGGGTATATTAATCTTTCAAGGCACCAATGTTATGCTAGCAGGATGCAGATGATATCACTGTTATTCCTTTGCCTCAACTAGGGTGTCAAGTCAGAGAAGAAAACATGAAAACAGAAGCTAACCTTAAACCAAGACCCATGCCCACAGCAATGTTACTATATGCCCCCTGGTTACCTGCCCGTAGGGATGAAATCAGAGCCACACCCCTTGCTGATGTTGTTGCAGGGATATGAGGTAGCAAAGAATGATGCTGATGCTTTTCTTTCTGCCTCTTAAAGACAATCATTATTCTTGAGATGACCATTTGTAAGCTCAACCTAACTATGACCAAACTGATTAAGAGATGTATAATGTAAGGATTAGCATTAAGGTAAATGCTGCTTGACTTAGTCACCAAGGACTTGGAAAGAAATAGCTGTGTTGTTCAGGAAGTTGTCTGGAATAAAAGAGTGATTTTTGCAGGTAAAATCCAGCCTTACTAAATTATTTAGCATCATCTTTTTCTTATTTGAACTCCCAAACTGGAAACTTCCTAGGATCAAATATTCCAGACATGGCTCCTGTGTCTATGAGGAAGGTAACAGCCTTGGAGACACCAGAGATAGTTCTGGGCTCCAGGAAGCTGCCTGGATTCTTTTAGCCTCAGATTTCCTATCCACAAAATAGGAATGATCATCAATACCTTACGGGGGTTATGATGAGGAATAACAGAGCAACCATACATAAAGTTTCTAGCACAGTATTTGGGAACTAAGAGGTTTTCAAACAATGTTTGTTCCTATCCCTCTTTTCCTTGTTTTCTAGGACCATATAAATGTTTCAAAGCTGCACTTTTTTAAGCCACTAAAGAGGTTAAGGTAAGTAAATTAAATATTCATTCTTTTCAGAAAAAGAAATTTTCTTCTTTTGTTATGTTTCATGACTTGTAAGTACCTTTACCAAAAAGTCTAGAAAAACCAAAAGCAAGGTGAATATTTGCGTGGGTTCTCCATGGAAGTTAGAAAGTCATTCTTTTATAGCAGGTCAGTGAGGGGTCAGGGAGGAAGATGGGGGAGACAAAAAATTGTCTACTATGCAGTAGACAATCTGCACATTACCCATATTCCCTCATTTAATAAGTACAGAAGCATCTTGATACCTCTATGAGATCAAATCTCAGCTCTGATCCTTACTAGCTGTATGACCTTGGACAAGTCACTTAACTTTTCTTTGCCTTAGTTTCAACTATTAGGAAAATAATAGCACTGACCTCATAGGGTTGTTAGATGAGTAATACATGTAAAACTCTTAGAACAGTGCCTGGCACATAATAAGTATTCAATCAATGTTAGTGGTTGTCAACAATTATAGTAAGTAATGAGAGTAACAATAATAATATTTAAAAGCCCTTAACATTAAGGGTGGCACATAGTAGATGCTCAATAAATGCTTCCTGTTATTACTTAGATAATAAAAGTAAAATACGGTTTTAAAAAGTGTTCTCTTTCATCAGGTTTATTTCATATAGGAGCTGCCTCTGTGTCAAGCAGAAATATACGAACATCCACTCTGACTTTATTTTATAGATTATTGAATCAGAAGATAACAAATTTCTTGCGCCCTTTATACTAAATCTCCTTCAGAGCCCATAGTGAATTGGATAAATGCTCTGATATCAGGCCATTAGGCAGAATTTCCAAGGATAGCAATTCCTCAGTTCCTTCTTTGCCCTTATCCCCATATACTGTCATAAAACACCAAGTCAATGCCTTACTGCCTCCAGGCAGGGGTGGGGGAATAGAGGTGTCTTCTCTTTATTTCTGACAACCCCAATCCTCTCTGTTCCTTTCCTACCTGTCCAGTTCTTTGTCTACTGCTCCTTCCAGTACACACTAATATTCAGCAAAACAAACAACTGATAAAGCTCCCCCCTCACCATGCCTTTTCTCAGGTTCACGAACTTTGCTTTGGCTTCTCTCTGTACCTGACCTGATCTATTCTAGCCCATAGGAGACATTCAATACATGTTTACTGGTTGAACAAAGGACTTTAAACTGCAAAAGAATCTACATACCAAGGAAACCAAATGCTGTTCAGACTTGGGCTCATTGCAATTATGTACCCTAAGAAAAAAAACAAACTCTTTTTCTGCTTGTAGCCTCAATTGTAGAAGAAGAAACATGTCTCTCAAACAATTTTCAATATGTGACACAGAAGTAGGTCAAGGTTACCATGTAAATAGACACAAAAGCAGCAGATCTCATGGCACTGATAATGTAAGAAGAATAGCATTGTCTGGATGGATCCTTAGAATAACGTTAAACATGGAGGCTTAATGCAAATGGACTTTCATACTATCCTATGAGTAACTTATCTACCAAAGTGCTTACCCTTCCAGGTGCTGTGAGGAGTACAAAATATATGTTAGATCTGTCTTTTGTCATCAAGGGGCTTATAATGCAGTTGTGTGAAGAAAAAGATACATGAGAGCGTTCAGAATATTTCAAGCTAAACTGCTGGTACCGAGAAAGCCCTCTGTTTCTGAGAAATGAATGATTAGTTTGAGCTAGAATTAAAAAGTACATAATAAAAAGTTGGAGTTCTCAAAGTACAAAAATACTGTAAAATTCTCTTTAACTAGGTTAATAACTTTCCCCCCAAATTTATAATTTTATACATATTTCATGCAGGCTGTGGAATAATTTAGCTATGCTATACTATATCCTATATTCTTATGAATACTATTAAAAATACATATTCACATGAGTTACAAAGCTGTAACTCAAAATTTCAACACCTATGGCTTTAAAATAATTATAGAATTTTAGAGCTGATTCTAATCATTTTTGAACTCAGAGACAGACTTCTCTATTTCCTTTTCCAGAAAGTTAAGGAAAACCTAAAACATAAAAAATATGATTAATGTTTTAGTTCTTCATTCACCTAGTTTGTGGATTATCCAGCTTCCTTCCCTCCTAATGGAGAGCTGCCAGACTTCTGGTCTTTACATGTACAGCATTTAGAAGAGCTTTTTGTATGTAGTTAAGTGCTCAGTAGCTATTGCTGCTGCTGTTATTGTTATTACTTTTACTACCACCAGTGTGGCTTCCACTGCTGTTACTATTGTTACCACTATTACTGTGGCTGCTATTCGTTCATTGCTGACTGGCCCTTCTGACCCCATAGTGGACTGGCAGCATAAATTAAAGGACATGAGGGGCACCTGGGTGGCTCATCAGTTGAGCATCTGGCCCTTTATTTTGGCTCAGGTCATGATCTCAGGGTCATGGGATCAAGCCCCGCATCTGGCTCCCTTGTTCAGTGAGGAGCTGGCTTGGGATTCTCTCTCCCCACCGCCCTCTCCTGACGCTCCAGCACCCACACACACGCACGCACGCGCGCTCTCTCTCTCTCTCACATAAATAAATAAATAAATAAATAAATAAATAAATAAATAAATAAATAAATAAATAAAATCTTTTGAAAGAAAGAACAAATGAAGGGACATGAAACTTACTCTAGACCAGGGGTTCTTAGAGTCCAAAAACCCTCGAATATGTGAACTTGGATGAAAAATGTTTACATCCTCATTTTCACTAACCTCTAACTGAAATTTAGCATTTCCTTTCATTATAAATGTAGACAAGCCACAATAATATCAACAGTACCTGTGCCTTTGTCACCAGTAGACATCACAGTTATTCTCATATCACTTTATAGTTGTTGCAGAAATATCCTTTATGTTCAGCAATACTTTTCACCACTAGCACTTGTTATTTAACTCATTAATAAAAAAGCATATAGGGGTGCCTGGGTGGGTCAGTCAGTTAAGTGTCCCAATTTTGGCTCAGATCATGATCTCAGGGTTGTGAGATGGAACCCCAGGTCGAACTCCCTGCTCAGCAGGAAATCTGCTTCTCTGCCCCTCCCCCACTGTGCTCTCTCTTTCTCTCTCTCTAAAATAAATATGTAAATCTTTAAAAAAATAAAATATGTAAAGCGAAAAAGCATATATATTGCTATGTCACAAATTCAGGTTTTTAAAAATTTTGGTATTGCCTATATAACATATATGTTGCATATATAATATATAATTGCCTTTCTTTGTAATCTTATGTATTTTGTTTGTTCATATAAAAACATTATGCTGAGAAAGATTCATTAGGCTTCACCAGACTGCCAAAGGGGTCCATAGCTCAAAAAAGGCTAGGAACCTCTGCCCTAGCCTTTCACTCACAAAACCTTTATTCATGCTATGCCCTCTGCCTCAAACACCCTTCCCTTTTGCCTACTGATTCATCCCTCAGCTGAAATTTGACCTCTTTGAAAACTTCCTCTCCCTCTGCCACTCAAAACAAATTGTTACACTTACTTCCTAAGTTTGTACCTCTCTTTTACTAGCTATATGATCTTGGACAAGTAATTAAACTTTCTCAAACTCGTTTTCCTCACTTGTGAGGAAATAATAATGGTAGTATATGTAATCGGAATTCCAATTACTTGGAAATAATAGTAGCATATGTAATACTAAAAATGACTGTGAAGATTAAGCAAGATTATGCATGTTAAATGCTTTGTGTAATGTCTAGAGTAGCAATTCTCAAGTTTTTTGGTTTCAGAACCCTTTTACTCTCTCAAAAATTTCTGAGAACTCCAAAGAGCTTTTGTTTATGTGGGTTGTATCTATAGATATTTATGATATTCAAAGTCAAAACTGAGAATTTTGTAACATTTAATAATTTTAAAATAACAATAATAAACCTTGTTACCTATTACATAAATCACATATTAACATAAATAATACATTTTTACAGAAAAAATTGTTTCCCCCCCAAAAATATTGAGAAGAGTGATGGCTGTTTTCCATTTACATGAATCTCTTTAACGTCTGGCTTTAATGTCTATTGCTTTATGTTGGTTTTGATTTAAAAATATAAAGAAAATTTGGCCTCACACAGTCATCTAGTTCAAGAAGAGAGGAGTATTTTAATAGTCTTTTCCAATACCTGTGGATATTTTTCTCAGATACTCTACCAATATGACAAGTAGTAGTTAGTTTAGTTGAGATATGGAATCTGAAATGGTATCAATAAACTTTCATACACTATTGCATTGAAATACACTGGTCTATCTTGTGCACTGAATGAATCTTTTATTCACATATGATTTTATAACATCATGCACTGGTCATTTGCAAAGCATTGGTTCACTGAGTTATGCAGATCTTCAAAACATTGACACATTTCACTACACAATAAGAAAAAAATCACATTTGTTAATAGCACTATAATCTCGCTGGAAAAGTCTTTCGATTTTGGGAAGCTGACAAGTTCACAGTGCTGATCACAAATCTTCCAAAATTCTAATTTTCACATGAAAGTTCAAATTTTATCATTGGCAACAAATACTGTCAGTTGTTTTTCCTTGAAGTGACAGGTTCACTTCATTCATTTTTGAAAAAATGTCTGCCAAATACCCATGTCTGGATAAATTTTTTTTTGCCTGTCAGTTATTCTTTCAAGTAAAAATGGTGTTCCATGAGAAAATGTGGCTGTTCCCTTGCACAAGTATTTTTCCTCAAGACAGCCATCATGCTTTGATGTGTATCAGAAGTGCTTTATATGTATTTTCCATTTTGTCACATAGAGTATTGAGTAGGTATGTATCAAAGGTCTAGATTTAATAAAATTAATAATTTTTATTGCTTCAACTAGGCATTCTTAAGTGAAGTTGGCATTGTTTTTCCATAGCAATAATGAATATAATAATACATTAGTGGCACATTTTGGTGCCACTAATTTGATTCATTTTATACCAGTAGTACAAATGCCAACACAGTAAAAAATAATAATAATGCCAATAATAATAATAATAATGCCTTAGTATTATTATGGAATTGTTTTAAGTTTGTATACTTCCTGAAAAAGTCTTGGGAATCCCAAGGAACCATCAACTACACTTTGAGAGCTGCTTATCTACATCACAGTATGTGCTTTATAAATGTTAACTATTGTTATGACTAGCTATAGGGACTATATTTTTCTAATTAAAATTTGGGGTTGTAATATCTCACATGGTCTACATGTGAAGAGGTGCAGAAATGGAAACTGCCCCCCATATCATTTTTGTTCTTTTTTCATTTTGCCTCATACTATAGTTAGATAATACCCAGCATACAGATATTAAGGCCCCAAGGACAGCAATAAGACCTTACCTAGGCCTGCCACTCAGCATTACCTACTATCCGCTTTATACAGAGTGAGTGCCTAATAGAATACTTGTTCAGTAAATAATGAACAAATAAACAAATGCAAATCAGTCCATTCTAGACTTGTCAGTAACTGGTGGAAGGACAGAGGTTAAGGTAGTAGATAGTTGATTTTTGTTGGTTTGCTTTTAAGGTAGGCATTTCAACTATAGTACTTTTGTTTAGAAAATCAAATTGGTATCATAATCAACCAAGGTAGCCTTTTATAAATAACATTACATTTATAACTTTTTTTTTAAGTAGGCTCCACGCCCACTGTGGGGCTTAAACTTATGGCCCTGAGATCAAGAGTCATATGCTTTACCAACCAAGCCAGCCAGGTGCCCCAAATGTTTATAACAGTAAATAACATTAACCTTTTTCCTTATTAAAAAAATAACACATGTTAATTGCAGAAAATACAGACCAAAAAAAGAAAGAGAAGAAATTAGTGGGAATTCTACCAATCTAGAAATAAATTTTTTGAAATTTTGGGGTGCCTGGGTGGCTCAGTCATCAAGCGTCTGCCTTTGGCTCAGGTCATGATCCCAGGGTCCTGGGATCGAGCCCTGCATCCAGCTCCCTGCTCAGTGGGAAGCCTGCTTCTCCCTCTCCCACTCCCCCTGCTTGTGTTCCCTCTCTTACTGTCTCTCTCTCTCTGTGAAATGAATAAATAAAATCTTTAAAAAAAAAAGAAATTTTGGTATCTTTCTTTTTTTTCTATGCAGGTACATAATTTTTTACCTCCTGTTTTGTTATCTTCTTTTTCATCTAACACTATATAGCGAATGTTCTCCTATATTATCATATATCCTTCTCCAACATAATTTTCAGTATGTATATATCATATATTTTTTGGATGTGCTTCAGAAACAATGGGTTAAGCAGAGTTTTGTTTGGATTTTTTTTTCCATGTTATTCCTGTCCCATCTCATCATTAGCCAGAAAAACTAGAAATCAGCAGTAACACAGAAGGAAATGATAAGTAAACTCAAAGTATCCACTGAGTATTTTTACCTTTCTGTCATTGTCACAAGCACTATGGCAATGAATAACACACCTACAACAGAAATAGTCTTGAAAACAGGAAAGAAATAAAAATTTAGAACACCCACAAATAAGACATTTTAAGATGTATCTAGAGAGAAATACACCTGGATCATGTAGCCAAGAAGAAAGAATTCCTCTCTTGGGAAGTTGCACTGGAAAAACGCTCAATGATGGGATGTGTGGTAAACTGTTCAGCTTGTCCATTGAAAAGTCAACCCAGAAGCTGCATGAAATGAATGAGCAGAAACATAAAGACTAAAATAAGTAGGAGTTGAAATACAAAGAACTCTATTACTGCATTGCTAAAAGGGACATTAAGGTAAAGGTCAAGGGCACTCTATTCTAGATTCCGTTTCAGTTTTTTGAAAAATATATATCAATCTTGAATTTTCTCCGTAACTTCAAAGATAGCTAGTACAGTCAATTGAATATAAAAGAAACATCAAACTAAGAAGAACACTATCAAAGAGAGAAAGTCAGCAAGCAACAGAGTGAGATTTTAAATAAGCAAGAGAGAAAATGGAACTGGACATCCCCAAAGAAAACTATATCCATATATATTATATAATAAACCATATTTCATATATTATATTATTTTAATATTTTTATATGTATATATATTTTAATATATTTATTATATATATTAAGAAAACTATATCCAGATATTTTTTATCTGTGGAGAAATGGAAATCTAATTATTTGTAATAAGTTATTTAGACAGATACTTAGTTCTAAGCCCTGCCTTCTGGGAATTATCAATTTTAAAGAACTTTTGTGCAATTCAAAATGAAATTTTTATAAGTAACTGAAAATAATAATATAATAACACTTTCTGTATAAAAGCATATATTTTCTGTGATTTATTTCTACTAAATAAAGTGCACTACTGCTTCATGGTAAAAGACTTTTGTACCCAGAGGCTTTAAGTGACTAAGGAACACCATGGACAGTGATCTTAAGCCCGATCTCCACCCTTCACAATTTATTTGAATACTTCAATTGTGTCCCTCAATTTTTTATAATGCAATAAAATCAGTATCTAGATGGTTTTTAAATGTATTCTTTGAAAATTGTTTTATGTAAAGTAAATTTGCTGAATTACATTAAAATATATAACTATATTCTCTCTCTCTCTCTCTCTCTCTCTATCCACACACACACACACACACACACACACACACATACTTCCTATATTCTAATCTATATAATAAATCAGAAGTCTGGGAACAGTAAGTACTTTCTAATTTTTGGTAAGGTTGAGAAGGTCATTTCTTTATTCAACATGGTTGAGTGGCTTAACTAAGATTCAGAGAGTTCCATGTTCGATTTTCTCAGCTCTTTCCATAAAGCATTGAAAAAATTCCAACCCTCTCAGACTAGCATTCTACGTCCTTAATTTACACTTAATTTACACTCCTGCATTCCATTATTCCTCCAAGATCATTCATCCAACTAAATCTGTCCAATCCATCCAAGACAATGTCTTTACAAATCCTTGAACACACCTTGCAAATTCTGCCTCCAAGTACTTGCCCATATAACTCCTCCGATGTTTGCCCCTTTCTTACCATTAGTTCCTTCGACTCAGATCAAAATGAACCTGCTTCCTCCACCAAGTGTTGCCTAAATAATCCTACTCATTTTGATCATTCACGTGTCAGTTATTTTAAAGAACATAGTTCATTCATATCACCACTGACATATTGCTTTCAAGTTGTTTTCCTGAGGCTGTCTTTATTCCTTGACTATAAGTTTCTTGAGGGCAAACACCATGGCTTCTAATTTTTTTGTTTCAAGAAAATGGAAGATAGAAAGAAATAATAAAAAAGGAGGAAGAAAGAAAAAGGGGAAATGGAGAAGAGACAAAAAGAAAGAAGAAAAGCAGAAGATAAATCTGTGAGAGTCTATTTTCTAATATGAACAATGAAAATAATGACATGGAGTTGCTCTGTGAAAGTCAAATTAACATGAATAAGTCTAGTTCTGATGAGCACTCAATTTAAAGATTGCAATCTGAACCTTCCCCATCCCTGTTCCATACTCTATTTTTTCTACTTATATCTTTCCTAATTGCTATTTCTAATTTTAAATCTAATGACCACTCTGTTTAAAATTGCAACCCCCCATCTCCTCCCTTACACTTTTTTACTTTTTCTTTTTTATATACTTATTTTTTAAGTTAACTTCTTTTTTTAAAGATTTTATTTGTAAGTAATCTCTACACCCAAAATGGGGCTCAAACTCCCAACCCCGAGATCAAGAGTCACATATTCTACGGACTGAGCCAGCCAGGCGCCCTATCTTTTTTTTATACTTACCACCTTTTAACATACTAAATAATTTACTTACTTACTTACTATATATGTTTTATTATTTTCTCCCCATCCCTACCCAACTCTAAGTAAGCTCCATGATGGAAGGACTCTTCTTCTTTTTGTTCCCTAATGTAACTCTAGTCCATGAAGCAGTATCTGGCACAGAGTAGATCGATACTCGGTAAGCACACTGAATGAATAAAGCTTTCTGCAAATGTCATAAATAGGCTCAGGAATTTTCACAAATACCTACAGGTCACAGTGATCAATGGAAAACCTGCTTCCTTGTGAATGCTGCATACCAGCATTATCAACCACCTAAAGAATGGCTGATTTAGATCCCAATTAGATTAAACACCATGAAAAACTGACAGTATAAAGAGTCAAGCAGAACTTTATGGAGTATATGGCAAGTGTGGTCTTCACCACAGGCCCCCTGAGGGGCTAAGTGTTAACCAAATGAAATGGTGATAAGGACTGACAGGTGGCCAATCTGGCTCAGAGGCCTTAACTACTCCCTCCCCACTCACAGTGAAAGTCACAAAGTACCTATAAAAGGGGACTTGCTGTCTCAGGAAATCTCTCTAGGCAAGTCTCATATTTCTACTCCAGCTGGCAGACTTGGTGTAAGTTCTCTGCTTCCAACCCAGTTGTCATCCCCTGCCCTATGTCTTCTGATGAAGTATCCAATCAGCAGGCCTCTTCGATTTGCAAACTAACTGTCTTTGGGTCTCCATTAGCTCTACCATAGTCCCTTGCTTGTCTAAGAGGGCAGTCTATATAGCTTTTAAAAGGCATGGCTTGCAGACAGCCACCTTCAGAAATGTGTGAAAAGCAGGCTTGCCATGACCTCATTAATTCCTCTCAGAGTACCAGAGCAGTAGAGTCAGTAACGATGGGTTCAAATACTAGTTCTACCTCCTCATAGTCAACTGGTCTAAGAAAAACTTGAGTCTCTGAACCTAAGTTTCCTATTCAAAATAAGCAAACCTCCTTTGCAAGGTTATTGTGCACACAGGCTTCTTTCCCCCATCTCTAGTGCTAGATAAATTTAACTTGACCTTTAAATGTTGGCTCTGTGACATATACACTAGCTCAGTCTCAAAAAGCTAACAATATTTAGATGATGTGTTGAACAAGTCCCAAAGAAAATATCTCCATTACACCTGGAAAAACCTGGGCTTTGGAGTCATATAGGCCTGAATCAGTTGGTGCAGCCACTTTCCAAGCTTTTTCCATGACCTTGGTTAAGTTACTTTTCTTCATCTATAAAACAAGTATGTAATAAATATTTCCAAACTTGTTGTAAGGATTAAAATAGACAATGTATGTAAAGTGCTTGGCATAGCCTGATATACTTTTGGTACTTAAGGGCTAATAGCTATTATTATTAATATTAATATAGATATGGTCTAATATATTCTCTACTGAAATTAGTAATAGGATGAAAGAGACCTGGGCTCTTTTCCTTGAAGGCTAGGTCTGGGTCTTTTCTTCTCCAGTAATACAGTATATTTGTTGTGTGAGTGAATGAATGAATGAACAAATGAAGGAACAACGTAATAATAGAACACTACAAATGAAGTCAGGAGTCTTAGGTGTTTGACTTATTTCTACCACTAATTAAATAACTGAAGACCTGGATATTAGATTACTTCCAAGTCCTTTTGGACTTCTAAGTTCAAGCTTTTAGCTTTGACACTGTTTGATTCTGACAAATTGTTTCCCATTTATTTTTTTTTTTAAGATTTTATTTATTTGAGAGAGAGAGAGCACGAGTGAAGGAGAAGCAGAGGGAGAGGGAGAAGCAGACTCCCTGCTGAGCGTGGAGCCTGCCACAAGACTCAATTCCAGGACCCTGAGATCAAGACCTGAACCGAAGTCAGATGTTTAACTGAGTGAGCCACCCAGGTGCCCCAATTCTGACATTATTTGAAAGGGTACAAAATACACATGGCAAAAGAAAGAGAAATTCTTAATCTACCTCTGAGACCTGCTGCTATAAACTGAATTATGTCCCCTCAAAATTCATATGTTGAAGCCCTAACTCCCAGTGTGACTGAATAGGAGACAAGGCTTTTACAAAAGTAATTAAGGTTAAATGAGGTTATAAGGGTAAGCCCCTAATCCAATAGGATTCCTTCTAAGAGGAGACACCAGAGAGTTTGCTCTCTCCACCATGTGAAGATACAGGGAGAAGGCAGCCCATCTGCAAGCCAGGAAGAGAGCTCTCACCAGAAACCAAATTGGCCAGCACCTTGATCTTGGACTCCCCAGCCTCCAGAAGTGTGAGAAGATAAACTTCTATTGTTTAAGCCATGTAATTTATGCTATTTTGTTATGACAGCCTGAAATGACTAAGATACCTGTTATATGCCATATCTATTAGAAATATCCATCCCTAGGGGTTCATGGGTGGCTCAGTCAGCTAAGTGGCTGCCTTCAGTTCAGGTTATCATCTCAGGGTCCTGGGATTGAGCCCTGCATCAGGCTTCCTGCTCAGCAGGGAGTCTGCTTGTCCCCCTCCCTCTGCTGCTCACCCCCTAACTCGTGTGCTCTCTTTCTCTCTCTCAAATAAATAAATAAAATCCTTAAAAAAAAGAAGGAAATATCCAACCCTACATCCAGAGTTCTCTAAGAATATAATTTTTAATCTCCATACCACCTTCCATTCCGAACCCTTATAAATTTGATATCCAGAGGCTCCTTAAATGGAATTACTGTATCACAACAGCAAATTGATAATTCTAATAAACTACTCATTGGATTGAATTTATAAACCCTTTAGTATTATGCTTCAGAATGTTAATTATCAGTTTGAAAAGCTCATATCCTTTACTCTTTTGTTTACTTGACATTTATTGGACAAATTTCATGTTTGTTAATTAATTACTCAATGCAAAATCCCTAAGATATTAAATTTGCTCACCAATTTATCCTAACAAATTGAGTCTGTCATAGCTGAAAGAATGGGAAATTCCCCTTCATTTGATGAAGAAAAACAATGGCTTTTGACAAACTCTAAAACAGCTAGGGTTGGGCATTGTTTCTTGGTAGAGAAGAAATTCCTAAATAAACAATTCTTACCTGGAGACATTTGTACATACTTATACATTGCTCAATATGGTAGCTCCTAGCCACATGTGGCTATAGAGCACTGGAAATATGGCTAGTCCAAACTGAAATGTGCCATAAGTAAGATATCTCATTAATAATTTTTATATTCATTATATGTTAAAATAATAAAACTTGGGATACATTAATATAAATATTATTAAAATTAATTTCACCTTTTTTCTTTTTAAGTGTGGTTACTAGAAAATTTAAATTTAAATATGCAGATGGCATTATATTTCTAATGGACAATGCTGTTCTAATTAATTCCTTGTCACACTTGAAAGTACTTAGTTAAAGTAAAGTATAAGCCAAGGATTAAATACAGCCAACAAATACATTTTATTTGTGCACACAATTAAAACAATTTTTAGTTAATTTAAAATATCTAAACGCTGACAGATTTCAAATTAAAGTGCTGCTTCTAGGGATGCCTGAGTGGCAAAGTCGGTTAAGCAGCCAACACTTGGTTTGGGCTCAGGGTTGTGAGATCGAACCCCCTATCACGGAGCCCCTGTGCTCAGCATGCAGTCTGCTTGAGACTCTCTCTCCCTCTCCCACTACCCCCCCCCTCTCTAAAGTACATAAATAAATCTTTTTAAAAAATTTTTAAAAGTGCTGCTTCTGGCTTCCTTTACAAAGTCAGAAGATCCAGAAACATTAAACCTACATTCTAACATAGCAACAACTGGCGGAAATTGATTAGCAGCTTCCCTCTTTGACCAAAGCATGAGCTTTCTTGTTCATGTTAGTCCCTAACTGGCTTGCTCTACCTTCTCTGCCTGGTTTTCGTAAGTATTTGAATTTTGATGTTTGCCTATAGAGAAAAGTTCAAATATGGAATGGAGTGGCAGAGAAATCACATGCCTTGGCCCTCAGTCATACAGATCCCAGTTTAAATTCCAATTATCCATTTAAATGGCCATAGGACTTTGAATAAGTTACTAAGTAACTGAACCTCTATTTCCTCAGTAAAATGGGAATAATAATAACTATATTACAGAAATTAGTAATAATTAAAACATATTCAGAAATTGCATCACAATAATTGTGTAATGAATTATATTATTACTTCTCTCCTTTAACTGACTCAATATTTATTTGGGAATTGGGGTATTGATAAGAGAGGTGTAGCTAAGTAGTTTTCATAGTGCTAAGAATACACAAAATTGCAAATGCTCTTTTCCTGAGTGCAAAGATCTTGGGAAAGAGATCTTTCAACATTTTTCCTAGAGGCTACATGATGGTTAAAGCAGTTTTATTAAAGAGAGCTGCATTTTTATTTGTCAATTAGAAATCAAGACCTCAGAGTTTTTTTAAAGTAAACTCTACCCCCAATGTGGGGCT
This sequence comes from Callorhinus ursinus, assembly GCF_003265705.2. Classification (NCBI taxonomy): domain Eukaryota; kingdom Metazoa; phylum Chordata; class Mammalia; order Carnivora; family Otariidae; genus Callorhinus; species Callorhinus ursinus. Next base: position 50,238,519 of record NW_027397071.1, on the reverse strand, counting down.
TGAACTCACAACCCCAACATCAAGAGTCTCATGTTCTATGGAAAGAGCCAGCCTGGAACCCCAAGACTTCAGATGTTTTAACGTCTATTCAAGCTTTCAAATCACTGAACCCCAATAGTGACAAATTTTTATTTCAAGTGGTGCCATGTTACAGCTTTATTTTACATCCCCAGCAGTTCATGTAAATTGCAGAAGCCAAACTTTTCACACCTATAGATACTATGATTTAGTACAACCAAGAGTTAAGGATAAAACACACCATGAAAAGGATGCAAAAACTGAGAGCACAAAGGTGGATGAAAAAGTTTTCTATATTACGGAAACCTGGACACAAATCACAATGATCTGTTCTGCAGACATGCCCCTCTTGGCATAAAATTTGTATCTCATTTGAGCAGCTTGTTCAGTAATAGCCACTGACTAGATTCAAATGCCTGCCTTTCACAGTTCTTACGTCATGATTCATATACTCTCCCAGCTCTTTTTGACTGCCTGAAATTACTTGTGACAAATGATTCTTCAGCATATTGTCTGTGTTACTTTTTCAAATGTTTCCATGGTTCACAGATAAGTATTCTGATGTATACTGACCTGTTTCTCAAATAGTAAATTCAGGCATTGAAGGGCCCCTCCCAAAATTCTACTGTACTCCACAAGTTAATCACCCAAAAGAAGAATTCTCCTGGAACACACACATAAATTCCATTTGCATACCACAGTTCGCTATAACAATAAACAAACAGGTAAAAATTAGAAAAAAAGTGTGAGTGAATAGTTAGATTGGGAAGGATTCTTCAAAATAATGAAAGAAACAAGTCCAAAGATTTGATGAAAAATAAACCTAAATTTCAAAAAGGAAAAACTTAAATAATAATCTGGAGAAAAATAAATCAATAAACTGGAAAAAAGTCTGTTACAAATATGAGAAAGAAGAGTTATGTTTAATATGTAATGAGCCCACAGATAATTGATTAAAAAAAAAAAACACTAAAGAGCTAGTAGAAAAGTGGTTAAAAGAGTTGAACAATTCATAGAACCAAGGCTGAGAATCGGCTAATAAAGCATTTTAAGTTTAAACCTCACCAGTAACCCAATAATTCTGAATTAAAATGCAGAAAGAAATCTTTTTTGTTTTTCCTTATCCATCAAATGAATCAAGATTTATTTCATTGTTAACACTCACTTTGGGATAGGATGTGGTAAAATGAATAAACTTATACACTGTTTACATTACTGCCTTCTGGAAAGCAAAAACCTTTTAAACTTTTCTATACTTTAACTTTTCTATAAGACTAAAATTTTTCAAAATAAAAAATTGAAGGATGAAAAGAAACACTCTTAATAGCAAAACCAACACATATTTCCTTAAGAAAATATTTTTACTATATATATTTTTAAGATATAATTGACATATAACATATTTGTTTCCCATGTATAACATAATGATTTAATATATATATTCTGAAATGATTATCACAATAAGTCTAGTTAACATCCATCACTATACATAGCTACATTTTTTTATTGAAATGAAAACTTTAAGATATACTCTCTTAGACATTTTCAAATATACAATAAAATAATGGGGCACCTGGGTGGCTCAGTCGGTTAAGTGTCCAACTCTTGATTTCAGTTCCGGTCATGATCTCAGGTTGTGAGATTGAGCCCCACACAGGGCTCTGCACTGGGCATGGAGCCTGCTTAAGATTCTCTCCCTTTCCCTCTGCCTTCCTCCCCCCTCCCCCACTCGCACACGGGCATACACTGTCTCTCTCTAAAACAAATATACAATAAAATATTATTAAGCATCATTACCCTATTGTACATTATTGTGTGTGTGTTTACACACACACACACACACACACACACACACATCTTCATGAAGTTTACATTCTAATGGGAGAAGACAGACCATGAAGAAAAAATTTTAATATTTATGGTATGTCAAATAAGTGCTATGGAAAAAATAGGATGGGAAATTGGGAGTGCTGGCTTGTTAGGGGAGCGGTGCAACTTTAAACAGGGTAGTTAGCAAAGGTCTAACTGAGAAGGTAACATTTAAGGAAATCGCCTGAAGAGGTGAGAGAGTGGACCATGCTGTATCCAAGAGAAGAGGGTTTCAGGCAGAGGAAACGGCAAATGCCAAGTATCCTAAGGCAGAAGCACGCCTGGGGTATATACCTCCCTTGTCTCTCTAACTTGACTACAATCTCTTTGAAAGAAATATGTAGGGGCGCCTGGGTGGCTCAGTAGGGTAAGCGTCTGCTTTTGGCTCAGGTCATGATCCCAGGGTCCTGGGATCAAGACCCACATCGGGATCCATGCTCAGTGGGGAGCCTGCTTCTCCCTCTGCCTCTGCCCCTCCCCCTGCTTGTGCTCTCTATCTCTCTGTCAAATAAATAAATAAAATCTTTAGAAAAAATGGAAGGAAGGAAGGAAGGAAGAAAGAAATGTAATCACCTGCTTCTTTTGCCACAGCCCTCATCACAATACCTAGAGTAGTACTTAGGGAGCATTTATTAGTGATAATGGTGCAAGGACTGAAAATAATTAGAATCTATCATCTTTTCCTTAAAAATAGTCCATTATCATGTTGTCTCTCATTTTTTACAAATAACTTTTTAACATAAGATCTGTTCAAAGGTGGGTGTGTTTCAAGAGGTGGAAATGTTTCCTTCTCCAGATATATTCAAACAACTGAAGTATCAGTGGGCAGGGATGTTCTGAAGGAGATAAGTATCAGATGGTTTACTGGACTAGATGACCCATTATCCTCCCTTCCATCACTCAAGAGTCAACAAACATTACTTTGCAATGAACAAGACCAAAATCCTTGCTTTTCTGAATTAATTATCTTGTCAGCACCCTAATAGCTGCTATAAAGCTAGTGGATTGACAAATAGTTAATTACTGGTTAAAAACAAGAAAACCTCTCCCTTTTTTAAAGTAAACAGTTTATAAAGTCATAATACTTATTTACCAGAGCATGTGCTCTTCAACTTCTTAAGAGAATATCTTATTCATACTTAAATCTCCAGAACCTGACATCAAGATCTGAGCTGAAATCAAGAGTCAGACACTTAACCAACTATGACACACAGGCGTTCCTTAAATACATAATCTTGAATAAACTCCATATTCTCTACATTTCTTCAGCCCCTAGCCTGGCATTTAGTAGTTACTCAACTGTTTTGTTGATAGAAAGGTAAGGCATAATTACAAATGACAATCACAAATTGAAAATGTATTTACAATTAATTTGGGGTTTTTTTCACATTAAACATCAACCTGAGGCAATGGCATTGATTTAAACTGAATATTTTGCTGGTAGTGAAACTGCCAAAAAGAAGACTAATCCTTCTTTGTTCATAAAATTCCATTTATTTTCTGTTTCTTTTTTAAAGATTTTTTTTATTTATTTATTTATTTATTTATTTATTTATTTATTTATTTATTTATTTACCAGAGAGAGAGAACAAATAGGCAGAGCTGCAGGCAGAGGCAGAGGCAGAGGCAGAGGGAGAAGCAGGCTCCCCACTGAGCGGGGAGCCCAATGCGGGGCTCGATCCCAGGACCTTGGGATCATGACCTGAGCTGAAGACAGCCAGCAGACGCTCAACCAGTTGAGCCACCCATGCACCCCTGTGTTTTTAAAGCTATTTATTCCCAGCAAGGGTCCCCATTGGTTAAAGTAGAGATCTTCTACTTAAAAGATATTTTATTTAATTAAGGGGGGGAAATCACAATATTTTCATGGAATCTTTTCTACAAACAAAAGCACAGGGTTAGCTAAAGATTAAAGGTAACGTTTCCACAGATGTATTTGTTAGATGAAACTAAGTTGCAGTAACAAATAGATCCCCCAAATTCGGGGGATTTTTTTAAAGAAAGTTTATCCTTTCTCATGTAACAGCCCAGGGAAGGAATTCAGGTCACATGTGGCTTGCTTCACAGTCTTTCAAAGATAACAGCTCTGCCATCTTCAACACATGGCTTCCAAGGTTGCCCTGGGCATCATCACTCTAGTCGGCCAGAAGGAGGAAAGGGCATAAGGGGCATGAGTGGAAGGTTTTACCGGCCAAAAATGAAAGTGATACATATAACCTCCCCTCAAATTCCACATCACATAGCCACATCTAATTGCAAGAAAAACCCAAAAATATAGTCAAGCTCTGGATCCAGGAAGAAGAAGATAATATTTTAATAGACTGCCGGTGATCTCTGCCATTATGGAATTGTAAATGAAACTCTAATTCTCTAAATATTCTTCCCTCACCTCCGCACTCAGAATATTTGCCAGTGTTCATAGCTTGTGGTTAAATATGCACACTGCAAAGGGCTCTTATAGGATATGCCCCATTGGGGTGCCTGGGTGGCTCAGTTGTTAAGCATCTGCCTTTGGCTCAGGTCATGATCCCAGGGTCCTGGGATCAAGCGCCACATCGGGCTCTCTGTTAGGCAGGAAGCCTGCTTCTCCCTCTCCCACTCCCCCTGCTTGTGTTCCTTCTTTCGCTGTCTCTCTGTCAAATAAATAAATAAAATCTTTAAACAACAACAAAAAAAGGATATGCCCCATCATAGTTCATATTTATGAATAGATTATGTTCCAAAAGTTCACTTGTGAGTTTACTAGAATAGATTTTCTGAAAGAAGTACAATAATAGGCTAACCTACAACTTATTACTTATCCTATATAGACAAACACTATAAACCTGCTGTGTTTTGGATGAGGGGAGAAGAATGAAGTTTCCTCTTCTACTCTTGGGAAAAAAGAAAGGTTGACTGGATAAAACAAGTTTTTATTCAACTCCTCCTGACCTCATTACTCTCCTTTCCATAGGTACCTGTCACCCTCAGACCCTGCCCACCCAAGCCTATCCTACTGCCCATTTCCCATCAGCACTTATTATCAGTGCTGCTGCTCTTATCTGGATGTTAAAGGAGTGGATTTACATTTTAAGAAGTATTTTCACAGATACACTTATTAATAATAATAGTTAACATTTCTTGGGGCGCCCGGCTACAGCTGCCTCAGTCATTAGAGCATGGGACTCTTGATCTTGGGGTTGTAAATCTGAGCTCCATGTTGGGGGTAGAGATTACTTAAAAATAAAATCTTTAAAAAAATAGTTAACATTTCTTGAAAACTTATATACCAGAACTAAGTCATCTGAACTTCATCTCACTCATTTATAATACGGAGATAATAAGAACACTTACCTCAAGATGCTATTGTAAGGATGAAATGAGATAATGCCTATAAAGTGCCTTATCCTTGCCTGACATCAGAAAATTTACTTAATAAATGTTAGCTATTATTTTCCTAATTTGTTTATTACTACTCAGCGATAGGGTGAAAGTGTGAAGAGCTCATTATCACTCAGCTGTTCCCTCCTACTGCAGGAACCTCCCATCCCTCCAACCTATAAAGGAAACAACAGTCACACTTTTTTGAATGTTGACAGTGGTTCTCAATGCTAATGTGCCTGAACTGCTTGTTAAAAATGTAAAAATCCCCATTCAGTCAGTCTCAGGTAAGCACTGCTACCACATTGAACAACACCAGGGGGCACCATTCACATTGTATTGCATATAAATGGTGCTTCCTGGAGTCTTGCAAATTTGTAGTTCTGAAGTTGAAGCCCAGGAAATTGTATTTTTAACAAAGACCCAGGTGATAACAGACAATCCTCAAGGGTCTTTGAGACTGTTCTAGAGTAACTGTTAAAAGTATGAGGACCTGAGAAAGAATGTGTCCCTCAGGCTAATTCAGTTTCTAAAAGTGGCTGTAAAGAATATCAACAAAATAACATTTTGTTAAGATTTTATTTTTTTTTCGTAATCTATACATGCAACATGGGGCTTTGAACACACAGCCCTGAGATCAAAAGTCACCTGCTCTACTGAGACAGCCAGGTGCCCCTTAACAAAATAACAATTTTTAAAGCCATCTACCACCACCCAATCACAGCTTTGTTATTCAGAATTCTTCTCAGTAGCCAAATTCTGTGGAATGAGACTTTAACCTGTAATTTCCTTCCAAAAGCTTGGCAAGGCTCTTCAGACATTATCTCATTAATCCTCAGGACAGATCTCTAAGACAGGTGGCAGACATAGGACTTTTCATTACAGGTAGCTTGAGGCATGAGCAGGGCTCCTGGCCCCAAAAGACCGCCTCAGTACCTGGATGAGTCTTCCGTAATCTTCCCAGTCTTCATCTGTAAGACACTGAGCTACGGCTTTTTGCTGGGGAAATCTTCAGTGGTTCCCATATGAGAAAGGTTGTTAAGAAGGCAAATTTCATTCATTTGCCCAATCCATTCATTCGCAAATATTTATTAGCTACTACTTAATAGGCCTAATGCTTTTTGGAAGTCAGTGGGTGTTGAATTATAAATGCACAACTAAGCAACTATGTTCTGAGGAAATCACTGTGGGACCACAAAAAGGAAAGGAAGCACACATTAATTGAGCACTAATTACTAAATGCAAGGTACTGTGTTGGTATCTTTACTCAGATTATCTCTTTTATTCCTTACAATAATTTTGAGCAATAATGACAGATATCATTTTTACAATCTTCAAAAAAATTTACACTTTTACAATTTTTACAATAATTGGTTACATGTCTGCAGTTAGTACATGTTACAGGCAGATATTGAAATTTGTCTGATTCTAAAATCCATGCTTTCCCCATAGTCCTACTCTTAAGAAGACTACAACCCAATAATAAAGACAAGTACACAAATGACTTCTGTATAATAACAGTCATGACGATAGCTCACAGTATGTTCCACTTCATATAGATAATTTTGTGTAATCTTCACATAGACTCTGTGAGGTTGATACTATTAACAGCCTGAATTATAGGTGGAAAAAAAATCTGAGGCTTAGAGAAGTTAAATAACTTTCCTGCAGGAGAGAAAACTTGAACACCACTGCTATCGCAAGAAGGAGCTGGTTTGTTCTACAAGGTCCCAAGGAATAAATATAGGACCAAAGGTTAGGAGCTTCAGAGAGACAGATTTTGGTTCAAAATGAAGATCTTACTGACAGAGCAATCCAAGTATTGCCTCTGGAGGGAGTGAATTCTCCTTCTAAAGACTTTAAACAGCTAGTTACCACTTCAGAGACACATTATAAGATGGATATTAATTTCTTAAGAATGTTCTCCTGTTCTCTGCCCCGCCACATCCCACTCCCACTTCAACTTCCATACATTCTTCAGATTTTGAACTAAATAAATATAACTTCCTCAGAGACATCCTTCCAGATCCTCCACACCAACAGCCTCCATTATACATCATCTTAATTCCTTGTACTTCTCCTTCATAGAACTTAAAACTGTAATCAATAACTAATTATGTAACTAATTATGGAATGTAAGTTCTTATAGGGAAGAGACTATGTGAAATCTTGTTCCTGGATGTTTACCTACTTAGGACCCACCAGTGTTTGGCACATGTTAGATGCTCAATAAATAGCTGTTGACTGAATGACTAAGGGACTGTTGATGGGGAATTGGACAAATGTGGATTCTCAGAACTGACCCAGCTGAAGATGACACAAACTCCCCCTGCTAAGCTGACTTGAACATTTCAGACTACCCATGTTCTCGGGGCCTTTCATACACCTGCTAAAACCTCTACCTCATTGTTCTCTCATTCACACTTTTTACCTTTTCCTTTGTTTGCCGCTCAGTGTCAAAACCTCAACCATACTGGTCCATTCTTAGGTTGGAAACTGTGTGGCAAGGACTAGCATTCATTTCCAAAACTCTTGGCTTCTCTGCACCGATTTGTTTCATATTCATCCATGGGCTTTGGCCTGCCTATCTCCCTTGTCCATCTGTTTGGACAGCAATGTGCCTGCTTGTGGGTGGTTAGATTCTTGGCATGGGATAGAATCTCCAAACAATGCAAGAGGTTTACATGGGCAAGCTTCACTGCATAGTCAGAGACATCTGTCTTGTGGGGACAGTCTTCTCTCTGAAAGTGAGGGTGACACATACCCCCTTTACACTTGACTATACCTGTAGAAATGTGGATGCCCAAACCAAAAGATCAGAATCTCAAAAAGAAAATAAAAATAGTCACAAAGCATTCATTTGACAAACATAACTGACAGCCCGTTCTGGGCTGGGCAGTGGTGGGTAAGGGCTAGAGATACATGACCTGCAAAACCGAGGAAAAGCAATGTGTTAAGTGTAGCATATATACCTTGTTATAGGAGCACAGAGAAGGGATGAGAATGCTCAACAGACCTGAAGAGTTGCTGGGAAAATTCAAAATATATACCCAAGAAATAGTGCCAGGGATTTTCTGCACATTGTGTTATATTAGGCAACAGAGGAGAAAAAATGAACTGCAACAGAAAGAGAACAGCTAAACCCAGAACCCAAGAGTAGCCATGCCAATCAATGGCAAGCAGGCAAATGGGCAGGACTTAGTAAGGGCTATGCCAAGGAGATGCAGCCTCTTTCATTTAAGATAAAAATAAACCTTTTCATTCCAGTTATTTAGGATAAAAGAAATATGACAATGTGGGGCATGAGGAAAGGTGAAATGTGCTATAAGCAGGTATGCCTCTTTCCAAGAATAGTGTCAATTCCTACATACATTCCTAGATGAATACACACACACACACACACACACACACACTCACACACACACACAACCCCACATGGCAAAGCAACACTGCTATGTGGCAATGTTTCATAGAATTCTAAGAAGTGAGTGAGCCGATTATTATGGCATGTATGATTCTGGCAAAAATATTTGTTATTTCAATGGTTTTTTGAATGAGCCAGGGAACTTTGGAATGTGAATCCTCTGTATGAAAACACACTGTTCTTTTAAAATGACTAGGACAGCAGGGCCCTATGAATTCCAAGACTGGTTTAACCATCTTAAATGGGAGAAGTGGGTATGATAAGAAGGTAAATGAAAATAGAAATGAAGAAAGTGATAAGTAAAATCATAAAAGAGAGAGAGAAAGAATCTTATAATGAACACTAGAAAAACAGAAGCCGGAATAAAGACAAAATAAAGTCCTCACTCTACTGATGGTTTTTATTTTTCAAAGGGAAACAGGAAACAATTATAAGAGACAAGTAAACTAACAAATAAATTCTATAATTTTCAGAGTTGTAAAATAAGGGTTTGGGGAGGCAATCTTAGGCAGATAGCCAGGGAATCCCTACCTATGGAGGTGACATTTGAGCTGCGACCTGAATGATGAGGAGAAAGCCATGCAAATATCTAGGGAAAGAGCAGAACAGGCAGAAAAAAAGAGAAAGTATAAAGGCCCTGAAGCAGGAAAAAGTTTCATCCACTAATAACAGCAAGGCCAATGTGGCTGGAACATAGTGAACAAGGGGGAGTGTGGTAAAAGACAAGGTTGGAGAGAAGTAGCAGGGGCCAGATTATACGTCTTCGTAAACTGTAGTGAGATGCTTAGGTTTTATTATATGTAAAATGGGAAGCCAACAGATAACTTGAAGTAGGAAATAATGTGAAATATGCATTTTTGAAAGATCTTGCTGTCCACTGTGTGAAAAATAAAACTGTAGGGGGTGGGCAATAGTAGAAACAAAGAGATCTGTTAGAAATGCTTTACAATAGTACATGTAAAGGATAGTGGAAGGTGGTGGAAAATGGTCAAATTTATTTATTTATTTATTTAAAAATGTTGTTTATTTGAGACAGAGAGAGAAAGAGAATGAGAGAGAGAGAGAGAGAGAGAATGAGCAGGGAGAGCAGCAGAGAAGAGGGAGAAGCAGAAGCAGACTCCCTGATGAGCAGGGAGCCCGATTAGGGGCTTGATCCCAGAACCCTGGGATCACAACCTGAGCCAAAGGCAGACACTTAAATAACTGAGACACCCAGGTGCCCCAAAATGGTCAAATTTAGAATATATTTTGAAGAAATGTATTTTGTATCCCTAACCACTATGCCAAACTTTTCACTTATTACACATTATTTTATACTCTTCATTATGCTTTTATTTTTCTGCCTTATCTCCTTAGATTGCAGTAATTGTAACTTATTTACAGAATTCTACATAGAATTATTAATTCATTTAGTAAACATTTATGGTAGTTTTGTTGTTTTTTTAAAGATTTTTATTTATTTATTTTGACAGAGAGAGAGAGACAGCGAGAGAGGGAACACAAGCAGGGGGAGTGGAAGAGGGAGAAGCAGGCTTCCCGCTGAGCAGGGAGCCCAATGCGGGGCTCGATCTCAGGACCCTGGGATCATGACCTGAGCTGGAGGCAGACGCTTCACGACTGAGCCACCCAAGTGCCCCAAAATACATGATTTAATACAACAATCTTATAAAGTAGCTCATGCTGGTATAATTAATGCCTTTTTATAGATGAGCAAAGTGAGGCTCAGAGAGGTTAAATGATTTGCCCAAGGTCATGGAGTTGGGTAGAGAAGACAAACTGAGGAGAGTCAAGGTTCCCTAATTGCTACATCAGTGCCTTTCTCCTGCACTACTATGTGTCCTCTGTCTTTCCCTTCTGAGCCCACCTGCACTGTACCCTAGAGAGCAAGTGCTCATGCAAGGTAGATGATCTAGAACTCAGTGGTAGGGAGGACAAAAATGCTGTCTCTCTATATTCAATGTATTGATTCATCTATTTGTATAGTTAATTTTTCACCGTGCCAAAATACCTTAAACTTGTCCTATGTAGATTTTACCATAAAACAAATGTTAGAAAAGACTAGATCTGGGGCGCCTGGGTGGCTCAGGCATTAAGCATCTGCGTTTGGCTCAGGTCATGATCCCAGGGTCCTGGGATCGAGCCCCGCATCGGGCTCCCTGCTCGGCGGGAAGCCTGCTTCTCCCTCCCCCACTCCCCCTGCTTGTGTTCCCTCTCTCACTGTGTCTCTCTCTGTCAAATAAATAAAATCTTTAAAAAAAAAAAAAAAGAAAAGACTAGATCTGAATTCTTTGCATTTGAACAAGTTAGTCATGATTCAACTCAGTATTTTATTGTGTACCTACCACGTGCCATAAATATTTATTGGAAGAATGAATAATTCTACATAGTATTATATATATGTAAGCCATTATTATCACAATCTACTTGGAGAGATAAGACAGAAAAAATAAAAGTATAAGACCATAAAGTAATGTGTAATAAGTGAAGCAACCTGACATAGTGATTAATAATACAATATGCATTGACTTTTTAAGGTTCTGGAAATAGAGAGGTGAACAAGAGAACATGGTTCCTGCTCTTAATGAAGCTTCTACTGTACTCTACTCTCAAAACTACTATTCTTAATAGCCTTGGAAACTTCCTAAAGTGCTCCATAACTAGTAATACTGCTTACTGGATGCTTACTAAAATTAGTTTATTTGATCTTTTCAACAACTTACGAAGTAGGTAGCATTACATTATTATCAACTCCATTTTCCAAATAAGAAAGCCAGAAAGACCACACACAGCTAGTAAATGGCAAAGCCAGCTCTGAATTCAAGCAGTCTAGCTTCAGAGTTCACATGTTTAGCTTCTATACAGGGAAAAATGCACATTTTGTGAGGCATGAAGTGTATATAATTCTAGGGACTATATTTGAGGAAAAAAAAGGATACAATACTACAAATACAAAATTAGGTACAGGGCCAGGGAAGGGGCCCATGCAAGACTTGCACATAATTAGCTTCACAATAAATCTGTCTTTAGCTTGAAGGTAAACCCATCTCTTCCACTATGCAATATCTTAAGCATGAAGTTTGTTATTAAAATGATGATTGTCCCAATCCAAACACCTAGAAGGTGATTACATGAAGGGAGCAAGAAAATAAGCATTACCATTTAACTGTGAAACTACAGATGAGATTTTCTGGTGCTTCATTTCAAGTCAGTGAGCATTCATAAAGTATCTGCTATGTGCCAAGCATTGTGCTACCACACAAGGTATATAAAATTGAGTTTAAAATTATAGATAGATGATAGACAATGTTAGACAGATCTGCTCTCAAGGACTCTATTTATGTTTCCAACACTGTATAAATGCAAGAAGAGACCAATATGACAGCAGTACCTGCCCTTGAGGAATTTAAATGATAATAAACAATTAATAAACACTTAATGCTTACTATGTAACTGACATTGCTATAAATGGATTACAACTGATGGTGTAGGTACTAATATTACCATCATCCCTATTTTATGGATGGATAAATTGATCAGAAAAGTGTCAGAGTTTAGTTCTGAAATTAGACGTGCTAATTCTTTGACCATACTCTTAACCACTCTACTACTCTTCTTCTCCAAACTTTTTGGAATGCTAAGCTTGGAAACATGAACAATTCGAGATCTAAGGCTTCTAACGTCCTCCCAATTGCCATCTTGTCCATGAAGCCTTCTTTGTCCACCCCAAAGAGGTCAGGTCCTCCTCCACATACATAGCCTTCCCTAGGACCTCTCTCATTGCTGGATCAGTGAGTCACTTTTAGCTTCCTTTTTTAGACATAAGCTTCTTGAAGACATGTGTCTCCAGCACCTTGTAGGTGTTGATTAAATATTTGAGGAATCAACGAATAAGCGCTTAATACATTCAGACTGTGGTCAAGTGGTTTGTTGATTCTGTGGTAAACAATTTATCTGCCATAGGTTTTAGACAGGACTTGAGCATGAAATAAGTGTTAGAAAAGTAGAGGGAGAAAGAAAAGGACATTTCAGAGGAGGGCAAAAGCCTGGGCAGCACTAGGGCTAATCATGGTATGAAAAGTGAGTGAGTTTCCTATTGCTTCTGTATTGAGTCACCACAAACTTAGCAGTTTAAAACAATAACAAATTTATTCCCTTACAGTTCTCGAGGTCAAATGTCCATAAAATCAAGGTGTCAGCAAAGCTGTGTTGCTTCTGCGAGCTTCAGGGGAGAAATGTGTTTCTTGCCTTTTTCACCCCTGAGGCCACCTGAATTCTGGCCCCTTCCTCACATCATTCCACCTTCTTGATTCTGTTGTCACATCTCCTGCTACTGGTACTGACCCTCCTGGCTCCCTCCTATAAGGACCCTTATGATTATATCACTGGGCCAGTGCAGAAAATCCAGGATTATCCACTCATCTCCAGAACCTTAACTTAATCACATCTGCAAAGTCCTTTTTCTTATGTAAAGTAACATATTCTGAGAATTATGGGGATTAGGACAAAGACATCTTTGGACAAGCCACTATCCAACCTACCACAAAAGATAACAGCAAAAAGACAGTCTGTGTTCTGTAAGTTCTGGACCTATGAGGCCATAGGTTGAGTAGACAAAGAGTGGCCAAGTGTTTCTAGACTGGGAGGTCTGGATTTATTCTAATAGGAATAGGCAGTCATTTAGAGTGTTAAAAAGTGTAAAGTCATTAAGAAAACGATGTTTTTAAAAGATTTATTTGGGAACAGTTGTCACTGGCTTCAGTTGAAACCTTTTTTCCAACATAATAATAATGAGTTGTATATAGGGTTTCATTGTTATATACACTTTGACATACAAGACTGTCTGGTGGGTACTGTTACCTCCATTTTAAAGATGAGCAGACTGAGTTTGGAGAGGTTAAGTGACTTTCCCAGGAAGATTATGTACATAGCTAACACACGGCAGAACAGAGACAGACAATGTGTGGAGGCGGTAGAGTGCAGAGGGTAAGTACAGATGGCTTTGGAAGCTGACCTGAGTCCTAATATTAACTCTGCCCTTTACTGGCTATGTGACTTTGACCATGTTATCTCACCTCCTTACATTTCATTTCCCTTTTGTCTAAAATAAGGCAAATAATTGTTCCTATCTCATAGGTTTTTGTGAGGATTGAGTAAGATAACGCTAGTGAAGAAAGTACTTAGCACAGAGCAATAAATAAACAGTAGCTATTATTATCATAAATCCCACCCCCTTTCAGTAACATCAAACCCAGATGAGAATGAAATTGTAGTTTTTCTTTTTTTTTTTTTTAAGATTTCATTTATTTGACAGCGAGGGACACAGCGAGAGAGGGAACACAAGCAGGGGGAGTGGGAGAGGGAGAAGCAGGCTTCCCGCCAAGCAGGGAGCCCGATGCAGGGCTTGATCCCAGGACCCTGGGACCATGACCTGAGCAGAAGGCAGACGCTTAATGACTGAGCCACCCAGGCGCCCTGAAATTGTAGTTTTTAAGTCAGTTTACATTTTAACACAGGAGGATTCAAAATCTGGGTTTAAAAGAAGTTATTAAAGATAGTTTTCACAATATTTTCTAGCACATGAACTTTCCAGTTCTTCCCAGTGAAAATTAAATGTCTTCATAATGTGTATTAGTGCCCTAAAAGTTATGTTAATAATTTTAATCCCAAGTCTCAATTATTCTCAGTATAATTTCCTATAAACCCTAATTTTCTTTAATCAAGATCTGATTTTGTTCAGATGGATTATTTGTGAAAGACCAAATAAAATAGATGGAGTTTTGCAGTGAGTCAGCATGGACTGGTTTGTATAACTTCACCCGGCAAGCAAGCATTTGCCAAATTGTCTGAATTAACCTTTACTTTGTGCCCATTTCTAGGAGGAATGAATGAACACCAGTGGCCTGCTGGCCTGAGAGCCACTGCCCGGTGTCTGGCATCCAAAAAGACTTTTCCTGGCTGACCTTTTGGAGAATGGCCAACCCTGATAAAATGGAATCCAAAAGAAGACACAGAATCAGGCTCCATGTTTTCAGAGATTGCACCACATTGGTCATTGGAGTTAAATTCGTTCATATCCATCAGCTTTGTGCTCTGTCACGCAAATTATTAAAATGAAATTCAAGGAGAACAGTTTGAAGCAATCCTTCCTGTTCTTGAAAATCACCTTTAGCTGCTGGGAACGCTGATAATCCCTTCCTAGTTTACCCAGGGCACATTTATCAGTGAGGCAGCTAAGCCAATTGTGGCTGCATTTACAGGTGACTGTGCTGTCTGCCTGCCTTCCCAGAGATAGAAGAAACAAAACCAAACTGATAGAGAGGAGCTGGCATTGCAGATTCACACAAGAGAGAGGCACAGGCCAGGCTTTTTTTTTTTTTAATGGACAGAAACATTAGGCCCTCGGTGGCCCAGCTTCTGAATTCACAGACTTCTCTTAGGATGCAAACCACAATTCTGAAAAATAAAAGGGGATCTCAAGCAGAAAAAGAGATTA